>NC_064926.1:294182402-294504684 GCF_023897955.1 Schistocerca gregaria | reverse complement strand
GTTCGATTCATTAAGTTGTATGAAATTTTCATTAAGCTGTAGCAATACTGCCATAACTTGATCCATGCCAAAATTAGGGACTCTATTTTCTGTGCTGTGTGATGGTGTATCTGGATGTGTCGCGTTTTGTGTAACCATTTGGTCATTGCCTGATTCACAAAGACGTTTGCCAATCGGATGTGCACTGTTGGTCACTACATCGGAATCACATAAATCTGACATATTTTGCGTACATTGTTCACCTTCGTTAGAAACATTTGTCTGTTCACTGTATAAATTTTGCAAATCAGATGTGTCTAACTGGGCAGCGTTTATTGTATCGGAACATGCCACTTCATCAATTGTTAAATTAAATGTAGACATAACTGAATTTGTATGTTTATCATTTGGAATAAAATCATTACTGGTGGTCGGCACGAACAGATTGTCAGTAATTGGAGGATTATTATTAAGACACTTATTGTCGCTAGTATTATCCGTGAAATTATTGAGGTCGGCTTTTTCGCTCATTACACATCGCTATGTACTGTTAGCAGTTTTTCGCGGCATTTTCACAAATCAAAAGGTAAGGATAAAATAAAACAAAGACAAAGCAAAATGGAACAAATACAATAACCACAAAGAACAATAAATTTCCGAAGATCTGTGAAAGAAAGAGTGAAAAATTACTAAATGCGTGGCGCCAGATGCAAACTACATTTAACATTAAGTAAATAAGAGCAGATATATAACAGACTTCTTCTCGGAAATCCACAAAAAATACGATCCTGGCCGGTTGTCGACCAGTGTAACCTCCCAACAGAATTATTCCGTAACCTCCCAACAGTAAAAATGTAAGTATAACCTCCCAACAGTAAAATATATAAGTATATCATTCACATTCAGTGTAACCTCGCAACAGAAAAATTCCGTAACCTATCAATAATAAAAATGTGTGAATAATTTCTCAATAAAATTGTGGCTCATATATAACCTTCCAATAACTGACGGTGAATTTAAACTGGCAAATTTTGGACGTCAGAAGTGCTGCGTCATGGCCCTGGATGATCATACTGAAAAAATTAAAAATTCTTACCTCAGTTAGTTTGCCGGATAACGCATATGTATCTGCTCCTATAAGAAATCTTTCTGGCACAGCCCAGTGCAATGCTGGCCGATAGATTGGTCATGTATAAAAAGGAACTACTAATTTTTCTTTACAATTATCGGGATGACCATGGATTGGAGGAATTAGTACATTCTTTAATTGAGCTGAATGATTGTCAAAAGTTACTTTTTATGAGCAAGATTATGATTAAGACATTTTTTTAAAACATTTACATGGTACTTCATATAACAATACTACATATGCGCGAGGCTGCTTTTACCTTATACTACAATGCTCAGGCACCGCCATCGCTCCATACTACCGGCCCAGCCAACTCCATACACCAGACTGCTCCCTACTACTAACTCCTACTACTACACAGTTCCCACTCCAGTCAACACAGCTCTCTCGTCTCAGATTCTCTTATAGCTTACATATGGCAGGCAGCCCGTGGGCAATCCACCGAAATTACATATGATCGAGTGCGCTAGCAACAAATTCCTTAATCATGGACCTCTTACTATATCATTGATCAGAAATGACAGCAGCGTTTCAATATCTGGGATCAAGAGTCTTGGACACCTGTATATCTTCAGGTGAGACCCAGGAAAGCGTTATGGGACCTTTGTAGGGCCAGACTGACTCCTGGCCAGGGTATTCAGTGCTGTGGGTATCCAAGGGTGATTTTTAAACAAAAGTGGTCTCCAAAATATCTTCTGATTGTATTCACTAGACACAATATTGGTGCTCCTAAGCTGCCCTATGAGGCCATCAGCTAGTCATCCAGTCAGATCTTAGGTGTAGTTACTGGCTGCCGGAGTCAGCGTTCATAATAGATCCGAGACTCTACCAACGGACTGCAGAAAATGCGTAACATCTTTTCCACACCCTCTATTGGCTATTCAGAATGGTGTATTGAGGCTTGTTTGTCAGCACGTTTCACAGAAACCAACAAGTCCTTCTGAAGCGACGATCCTACTCGGCCCTTAGGCCACAATGGAGACTAAAATTTAAGTGAAATGTTTTACTACCCTGTAGATTGGTGCACGACTTAACAGATGCTGTTTGATATTTTTTACTAACAGAGTATTAATGGTAACCCCATACTCTTCACGGATGATGCAGTCGATATTTGATGATGTTATAACTTAAAAAACTCGAATTACTAATGAGATCTTCACAAGGGATTGAAGTGGTCCAAAGTTTAACAACTTGCTTAAATGTAAAATGTTTTTAAGTTGCTTAAATAATGAAGCGCAAATCACAGTAGCCACAGGCAATCAGTATGTCACATTTGGAATCAGGAAACTCATACAGAAATTTGGCTGCAGCAATTTGTGATATTATGGAATGCAGCAAATAGACGTACTATCAGACTTCGTTTCATTGTTATAATGGGAAAATGCAATCAGTTTACATAGGCGATTTCTCAGACATTTATTACATTATAATTCCAGTCACAGACAACAAAATTTTATTAATCAGATAATTAATTTCGATCAGCGATGACTGTCTTCAGGCCTTAAAGTAATATACAGAGTTAGCTTGATGTACAATATTTCCCAATTACATGAATTATAAATTCAGAAATCATTATTACCAAACAGGGCCAGATCTCTGTACCTGAGCAAATCCATTGTTCTACACAATTCGTGTTTGTTACAGTCATATTAATCAGCGATGCAAGCTTCGTCACAAAGCCACTTCTGTAACGTAGTTTTACACTTTTAATAAAGCCTCTTTTGTTACAGATTGTGTTAGTTGTAGCTGACAAATAAAAGCTGTGAGACAATAGCGTTGATTATGTCCAGTGACAAGTTTTTGGTTTCCTTGAATGTAGTTGACTGCCAGTATGTCGGACCTTGTTTGGAAGATGCAATTTGTGGGTGCAGTGTGTGCACTTAGATGAAGTGTTTTTTTGATCTGTTACATTAACGTGTTTTAGATTTTGTTCCAATGAACAATTTAACTGTATAATGATAATACGTAACTTTTAACATAGTATTTTTAACGAACCCTCTTTCCTGTTTAGGTTTTATTACAGAATATATAAGCACAGTGATCTACGTTTTAGAGATATATTTGCGCTTATTCTGTGGGGAAGATTTTGTAGACTTAATCAAAAAGAATATTTCTTTGAAGTTATGTGAAGTGACGTGCAGCAGCGCCGCTTAAACTGCCAGAGTACCGGAACGTCATTCTTCGCTGTATGGCGGTACACGTAATGCCCTTAAAATGTAAATATGTAAGGCATGTTGATGTCCATGGTACTGAAAGTTATGATTATGTGGTATGTTTATTGTTTTTAGGTCGTAAGAGGGTCATCATTGACCGAAATTAATTACTAGGTTAATAATTTTTTGCAATCCGTGACTGAACACATAATAAAACAAATACTTCCAGGATCGCTGTATAATATTGTAGTGGGCACTTCTTAACCCATATTTCTTAAATAAATGTTCAGTCTTACCTGGAACAGTTGGTTTTATTCCAGCATCCGAAGACCATATTGTCTGCTCTAGAAACCCTTAAGTATTCAGTTTTGTCTTAGTATCTGACATGGTACATTTTTAAGGTGCAATACCTCTTTGCATGATGTCCAACGACTTTTTTGGTATCTGCTAGCCAGACACTCCTCACGTAAAACATGATATAGTCCGAAAGCTTCTTTCGTGCCAAAATATTTTTGACACATAACTGTAGACACAGCTTCATCAAAGGAAATAGTACCTATTCATTTCACAAGTATATTTACCTGCTGTTACTAATTACTTCAGATGATACCTGAACGAGATATATACAGGGAAGTATATCTAAGCTTCATTCCTTTTTCGTAAAACAGTTTAATTTCACAGATGAGAAACTCTATAGTGTTTTGAATGTCGTGTAATTTCCCTGTCCATTTCTAGGCACGTTCCACGGTTTTGTAATGTGATATAGGATAATTTAAAGAAACTAGTACAGAACAGTAGCAAAGAGTGTTAGTCCTTATGGAACTCCAACGATATGCACACCACACTTTAGAGTTATGGCCACGTTTAATAATTTGAAACCTTTTCAATTGTAGACAGAATAATGATCAGCTTAAAAATACAAACATCACTTCCTATCTGTAATGTATGTTCATGGTCGTGTGTATATGCCAACTTCACTGCCAATACAGAAGGATCTCCTACTTGAAACGCCACTGAATATTTAAAGCGGAAGACTTTTTCTCCATTAGTCATAATATCTGTATGGGTGTTGGTTAACCTAGAGCTACGTTGTGCAGATGAATTAAGTAATATTTATTGTATTGGTACGCAAATGCTTGTACACACTTTTTCCTCTATTCAAGACGATAGAATAAGATCAATAGGCGCTACATGGAGAAGTTTAGCTTCGATCGAGATGAGTGTAGCTTGTATATCATCCCCAACGGCGCCCATATATAAACGACATTGGACACGTCACAGCCAGCACTCCATTTTGCTGCAATCGCTAATCACTGACACCACTGGCACAACAACGTACGTGGCTGGCAGTTGATATCCGCCACAAGCGGCGGATTAAAGGCGTTCACTCTCAGGATACCCCAGCGTATCCCTCTCGATAGGCAGGCCGCGACGCAACGGCTGCGAGGTGTCACGTTTAAAGTGGATGGTGGCACACGAATTCCATGAGCTACTTCTAAGAGCTACAGAACTTGGTCTGCGCTACATGTACGACTGTGACGTAACTTTACTTGCGCAATAAGAATGTTTAAGGTGTGAGACACTTTCAATACTTCCGTTTCTTAGAGATTCGTTGCTACTCCCGTACTTTATTAGCCAATAATACGAAAGTAAGTTCTCTCAGTAACGCATGTATGGAAATAAAATCAAAACTGAGCCAAATCACACAATACAGAAGAAACGAGCACACGCAGAAAATTTTGCTTTATACGCAGAACGGCTGAACATTTTTATCAAGACGATAGGAGCAGCTACATACAAAAGTACATAAGAAAATGACGAAGAGCGTAAGATGAATAAGGGATTCAAAAGAAAAGACAATTACAGATTAAACCAGAGAAAAGAGGGCAGTTTAAGCAAACTATAACTGGGTCACAGTGGAATACAGAGCATGAATAAAAACTAGCTTGAATTAAAATTTCGCGAGATGGCGCAAAAGACACAGATAACTGAGTAGCAATCGAAAAAGAAAGACTTGTGGTGGAATTGATGATTCAATGGCAGTAGTTAATGCTCGAGGCATAGTACTAGAAATGGAACTCGAAAAATTATTTTCAGATTGTGTACAGTGGAAGAGAATACCGCAAAACAAGAACAACGATACGTGAGTTGTACTTTATCCTTACCCACCCATCCAGATTTAGATTTTCCAAGATTTCCCCGAATCGCTTAAGGCGAAAGCCGGGATGGCTCCATTGAAAGGACATAGCAGACTTCCGTCCCCACACCTGTAATGTCCTTCTCGTCGACGAGACGTCAAACTCTTACTACTGTCCTCGTTCTACTTCACAATAAGGAATCCAGAGAAGACACAGAATTATAGGTACACTAGTGGAAATCAGTATAAAGGCATGGAGATTTGTGTGAAATTTGACGTTCTTGGCTAGAGTAGTTGTGCGCAGTACAACAGTATGAGATCCATAATACCATGGAAACGGTTACTTTTTCGCAAAGCAAGAGCTACAAACATGCTTCTCAGCTTACTGCTGATTTACAGTGACCCATACCTGTCAGACGTGAACGACAAATTATGTCAAATGAGAAGCTTCTTGCATTCAAGAAACGATTACAGAAACCTGCTCTAACACCCAAACATAAACATGCTATACTGGAGTTTGCTGGAAAACGTACTCAAGGACTTCATAACGGGATACAGTAATCTTCATTCATGAGAAGAAGTCGAATTTAGATAGAGGGGATGGTTTTCAATATAACTGGCATGATCTGAAAACGGATTAGCAGGTCAGAAGGAGCAGTAATTTTGGTGGTGGATGAGTTATGATTTGGACGGCCCTCTGTGCTAAAGGTAAATCACTCATTACTCGTTTGAACACTGGAACGAAATCTAACATGTGCACCAAGATTGTAGTGACACAGCTTATTACAATGTATGATGGCCTAGCGATGAAAGTGTAGTATTTCAACAAGATAATTCATCTGTGAATGTTTGTGTTACAACCAAAAAGTGGTATGAAGATAAAGATATCGAAGTCTTGCCCTGGCCTGCGCGTTGCCCGGATTCGAATCCCGTGGAAAATCTTTGAGTATATTTGGAAAGCGTGTTTATCGCAACGGAACGCTATTTCAGGCCGTATGTGAGCCGTAAACAGCGAAAGGAGAAGCGGGGGCGACCATTTCTCTGTAATAAGTACAAATCTTAACAAAACCAATGTTGAAGAGAATTGGCGAGGTAATTAGGAAGAATGGAGGTTGGACAAAGTATAACACAATAGCAGCGAGTGCCTTGATACAAACTGGCACCCTGGAAATGCAAAAGCCTTATTATGTTACTCGTGCTATAAAAGGAACTGTGTATTTTCATGATTGATTATCTCTTACATGTTTCTATTAAATTCTTATAAATTCGGTATATGTATGCTTCAGACATTGTACTAGTAGTTTCGTAGAAAACCTACCATTGTGCAGATTTCCACTGCTCTATGTCATCCTCGACTCATATACAAAATTCTCACGAATAGCAAAAAAGTAACATTATAAAGTGGCTATCAAAATAATTGTTACACAATAGACCATTTACGAAATGTGACGAAAATTTTAGAGCAATAATTATGTATCATTTCTATGTCTGGGATTCATCAAGAATGACAAAGATTTTGATTCAGGTTCATTAAATTCTGTTTTAGTAGTCCTTGTGGAACAGGCCATGTCTCAGTCGGAACGATGATAAGCTGAGCAATCCACGTCTAGGAATGTAGAACATAAGTGCCTTAGAAGAACTTTACAGATGATTACACTGGTTAATTATTGAAGGAAAAAATCTTAATGGATCCTACTTGATTCACCTTCAATTTGCTTTTGAGTATGTGGTCTTGTTTTATTATCCAGATGTTCAATTAATGAAAAAGTTTGATATAATTTGTGTAAATAAGTTTGTTTTCACTAATTAAAACGTGTGTGAAATAACATCAACGGATAGAAAATAAAATCGTATAACACAATAGAATTGAGGATATGTGTCTATATTTATGAGTTTTGTTTGGTGAACCAGAAAATATTTCCACAGTCTAGGATTCTAAAGATTCCAATAACTCTGAAAAACGTCTGTTTAAAACCAGTTTGTGGTACCAGTTCTGGCTCATGGACGGAACTGGTGATATTTTAAGGTGGACACTTCGGAAACTTCCGTTAGACCTGCTCTTCGACAAATGGAGAGACGCATAATGGAAATTAATAGACGAGACAGAGACGTCAATATCAGAGAAGAGATTGACCTTGAATGTATGATAATTATTTCAAAGAAAATTTAATGCAAATGAGTGAAAGATGAAACGAGTTATACTTGTGCCACTAATCTGCATTAGTAACAGTTTGAGCTCCGAAATAAAAACCTGCGGGCACTACCTCCCCTTCGCCACAATAAACAACTTTGCATTTTATGAAACAGTGCGTTAATAATTTGGCCACTGCACACAACCAAAACATAAACATATTGAATTTACACGTTAGTGTATTTATAAGTACATTTGGGCCGGCCGTGGGGGCCGAGCAGTTCCAGGCGCTACAGTCTGGAACCGCGCGACCGCTACGGTCGCAGGTTCGAATCCTGCCGCGGGCATGGATGTATATGATGTTCTTAGGTTAGTTAGGTTTAAGTAGTTCTAAGTTCTAGGGGACTGATGACCTTAGAAGTTAAGGCCCATAGTGCTATTTGAACCAAGTACATTTGGTAAATAGTGGTCATCAAATCGTCGGAGATGTTGTAAGAGGTACGGGTGATAAATGAAACTATTCCACGAAACACTTAATTTTTATTCAGATTAAGGCTACATGGAGCCTTATAGCAATGTGGCTTTTGAAAAACAAACACAGAAAACTACTCTGAAATACTGAAGTTAAATATGTAGGACTTGGATATCGTTAGGAAGACTGAAGGAAGAATAAATTCAGATATCCTCATCTGCACAATTTGTATTTTCAAATAAACAAGGGAAATAACTGAATGAACCCCGCATCTACTAGGTCTACAACTTTGCTTCCGCCGTTTTTTCTCGAAGTTCGGGTCTTTATTTTGAAAAAATTACAGTAAAATTATAATTCATAGTATTGCCCATCGCTGGCCCCTAAATTCTCCCCTCTTTCGGGTGGCGTACGAATCCCGTGGCGGTAGAATTGGACGTCTTTTGTGGGGATCCATGAATCGATTCAATTTTCCACTTGTTGATAAGATCGGAAGTGCCCATCAGCCAGACTCTATGTCTCTGATCGAAAAAGGTGGCAGTCACGCAGAGCAACGTATGGAGAATACGGCAGGAGGACAGGACTTCTCATTTCAACGTTTCCATGTACATTTGGACGAGTTTTTCGACATTAGGTCGAGCACTGACCTTCTGCAAAATTATCTTTACGTGTTTATCGCTGTATTGCGGCCATTTGTGCTTTACTGCTGGGCTCAAACGCATCAATTGCTATCGATAATGATATCCTGTGATTGTCGTCGTCTGTTTCAGTGGCTACAAAAGCATTCTGCTTTAAAATCACCTTTCTTAAGGTGTTGAAAACATTCTCTGCACGTTCTTCCAAAGCTGTTTCACAGAGGAAGACTGCACTGTGCTTCCTTCTCTAGATTGTCGCACAGTTGACAAAATGGTAGATATCGAAGTAGACGACAGAGGGATAGAGAAACAATTAAAATCGCTCAAAAGAGGAAAGGCCGCTGGTCCTGATGGAATACCAGTTCGATTTTACACAGAGTACGCGAAGGAACTAGCCCCCCTTCTTGCAGCGGTGTACCGTAGGTCTCTAGAAGAGCGAAGCGTTCCAAAGGAATGGAAAAGGGCACAGGTCATCCGCGTTTTCAAGAAGGGACGTCGAACAGATGTGCAGAACTATAGACCTATATCTCTAACGTCGATCAGTTGTAGAATTTTCGAACACGTTTTATGTTCGAGTATAATGTCTTTTCTGGAGACTAGAAATCTACTCTGTAGGAATCAGCATGGGTTTCGAAAAAGACGGTCGTGTGAAACCCAGCTCGCGCTATTCGTCCACGAGACTCAGAGGTCCTTAGAGACGGGTTCACAGGTAGATGCCGTGTTTCTTGACTTCCGCAAGGCGTTTGACACAGTTCCCCACAGTCGTTTAATGAACAAAGTAAGAGCATACGGACTATCAGATCAATTGTGTGATTGGATTGAGGAGTTCCTAGATAACAGAACGCAGCATGTCATTCTCAATGGAGAGAAGTCTTCCGAAGTAAGAGTGATTTCAGGTGTGCCGCAGGGGAGTGTCATAGGACCGTTGCTATTCACAATATACATAAATGACCTGGTGGATGACATCGGAAGTTCACTGAGGCTTTTTGCAGATGATGCTGTGGTGTATCGAGAGGTTGCAACAATGGAAAATTGTACTGAAATGCAGGAGGATCTGCAGCGAATTGACGCATGGTGCACGGAATGGCAATTGAATCTCAATGTAGACAAGTGTAATGTGATGCGAATACATAGAAAGATAGGTCCCTTTTCATTTAGCTACAAAATAGCAGGTCAGCAACTGGAAGCAGTTAATTCCATAAATTATCTGGGAGTACTCATTAGAAGTGATTTAAAATGGAATGATCATATAAAGTTGATCGTCGGTAAAGCAGATGCCAGACTGAGATTCATTGGAAGAATCCTAAGGAAATGCAATCCGACAACAAAGGAAGTAGGTTACAGTACGCTTGTTCGCCCAATGCTTGAATACTGCTCAGCAGTGTGGGATCCGCACCAGGTAGGGTTGATAGAAGAGATAGAGAAGATCCAACGGAGAGCAGCGCGCTTCGTTACAGGATCATTTAGTAATTGCGAAAGCGTTACGGAGATGATAGATAAACTCCAGTGGAAGACTCTGCAGGAGAGACGCTCAGTAGCTCGGTACGGGCTTTTGTTAAAGTTTCGAGAACATACCTTCACCGAAGAGTCAAGCAGTATATTGCTCCCTCCTACGTATATCTCGCGAAGAGACCATGAGGATAAAATCAGAGAGATTAGAGCCCACACAGAAGCATACCGACAATACTTCTTTCCACGTACAATACGAGACTGGAATAGAAGGGAGAACCGATAGAGGTACTCAGGGTACCCTCCACCACACACCGTCAGGTGGCCTGCGGAGTATGGATGTAGATGTAGATGTAGATATTAGTTCCGTCATCATTAGTCTTACGCACCATTTTAAGTGCCATAGCCGGAGATTTCTTCATGTTAAGCAGAAAATTTTAACTTCCCGCAAATGGCAAGAAATTGGCACGTACGTTGTCGTACTTAATCGCGAATAACCTTATGATCCAATCACAAATCAACTAATGTTATTATGTATACGGATTCCTAAGCTTATTGCATTACACCTATGACCAACCACCCGAACCCCACTAACCAGTAGTGCTGTCTATTGCGAAATGGCGGAAGCAAAGTTGTAGAGCTAATAAAATGAACAAACAACCAGATAAATGGGAGCTGCTCGGAATACGAACTCTGAAATATGAAGCTAACACATGCTACACCAAAATGCGACACTGATATCAAGAGGCTGCGCCGTGACCACGGGATAACAACTAACATGCAAATGATGAGAAACGTATTGTAACCTATCTACAAGTCATCTTTTATTTTTTTATTCTAAGATTAATAGAATGGAGTATCCTTAAGTGAACCCGAGTGTCATCTGCACTGACAAATTACAGTTAAAGTAGTTCCATGAGTTCCATGTTTAACGGTTGCTTTCCTCAGTCGATACACAGGAGCCATCTAGGTAACAAGAGGCGCAACTCGCTGATGAGTGTCGCTAACGCCTCCAAGGCGGCGTTGTGGCATGCTGTACTGTGGTATGAGAATTATCAACGTCGCGGCATTGTCAGCACGCGTTATGTGGTATGAAAGTTACCCAAAGTAAAATATGAAATTTTCCTTAGTTTATTTATAGTTTACGTATTTCTGATACTTGTAAATGTTACTTGTAAATGTCACTGTATTGTCGTATATGCTGTGATCCGCTGTTTAAACCCATGTGATTAAAGAGTGCGACACAGAACATTCGAAGTACTATTGTTCTTCGTAAATGGATTAAGAGCAGACAGACTGCCGAGAATGGAAACACTTTCAAAGGAGTGAAGACTTTTAAGATTATGGGTTGGCACAACAGCCGATGAGGACTAAGGACTGCCATGGATAAGGCAGACGGCCTAACAGAATATTTAAGGACTGCGCTGCACGTATTACACCTGTACTTACAATATTTGTAATTTTTCCTTTAAGATTGATTAGTTTTCTGAATGACTGAAGTATTTAGGACTAAAGCCGCTTTAAGAAAGGAAGAAAGTGATAATGTAGACAATTTTAGATCTATTTCTATCTCATCAGTGTTTGATAAAGTCATTAAATAGGCTGTGTATTGAAGGATAATTGATCACTTTATATCACACAATTTGCTATCAGAATTACGGTTTTAGAAAATGCTATGTTCTCTTTTCTCTGTGAGTTACTGGATGAATTAAACAAAAGGTTTCGAACCCTGGGAATTTTTTTGATGTAACTAAGGCGTTTGATTGTGTTGATCACAAAATATTGTTCCAGACGTTTGACCATCACGGAATATAGGGAGTAGCTCACTGTTGGTTCACCTCTTACTTTAACAACAGACAACAAAAGTCATTATTCATAGTGTTGAAAATGGCTGTGATGTGGGGTCTGAGTGGGGTGCAGTCAGATGTGAGGTGTCCCAGGGATCAGTGTTGAGGCCACTCATGTTCCTTATGTATATAAACGATATAACCTCTAGTATTACGCGTAATTCTAAGATATTTCTGTTTGCTGATGACACTAGCTTGGTAGTAAAGGATGTTCTGTGAAACATTGGCTTGGTTTCAAATAGTGCCGTTCATGACATAACTTCATGGCTTGTAGGAAATAAGGCTAAATTACAGTAAGGCACAGTTTTTACAATTTGTAATATCCAATTCAACAAAACCTAACGTTTTATTTCACAGAATGGGCATACCATTAATGAAACGGAACAGTTCAAATTTCTAGGTGTTCAGATAGACACCTAACTGTCGTGGAAAGCCATTTTCAGGATCTTCTTCAACGACTTAATGCTACCATTTTTACTACTCGAACGATGTCTGTAGTAAGTGATCGTTCGACACGGAAATTAGTCTGCCTTGCTTATTTTCGTTGGATAATGTTGTATGATATTATATTTTGGGGTAACTCTAGCCATTCTGAAAGGACATTTTTTTGCTCAGAAACAGGCAGTTCGGGCAATAAGTAGTGTAAGTTCGCGAACTTCTTGTCGAACCCTGTTCACTGGTCGATATTTTGACGTTTGCCTCTCAATATATGTATTCTTTACTGTCGTTTCTTGTTACCAATATCATATTATTCCCAAGAATTAGCAGCTTTCACTCAGTTAATACTCGGCAAAAATCCAATCTGCACTTGGATCGCCCTTCGTTAACACTAGTGCAGAAAGGTGTGCAATATAGTGCTGCATTCATTTACAATAAGCTACCACAAAAATTCAAAAATATTATCAGTAATCCAAGCGCTTTCAAATCGAAACTGAAGAGTTTCCTCATGGATCACTCCTTGTATTCTGTTGAGGAGTTCCTTGAAAAATTAATCTTATTCTTATGTTATTTTGTTGATTGCGTTTACTTAAACTTATGGCTTGACTTTTTGGAGTTCATAAATATTTTATCTGTTACTACTCTTATGTCGTAATTTCATGTACTGAACTTTCCATGATCTAGGGGATTTACTCCTCAGTTTGGGCCTGCGGAACTAGACTTGTAAATAAAATGAAAAAATGAAGATATTGAAGGGGCATAACAGTATGCAAAGGAAAATGAAAACGAAGTAATCATGGGTGACTAAGCTTGTTGGGAAGGACTGGAGGAATAGCTTATGTGGGAATGTGGACTAGGCAGTATTAATGACAGTGGAGAACGACTAACTGAGTCTGTATGCACCTGGTAATAGCGAATACCCTTTTGAAGAATCACAAGGAGGTACATTTGGGTAGTACCTAGAGGCAGAGGAAGATTCCAGCTGGACTACTCATTGTCAGAAAGTGTTTCCGAAATCAGGTAGTGGACTTTAAGGCGTATCCTGGTGCAAGCATAGACAATCAGAGTAGACTGAAGTTTAAGAGAAGTGTCCAGAAGAATCGGTGTGCATGGAAGTAGGATAATGAAGAACTGAGGAACGATAGATGCGTTCGAAGTTCTCTAACTACAACTATAAGGAATATCAGGGTAAGAAGTTAAGGAAAAGAAGTTAGCTGGAACAGGAGTGGACGTCTGTAAAAATGGAAGACGCAGATGGTCGAGATCCAGAGTTACAAGAAAAGCAACTCTGACAAGAAGCTTAGCTAACAGACTACATGCTTAAACTGAGAGGTGAAAGAGGTTATCAAAATATAATGGAATACTGCAATATAAAACACTAAGGAATGAAATAAGTAGAATGAGCAAGTCACCCAAGGCGAGCTAGCTGCAGGAAATAGAAAACAAAATAACTGTCGGGAGGACCGAGTCAGCGTATAAACAGAGAAATCAAACTTTTTTGAAGTTAAAAGTAGAAATGGTAAAATTTAGAGTGCAGTGGTAATTCCACGGTTTAACGAACAGGGAAGAGCGGACAGATGGAACGAGTATATTGAGGGGGAGGACTTCCTGGAAACCTGGTACGAAATGAAACTGCAGTCGATAAGGAAGAGGCAGGGGATCCAGTATCGGAGTCAGAATTTAAAAGAACACAGGGAGACTGTTGTTGTTGTTGTTGTGGTCTTACGTCCTGAGACTGGTTTAATGCAGCTCTCCATGCTACTCTATCCTGTGCAAGGCTCTTCATCTCCCAGTACTTACTGCAACCTACATCCTTCTGAATCTGCTTAGAGTATTCATCTCTTGGTCTCCCTCTACGATTATTACCCTCCACACTGCCCTCCAATACTAAATTGGTGATGCCTTGATGCCTCAGAACACGTCCTACCAACCGATCCCTTCTTCTAGTCAAGTTGTGCCACAAACTTCTCTTCTCCCTAATCCTATTCAATACCTCCTCATTAGTTAAATGATCTACCCATCTAATCTTCAGCATTCTTCTGTAGCACCAAATGTCGAAAGCTTCTATTCTCTTCTTGTCCAAACTAGTTATCGTCCGTGTTTCACTTCCATACATGGCTACACTCCATACAAATACTTTCAGAAACTACTTCCTGGCACTTAAATCTATACTCGATGTTAACAAATTTCTCTTCTTCATAAACACTTTCCTTGCCATTCCTAGTCTACATTTTATATCCTCTCTACTTCGACCATCATCAGTTATTTTGCTCCACAATTAGCAAAACTCTTTTACTACTTTAAATGTCTCATTTCCTAATCCGATTCCCTCAGCATCACACGACTTAATTCGACTACATTCCATTATCCTCGTTTTGCTTTTGTTGATGTTCATCTTATATCGTCCTTTCAAGACATTATCCATTCCGTTGAACTGCTCTTCTAAGTCCTTTGCTGTCTCTGACAGAATTACAATGCCCTCATCGAACCTCAAAGTTTTTATTTATTCTTTCTGCGAAGCTAGAGATCAAATAAGGGAGAAGGGACGCATAAAATTCGATCAGACTTTCTAAAATCATTGGGGAGAAGTAGTGTGTACAATCTACAGGACTGGCAACGTACTATCAGACTTTCAGAAAGACATCACTCACACTATTCGGAAGATAGCAAGAAGAGATAAGTGCGAAAACTATCGCAC
Organism: Schistocerca gregaria; assembly: GCF_023897955.1. NCBI lineage: Eukaryota > Metazoa > Arthropoda > Insecta > Orthoptera > Acrididae > Schistocerca > Schistocerca gregaria. The sequence goes on along the minus strand of NC_064926.1, from coordinate 294,489,619 downwards.
AGTCAGATTAACAGCTCATGCATCTGAGCAGATGACCAGAATAATATACAGAAGAATGGAAAAGAAAACTGGGGATGTGTTATATGACATTCAATTTGGTTTTAGGGAAAGGTAAAGGAACCAAAGGAGCAATTCGCATGTTGCACGTAATACTGAAAGCAAGTTTTAAGGGAAAATCAAGACATGATCATAGAATTCGCCGACCTAAAAATAGCGTTTGATAATGTATAATACTTCAGGATGTTAGGTGTTCTGAGAAAAATAGGTGTAAGATACCGGGAAAGATGGGTGATATGCAACTTTTATAGCATCTGTTTTCCGAACGCCTCAACACACTGGAAGTATTCACTATACTTTAGTCACCTCGTCGTGTGTGATACGATGTGACAAGTTCCAGACGATTAGCATTAATGGAGGAATCAGATTCAACAGCCCATGATCTGCATTCGTAATTACGACGGAAAAAAATAATTATTATCTGGTACAATAACAAGCGGCCAGTACCATGCATTGTGATTATTAAAGAACACAATAGTCGTTAGCCGTCTTCCTGTTTTTGATCATGCCAATTACTTCTAGAGTTTTTCCGTTTTCAGTGGATCTGTATTGTCACCTAATTCTGATACGATTGGCTTTGCGTCCTCGTTACTGGATCAGGAATATCTGATATAGTTTTACGAAGATTTCTCTGGTATCCCATTAATCGATACGCTTGCGACAACATGCGCTACCTTCCATGTTCCAAAGTGCCGCATGTTAAAACAGTATTTTTCCGTGGCTTACATCTCGGGATCTCTTGGTGACAGAAGCGTAGGGTCAATGGTGATGGACAGCGTTTAGGCTAGGTACCATATTTGTACGCACCAGAGGGATCCTCCTACTGTAATTATCCTGCAGTACAGGGTCGAAGTCTCCAGCTTAGATAAATGGCGGGAAGTCGTTGCTTTTTTTTTTATTATCTGTCGTGTGTTGTCCAGCTTAGGTAAATGGAGGAAATCGGTTGCTTATTTTTCCATTTTATGTCGTGTGTGGTTTGCCTTAAGTTGCTTGTGGAGGTATATTTTTCTTCGTGGGCAGTTCCTTAGAAAACCTGAGAAACATGGTTCTTGGGTACAAGAACCGAACCACGGATTTCAAGTCGGTTATGCACAGCAAATTTCTGAAATTTTGGCAGCATATTTCTAAGATCCGATCTCGGACTAACTTGAAAATGTTATTAAGATCTTTATTCTTTTCCAAGGTGGAGAGGTTCAATCTTACTCTGTTGGCCACGTAAAATACAAACGTAATATTTGGTGTGAGGTGGAAAAGAAATTTATAAGATGAGATAACACGGAGAAGAATGCTGTGTCTCCGTTACCATCATAAGTGTTCTGGGAACCCCATTTTGTAGCAATGAAGCAAATGCCGAATTTTTGTGCACATAGAATCCAATATGTTGTGTAAAATTAGTTTCGCTTTGTTTTACTTTCACGTAAATAATGTATAAATATTTTACTGATCCATAAAATTCTTTTCATATGAGTGACATGCTCCGCTGTAGCAAAGAAACGACAAGAACCAGTGGAAAAGTCTCCTATCTGACAAAACGGGCAAATATGCCCCTGCTTGAAAGACACTGACTGAAAATTGGACCGAGTAATGTGGCGCAGTGTTTGGCATAGTGCAGTCGCAAAAGGGAGGTCGACATTTCAAAACCGCGTCCGGCCATCCTGATATAGGTTTTCCGTGACATCCCTAAACAGCACCAGGCAAAGGCCGGGTTGATTTCTTTGAAATGGTACGGTCGACTTCCTTCCCCGTCCTTCTAATCCGTAGTGACCGATGACCTCACTGTTTGGTTCCCTTCACCCAAATCAAGATACCAGCTGAAAGGTGAGGGACCAGCTGCCTCTTCTACCTTCGTCACGGTCTTTAAAAATTGTCCCAAAGAATTTGTCATGTGAGCATGTTTGCGCCATTTTTCATGGAGGGAGAAGGAGACAGAGACACCGGCGAAGAGACGGAAAAGTAGTATATACTGGAAGATAGTAGACAGTTGCTATGTCATAGAAAGAGCGAAGGAGGCAGTGACAGTGTGTAAGAAAGTGACAGTGGCAATGGAACATAGTTGGCACTGGCAGAACAGTACGGAATCTATGACAATGCCAACGAGGAAGAGAGTGATATTCACAGTGAGAAGAGACAGCAGCAGTCGGAAGGAATGAATTACCTAGTTGTAGGCAGCTCGTGATCGTGCGGTAGCGTTCTCGCTTCCCGCGCCCGGGTTCCCGGGTACGATTCCCGGCGGGGTCAGGGATTTTCTCTGCCTCGTGATGACTGGGTGTTGTGTGATCTCCTTAGGTTAGTTAGGTTTAAGTAGTTCTAAGTTCGAGGGACTGATGACCTCAGATGTTAAGTCCCATAGTGCTCAGAGCCATTTGAACCATTTGAGCCAATTACCTAGTAACACAAAGAGAAAGCAACTGGGAGACAATGCTAGTGAGGCACAACCAAGGAAATTCTGGCTGTGAGATAGGAAAGGCTGCCGTTAGAGAGACACAAAAGTACACTAACAATGAACTGTGCTGAGCGAGTGAGTGAGAACGGGCGTGAGTGACTTACAAAATTGTTCAAATGGTCTCAGCACTATGGGACTCAACATCTAAGGTCATCAGTCCCCTAGAACTTAGTACTACTTAAACTTAACTAACCTAAGATTATCACACACATCCATGCCCGCGGCAGGATTCGAGCCTGAACCGCTTGGCCACCGCTGGCGGCGGATGACTTACAGCGATGGACTAATGGATGTGAACGAGTTACAGTTATAGCAGTTTGTGGGAGCTACACTACTGGCCATTAAAATTGCTACACCACGAAGATAACCTGCTACACACGCGAAATTTAACCGACAGGAAGAGGATGCTTTGATATGCAAATGATTAGTTTTCAGAGCATTCACACAAGGTTGGCGCCGGTGGTGACACCTACAACGTGCTGACATGAACAAAGTTTCCAACCAACTTCTCATACACAAACAGCAGTTGACCGGCGTTGCCTGGTGAAACGTTGTTGTGATGCGTTGTTTATGGAGGAGAAATGCGTACCATCACGTTTCCGACTTTGATAAAGGTCAGATTGTAGCCTGTCGCAATGGTGGTTTATCGTATCGCGACATTGCTGCTCGTTTTGGTCGATATCCAATGACTCTTAGCAAAATATGGAATCGTTGGGTTCAGGAGGATAATACGGAACGCCGTGTTGGGTCGCAACGGCCTCGTGTTACTAGCAGTCGAGGTGACAAGCATCTTATCAGCATGGCTGTAACGGATCGTGCAGCCACGTCTAGATCCCTGAGTCAACAGATGGGGACGTTTGCAAGACAACAACCATCTGTACAAACAGTTCGACGACGTTCGCAGCAGCATGAACTATCAGCTCGGAGACCATGGCTGCGGTTACCCTTGACGCTGCATCACAGACAGGAGCGCCAGCGATGGTGTATTCAACGACGAACCTGGGTGCACGAATGGCAAAACGTAAATTTTTCGGATGAATCATGGTTCTGTTTACAGCATCATGACGGTCGCACCCCTGTTTGGCGACATCGTGGCGAGCGAACATTGGAAGAGTGTGCTCGTCATCTCCATACTGGCGTTTCACCTGGCTTGATGGTATGGGGTGCTATTGGTTTCACGTCCCGGTCACCTGTTGTACGCACTGACGGCACATTGAACAGTAGACGTTTCTTTCTAGATATGTTACGAATCGTGACTCTACCCTTCACTCGATCCCTGCGAAACCCTTCATTTCAGCAAGATAATGTGCGACCGCATGTTGCAGATCCTGTACAGGTCTTTCTGGTTACAGAAAATGTTCGACTGCAGCGCTGGCCAGCACATTTTCCAGATCTCTCACCAATTGAAATCGTGTGGTCAATGGTGGCAGAGCAACTGGCTCGTCACGATACGTCAGTCACTACTTTTGATGAACGGTGTTATCGTGTCGAAGCTGCAGGGGCAGGTGTACCTGTACACGCCATCGTAGCTCTGTTTGACTTAATGCCCAGGCTTATCAAGGACGTTATTACGGCCAGAGGTAGTTGTTCTAGATAGTGGTTTCTCAGGAGCTATGCACCCAGATTGCGTGAAAATTTTATTACATGTCAGTTCTAGTATAATATATGTGTCCAATGAATACCCGTTTATCTTCTGCATTTCTTCTTGGTGTAGTAATTTTAATCTCCAGTAGTGCAGATGTAGATGTTTAAAAGTGCATGGATATGTTCGCATGGCAAAATTTTGAACGTGCTGATGAAGGTAGAACGAAGCAGCTAATATAACACTTTTCAGTTTTTTAATAAACAGGAATATATTACCTTTTTTTGAGCTCCTGAGGGAGCATTTCTACGTGGTTCAGAATTACCTGTAGTTCCTTTACTTGGAACTTCCGTTATTTTCACTACTTTTCTTTAGATCCAGTAACAGTGTTACAGATTAGAGCGTCGATGAGCACAAGGTACCATAATTTGACGGAGAATAGTCTGAGTTAAGGAACCGCTTAATTCCATTGTAAGCGTCACACTTTTTGTAGGTTCATGTTACGCGAATGGTGAGTCGAGCCTAAGACCGCATTGTTTTGCTGCGCTGGCGGTACAGGCTCTTGCGATTGACAGTACTGATCCGCATTCCGCCGTGCATTTCGGCAGAGGGTGAGGCGACAAAAATAGCCGTGTTCCCGCGGCGGCTCTCTCTTCCGCCAGCGCCAGCCACGCACATGTCGCGCCGTGTCGCCGTGGCGGTGAGCGGCCGTGCGGCCCGCCCCAGGGAGAGGCGCGGCGCCGCTGCCGGGTTTTTGCAGCGCGCTGCGCCCAGCCGCCCGCCCCGCGGGCCACGGCTTTCCTCCTCGGGTCTTTCCGGTCCCACGGCGCGCTGGAAAGCCTCCAGCAGAGGAAGCGGCGCCGCTGGAGAGGAACGCGCCGGTATAAAGCCCGGCAGCGCCCGGCCACCGACAGCGGCGACTGCTTGCGCTCGACAGTACGACGCCACAAGACACAGCGAGACACACGGAGATGGCGGCTGCTACGGCAACCAGAGTCGCTGCTGCGACAACGGCACTTGTGCTGCTCCTAAGCTGTGCAGCAGCTGCGCAGGAGCTGGTCGAGGACATGCAGGTGCGTCTGTGCATACGGCCACCCGACACTCACCAATACATCCACTCACCGCCAGAACGCTTACCAGCATTGCCAATTTTTCACGTACACACTCCCTCCCCTAAGGGCCGATTGCACCAGCATCGATTAAAATGCCAAATAACTCAGGGTCACGTGATCGCGGTTAAAACTTAATCGTGATTATGTTGTCTGTACCGAAGTTAAATGTCGGTTATGAAAATGCGTTCAGCTACCCAGAGATTTTAACACTCTTAACTGATTGTATTACACAGAAAAGCGCCCATTATACAAGCAAGATCATCACAATCGGTGTCTGTAGTGCTTGTCTCTAACCTGTTTGTTCCTTTTGTGGGATTTTCAGGTTGTTCTCCTAACGTAGGTATTCTTATTGCGCTATGAAGTTCCAGAAGAGGAATTTCTGAAAATATAAGACTGATTTCCTTTCACAGCTAGTCAGCAATAATGCGAGAAATTTTAAACGCAAACGAATGGACAGGTAAAAAAATGTCGTGTGAGTAGGGCCTTCCGTCGGGTAGACCGTCCGCTCTGTGAAACTCTTTCGATTTGACGCCAATTCGGCGACTTGCGCTTCTATGCGGATAAAATGTTGACGATTAGGACAGCACAACACCACAACACCGAGTCCCTGAGCGGAGAAAATCTCCGACCCCGCCAGGAATCGAACCCGGGCCATTAGAACTGACATTCTGTTGTACTGACCACTTTCTCTCTAATTTTTTTTTTTTTTTTATCTCACTTTCTTCTCTTTCGTTCCTCATGTCTGCTAGCGACGGACGTCGTAAGACATCCGTTTAAGTTCGTTGTTGATCGATTAACTCATTTTTATTCAGGAGGGCTGCTAACCTTCTGACCGAACACGCTGAGCTACTGTGCCGGCGCCACTCAGCTACCGGGGGCGGACAATTGACAGGTGCAACGTTAAGGAGAAACTGGAAGCTTGATGAACTAAGACAACCCAATTTAATTCCACTCCACGCTGCCGAGCAACGGTGTCTCATAGGCTGTTATTAAACTGTGGTCACTGATCATTTGGCATTTAAATGTAAAATATAGTTTTCTGTTGCGGAAAAATTCTACATTATATCCCTGGGGAAAATGCATTTTCTTCTGAGTACAATCCACTGTACCAGTGACTCCACGATATCCATCCACTACTCTGAAACACTCCCTCAAGGAAAATAATTCTGTTCAAGAATGAAACTTTGTCTATTACACAGGCATTGCTACTACGATCATCTATGCAATACTCATAATTCTTTCCGCTGTTGTACTATGAATATCAGCACTATCATCAATAACTATATTAAATGCAGCAGATGTGTATGTCTTTGAAGTCATTAGAAGCCTGTTCACGTGAGAGACTGGATTACTTCCATGATTAGGAAATTCCAATCTCTCCCACATTTGACTTAATAATCACTACACGTATTCTTTTGAAAGACGAAGTTGTCTTTGGATTTCCATTTCCCATAATCTACGACAGGATTTTTCATTGCCACATGTACACCAGCACGGTTGCAGCAACAGTGTACATGGTCAACATATAATATTTGTTCTTCTCTTTTGCCATCTGAAACATCAATGCGCAATCATCTTAATACTTCACGTGCTTACTTCATAATAATCGCGGTGGATTGAGGATAAACGAGTCTCTAACCACGGTCAACGTTAACTGCAGTTAGCCCATTTAACCGAGGTTGGTGCAGTCCAGTTTTGGGTTGATCAGAGTTGAATGCTGACTTTTTCTGCGGTTAACATTTAATGGCCCTAAGAGTATTAGCTTCGTCGCTTCTTATAGGCGAAGATCAGATCTTGCTTCTCGCTACACAAACTTTGGCATACTAGTCAGTTGCCAGACGGAAGTAAGTACTAGTTTTACAAGCTGTGACATAGTCGCAAAGAAGGACAGTTACCCATGTAGCACAGGATTTGTTTCTTAAATTCCAGTCTATGGTTAAAAAAAAGGTCACCAGTCTATCGGTTGCAGTCTGTAATGAACGTTTCCAGAAATAATCAAAATAGGAGAAGCCTTATGCAGGATGGCGAACGATATTTCTCTCAACTTATGATAGGCAGCCCAGCATAAGCACCTAGGGAGGATGATGTAAGCTGGGCTGTCTGTCTTAAGGTGAGTGAAATATTTTCCAAGCCTATTTTATTTTTCCAACCCTATGTTACCTTAATATTTAGCCAGCGTATCAGAATCAAAAGTAATAAACAAGGTTAGTCTAGTATTGTCTAACACATATAACGATGTAGTGCCAACTGTGAAACAATGCTGGTGGAATTTTGATGTGGAAGTTACTTCTCTTAACAGCAAACTGATGATGTCACAACGGCACATTAATTTGTTTGTCTGTGATTTGTTTTAGGGAAGGTGGTTTTCAACAGCTCTAATATGTCTAATAGTATTTACTGGAATGCGCTAGAGGTTTTCCCTACATGAACCATATCCAGGCACTGTCGAGTGACAGAAGATGGCGCAAATAGCCATACTAGTAGCACAGACCAATAACGTTTATACAGCAGCCAGTGGTGTACATAAACATGTATTTCATTAAAGTAATTTTATTTTTGTCTATTTAGAGGATAATACGAAGAACAGATTATTCACTTTCATTTCTGATAGCAATCACAGCTCTGACCCAGCTCGGAATCTAGTCGAACTGAGCTTGATTGACAGATATGGATATATCATTCAACACTGCTTCGGTTTCATGCCAGGGCACATCATTTGTAGTGCATGGAAAGTGACCCTGAGCCACTCTCTCTGCAAACCATGACGACATCAAATCAATGGGCATGGGCGAGAGAGCTGCAGAACGGGCTGGCTTTTTAACTATGTCAGGACACCACACCACAGACATCACACTGTCTCGAGGTATCTTGTTGGATTATGTCATGGGCACGTCGGCTTCTCCACTTCATAAGTATCAAGGTTGTGGTCCAAATTATCAGCTATGCAGACCATAGGTGATCGGGTTGTATACACATATCACATTATCATCACAGGTATTGGGCCGGTGTGGAAATAACTAATGCAATCTGGCAACATTGACTCTCCTCACAGTATCCACACACTGGTATATACATCGTGATGTTGCAAAAAGAAATGGTACCCTTCTGAAAAGACGAAATGCTGCTACTTACACGTTATTTGTCGTTAATGGGTGCAACATTGTCGACTGCCGTGTCGAGGGAAGCTGCAACACTGGGCTGAGAATCAGCAGCTCTCTAGATGTAACCGCATTGTCCATGTGATAGTTTCCATGCTGAAACAAATCCATTCTATTTTGGCAGATGAGAAGTGGTTGTGTGATCCTGCATGGTCGCACTAATAACATCTTGGTCTCGTCGGGTGTTAACCAAATGGGCGGTTGAGAACCATCATGAAATTATGGCCTTCAATGTTTGCATGATTGTCATTGAATCTAGATTGTGAATAAAGCATTGTGGAATGCTACATAGTAATGTGTCTGCCTACATGTTGGAGTAGTCAGCTTAGATGGCTGCGATCTAATGTTCGATTCCTAGTACTGCCAAAGATTTGTGGTTTTCTGGTGGACGGGTATGGGGTGCACTCAGCCTCATGACGCAAATTGAAGAGCTGCTTCACAGAGTAGTAACGGCTCCATGGTCTGGGAAGTCTAAAAAAAAAAACGGCCAGGAGAAGTCTAAAAATCAGCCAGATGGCTGTCCATGCCGCACATGCATGATGCTGCAAGGTAGTTGATGACATAGCAGCGGATAGACACCCCTTGGGCCTTCAAGGACTGGACAGGAGTTCTTCAAACCTGTCTCATATGCCACAATCCTATATTTATGGGTCAAATATTATGATCACTATTCACTATCCAATGGTAGGTCGAATGTCACCTAGTGGCGTTGCATAGCATTTAGTGTCGTTTCGTGCATAGATATGTAGAACAGGGTAGACTGGGTCAACAGTTTGAGTGGCAAACAGTATAAATCCATTGACATAAGTGACTATCACCAAGCACAAGTTGCTACTACCCAATGTCTGCAAGTGAGCATATCGGAATTGGCTCGTGTCTTACTGTGAGAGCATCTATGGGAAGTGATTGAAGGATTGTGGAAGTATGAGGAGGAGCCAAGGTGTTGGACATCCAAGCTGTTCACAGGACAAAAAGATTGGAAGCTTCCTCCCCCCCCCCCCTCCAAAGTAGAACAGACATCGATCTTTGACAGATATAAAGCACAAGTCCTTCGTAGCACACTATTTAGCGCACCTTAATGAACTTGCGGATCTGCGCAGACCTACCCAAGATGAACCAGCGACGTCGTCATCTACGACTGCGGTGGTATGAGGTCATCGGCAATGGACCGTGGATTGATGGAAATATGTCTCGTTATCAGATGAATCAAATTTCGAGTGACACCAGATCTATGGTCATGTCCAAATGCACTGTCAGTCAGGCGAACACTCGTCGGAACACGCGTTTCACCAAGGATTCATGCTGATGATGGCCATGTGATGGTATGGAGAACAGAAGCATGGCGTCCTTGGCATCTGTAAAAATTGTTGACCACCCACAATCTTCATGCATGATGGGTTCTCCAAAGACGGAGGAGGAATACTGTCCACACCACAAGACCACAGTTGCGATATGTTTTCAGGAGCTTGATAGTTAACTGTCGATGTCTTGACCACCACGTTCACCTCATCTCAATCCAACGAAACAACACCTGCGACATGACCACGAACAACTAGCCCGCACTTACAGGAATTACAGAATCTGTGCATAAACATCTGGTGCAACATGCAACGTAGGATTTGTCGAAACCATGCAGAATTAATGCTGTATTGTTTACAGCTATGGACCAACGCACTGTTAGTGGCATGTCATAGATTTTTGTCGCCATGTAAAATGGGTAGACTAAGTTCGAGGATCAACCAGACAGAGGCGGAGATCGTTCCTCCACGGCTCCAGATCCACAGAGAACCATGCATCTTCCCCTGGGAGTAAAAAGTGGCCCTTCACCCTTCCTGTCTTAGCGCTGCGGCGAAAAAGATGTTGCACTATGTTGTTAGCCAATAGCCTGGCCACATTCTTGTGCTTCGGATTTTACTTGTACGACAGGCTGTTGGCTTATCAGAGGACTATGTAGTTGGCGATGCTGTTACCTACCTCGTGTGGTTGCATTCAGTGCTAATCACTGTTACATGTGAGCATAACAAGCAGATGTTTGTTGAATGCCACCTTTGTGTGTATAATTTCTACGGACAGCAGCTGAAATTAAAGGAAGAGTTGCAGTCTTGCCGAAATTGGACTCATCCACTAACAGGGAGAAACCGGCGGCTTTTAAATTCCGTCGCAGCTACGGCGGAAACATTATGGAGGTATCATCTGGTGTCGTTCATAGAACATTCAGAAGCGACGACGGAGAGAAGAGGAGCAGAGCAGTTGTGAGTAGGAAGGGTGATTCTCGGAGACGCTGTCGCACAGTGGCAGCAGCTCCTGCCGGTCACGGTGTGGTTCCAGCAGCAGCGGTGTTAATGACGGCTGGCTTTCACAGTGCGCCGCGCCCCGTAATTACGGATTACCTCCCGAGGAGGCCACAGCGCGAATGGCAGCGCCGCGACGCCTAAATGGCCGACGGGCGGCGCCTTATTTACTGGCAAACAGCGCCGTAGCCGCTGCCGCAACATCCGCTGCTCTCATCTGGCCAGAGCGCCGCGGTGCACCGTAATTACTTTGGCGTACCGTTTCCCGCCCCCGCGGCAGCCAGGCCCTTCGCTCTCCAGGCGTGCTGAGGCTCCACGCTGAGCAAAAGAGACGAGACGGGACGGGACGAGATGGCCGAGACCGCCGCCGAGAATAGGAGGGCTGGAAGGAGGGAGAGAGGAAGGGAGGGTGGGAGAGGAGGTTTGCTCCCGTAATGGTCGGCCTGCTCCTCTCTTGCAGAGCAGTGCAGAGCAACAGCGTCTAATGGGCACGACGTTGCCCTCGCCTTGGCGCACCATTTCACTATGTTTCTTGTTTTCCTTAGTTCTCGCAATATGCTCACAGCCGTGTCTACCAGCCGACAAGTTTGTCGTTACGTTCTGGCCTAACTGAGAGGTCAAGTTTTTGTTTTCAACCTCCGATCTGTCATGACATTACAACTACAGGGAACATCCGCTGATGCCTTGTGCATAAGTATTGCACAGTGTCTCTATTACACCCACCTACCACGTCATATCGTACTTTTCAATTCTGAGCGCACAGTGAGTGCTTAAATATGCCTCCAAAACATAGTCTCAAGCAAGGCGAAGTGCCTGCTGAGAGGCTTCACCTGATTTCAAGCAGCCCACGTAACGTAGCTGTCATGTGTCTCCTTCTCTTCTTGACAATTCTGGGTCACATACAGCAGGTGCAAATAAGACGCTCCTGCAGGGTTGTCAATGGGAAGAGTTCCACCACCCCACCTTCCCCACCATACAGCCCGGATTGTATACCATCCGATTTTCATCTCTTCGCTCACATAAACTGCTGGCTATAAGTACAGCATTTTGGCGTAGACAATGAGCTGTAGACCAGTGTAGAGACTGGAAGAATGCACAAGTGGCTGTCTTTTACAACGAGGGCATTTGAATGTTGGTACAACACTACGACAGATGTCTAAGTCGGAGCGGTGACTGCATAAGGACGCAGCTGGAAGGCGTATCTAACTATAGCAGACAAAAAATTATTGATTTCCATTTCGTGACCGATCGGACCTTACTTCCGAACAGGCCTCATTTGACGAGGATATCGGAAAGTTGGTACCACACTATGAAAAATGTCAAAGTTGGAGTGAGGACTTTGTAGAGAAGTAGCTGGTAGGTGTACCTAAATGTTTCAAGTAAAACACATATTAATTACACTGTGGTTTTCTTTTAATGACCAATAGCAGATTGAAAAGCGTAATTCCTGTTACAAAAGTATGTGTTGCTTTCGTCGTCTGCACCCTTATAAATCTAGTTTCTGTAGTCAATTCCCCATCCACCGGTACAATTTTAAACTAATACACTTCCTACCGCTAGCAAACTGACGATTTCTTCACGTGTCAAGATGTGTCCTGGACAAGCAGTCCTTCATTTTAGCCAATTTGAACGACAAATTCCTTTCTCCCCAATAAGATCTAGTATTTTCAGATTATTTCGAAAAGAAAACCGTCTATACAGCTTAGCAACATCGTCAAATCAAAATGTAGATCTTATAAAACAACGTTCATTGTTAGTCAGTAAAATCTTTGTCTGACTGGGCGTCAGCTGTTGACAGTTAACGTAACACCTAAATATAGGTTCCGTTCACTAAGACTGAGCGGTGTCTTGATCTGATGACAGAAGTTTGTAAAACAACGTTATAAATAAAGTAACGCATTCAGCGAACTAGACGGCTCTGTTTACAATAAATCGAGAATGACGGCTTAACCTCTCCAACAAATTTGCTTCCTTTATTAACTAACTCCTCATTTGTTATTTCACCTCACCATACAATTTGCAACATTTATCTGTAGCGTCACATTTCAAAAACTTCTGTTCTCATTTTGTCTTAACTGCTCATCGTCCACTTTTCACTGTTACACAGTGCTATGCTTCATACAACCACTCGCTACACGGTGGTCTATACGTATAACACTTCTAGTTATTCTCTTTCCAATTCCATTCAGAAATGGAACATACAAAGAACGATTAACTATACGTGTTCGTACGGGCCTTGATTTCCCTTATCTTGCCTTCGCCTCTCCTACGCAAGATGTTCGTAAGCGGTAGTAAAATCGTCCTGTAAATTGTCGCAAATGTCGTTTCTCCACACTTCCTCAGTAGTGTTTCGCAAAAAGAACTTCTTCTTCCGTCTAGGGCTTACCATTTCAGCTTACGCAGCCTCTCGGGAATACTCTTGCGTTGGTCGAACCTACACGTGGGTAATTACTCCAGGGACTGCTTAGATGTATTCCTCTCATCTGCCCTGGTGACAAGCCCAAACACTAGAGCAACACTCAATTGTCGGTCGCACAGGTGTTCAGAATACGACGTCCTTTATAGATGGGCTACACATTCCTAGAGTTCTCCCAGTAATTCGAAGTCGACCATCCACGTTCCCTCAAACGATCTCATATGCTCGTTTCATTTCATATCGCTTTGCAGCGTTACCCCCAGGCAGTTAATCGTGGTTACTGTTCAGTAGCTTACCTTTATTTTTCTCATACTTTGTTGCTATTACGTCTGCATGTCGAACCATCGTATTTTGTTGATTCCATACTACCGCCTGGCACAGATACATCACATCAGTATTGACTAGTTACATGACCGCTTGGTTTCTAAACTTTCTTCTTCGCTCTAAAGCGACCGGTGAGCTCCATCCTGGGGCAGATTAATATTACGTCCCTTAAACATGTAACTCCGCACAGTATACTCCGATCTTAGCTGCTACGGAACTGGTCATTCAACACGTTGTCAACATTTAATTTCAGAATAGATTTTCTTCAGCAAAACGTAGTTACTATCATGTATTTTTTCCTTCCTCGTAAAACATCATTTTCACTTCTTTACTGAGTCTGCCTCTACGTTTTCACGTTTACTCTGCCTTCCAACTTCATAAAAATGTATAAAAAAGCCGTAACGCATTCTTTAGAAATGTTTCCCACGACACTGAAAAATAAAATATTGCAAAAAATTACCACAGTCAGGATAACTGGGCATTCAATGCTCCCATTTATTTATTTTGCTTATGTATATTGCTTATATTCGTGAAGCTAAGGAAGTAGAAAGTCAGGGTTTCAATTGTACTAGAAAAAGGTATTGAAATAAGCGAAAGAAATAAAAAGACCTCTCATAAAACCTCAACTGATATGTATATGTATAGCGTATTCGCCTACATTAATATATATTAGACTTCATTGTTCTTACTTTCATTATTTTTCGTCACCTGGCTGTTGCTTCCATTATCATTTTTTTTTTTTTAATCCAAGCCTGCTGTGGTGGCAGAGCGGTTCTAGGCGCTTCAGTCCAGAGCCACGCAGCTACTACAGTCGCAGGTTCGAATCCTTAGGTTAGCTAGGTTTAAGTAGTTCTAAGTTTAGGGGAGTGCTGACCTCAGATGTTAAGTCCCACAGTCCTTAGAGCTCATTTTTTTTAATCCAATGTTGAAGATAACATATGTCGTAGGAGTTACACCAACGAAGAAACCTTAGCATTAGCAGATTGGAAAAGAGCAAGACATATATCCCCAAGGAAAAAGTACGTCTAGTATTAAATATTGACACAGAACTGAGAATGCAATTTCTGATACATTGAACAAAATTCAAGAAAAGTAAACAATTATTTATCATCAACAAAGATCAAAAAACGAAAACCTATCGGATAAGGTGTTATCGTTACAGAAAAGTGTTAAATGAAATTCTACCGACAAGATGTAGAATTAAATTTCGCCCGAACAAGCCATGAAGGTCCAAAAGTGCCGAAGGGCCACCGTGTCATACTGAGACCCCAGGCGTCACTGGATACGTATGTGGAGGAGCATGTGGTTAGCACACCGCTCTACCGGCCGTATGCCAGTTTACGAGATCACAGTCGCTATTTCTCAATCAAGTAGCTCCTCATTTTGCCTCACAAGAGCTGAGTGCAGCCCATTTGCCAACAGCACTCTGCAGACCGCAGACCGGATGCTCACCCATCCAAGTGGTAGCCTAGCGCGTAACTTCGGTGATCTGAAAAGAAACATGTTGCCTCTGCGGTAAGGCCGACCATCAAGACTGATGACGTAATTATTATAGACTCTCAAGAGGTTATTTAGAAAAATGATCATGCACACAGATATCGTTATTGGCATTCGGAATTAGTGGTAACAGTAGTAGTATTAGCATTATACAGAGAACACAGTGCATTACGCAGGACTTCCGAAAATACCAAAGGTTTAGATGAACTAACTGAGACATTGAGAACTATCAAAAATATTGTTTTTCATGGACTCGAAAAATTAAATAATGTTATTCCCAACGGCTAGGGACAAAAATTTGTAGTCGTTATCACTTTGAAATGCCACAGTACTACAGAAAAGAGTGTTCACAGTAATGGTGAAAAGTGAATTGCATAATAAATATAACATGAAAATTAGCATTTTGAGGCCTATAAAAGACCAAGAGAGTTCGTGGGAACGACAGTAGTTTGCATTAGGCGACCCTAGAAATTTGAAATGCGTTATAGAGCGTTGACATTTTGACACCTAACTGTTACTATGGGCGTGCAATAAATCCCATTTAATGCATAACACAACAGCCATAAAATGCCTTATTGGAA
Organism: Schistocerca gregaria; assembly: GCF_023897955.1. Taxonomy (NCBI): domain Eukaryota; kingdom Metazoa; phylum Arthropoda; class Insecta; order Orthoptera; family Acrididae; genus Schistocerca; species Schistocerca gregaria. The sequence continues at coordinate 294,474,158 of NC_064926.1, read as the reverse complement.
TTTCGTCTTCTTTTATGCAGCTGAATTTTCGTCGACAGGTAGAAACGACGACAACATTATTTTTAAGGATGCAAGTAGGTAATTTCACTGCATAAATCTAATCCCGAACCATCCTGATAGGAAATTAAGTTGAGAAAGGATTCGGCTTTAAATGGCGAGCTGTAATTGAAAGGAAATCGAGCAAAAAAGGCACAATGAACAGAGGCGCTGGCCAGTCATGCTTGACTGCCAGCCCACGCCTTGCTGGATCGTACTTCCTGCTCCCTAACACTCTAACTGTCAATGTTTCCTCATCCATGCAGGCGACACGTACAACGACGTTCTTCACTGTATCTCACCAGCAGCCTGGTAAAACCCATTCAACATATTTTCAGGTGGCAGCATTTTGTAGCTTTCATACTTTCAGCGACAGGCACAGTGAAGCAAAGAGTAAGTGCATGCAATTCAGAACAGAGGAGAGTGAATTCAGAGAGAAAGTACAAGTTTATATCGACAACGTAGAGAAAGTAATTTGACGTAGCTCCTACTGACGGAACTGTACCAGTACTCACCTATACTGATACAGGGAAACCGAGTAATTTCGGATAACAACTGCCGAACCGTTTCGAAACTCTCTCTCCCCAAGTTCGCTGGGCAATATTGCTTGCTCCATTACAAAACACTTGAAAATAAGTTTTAATAACAACGGTTCATAGTTAATAGTCATAATTAGAAAATAAGTTTAAATGTCTGATACGATAATAGCATTATTCGATTATCTGACCGTTTTTGAAAGAGAAAACGAAAACCAAGTTTTTGTAGATTGCACGCACACAATTATACGTCATATTGCGGCGGTGCAGCGAAGTGAATGATTCATGTAGTAAATAATTTCTGTACCTATGTAAAACATGCAATGGTAAGCCACAGAAACCCTGGGGCCTAGGTCCCTCTAAAGTCGACAGGAGGTGCCTATTGTGAGAAATGAACACTGTGAATAAATTATTAGAATTCACACATACATAGACCACAATTCAATACGAAGAAAACATTAAATGTGTCGACCAATTAAGAACATTCGTCCTCAATTAGCTAAGACTCTTCATATACCAGGTGATCAAAAAGTCAGTATAAATTTGAAAACTGAATAAATCACGGAATAATGTAGATAGAGAGGTAAAAATTTACACACATGCTTGGAATGACATACGATTTTATTAGAACAAAAAAAAGTATTGCTAGACGCGTGAAATATCTCTTGCGCGCGTCGTATGGTGATGATCGTGTGCTCAGCCGTCATATTTGGCCTCCCAGGATCCCAGACCTCAGTCCGTGCGATTATTGGCTTTGGGATTACCTGAAGTCGCAAGTCTATCGTGATCGACCGAAACATCTATGGATGCTGAAAGACAACATCCGACGCCACTGCCTCACCATAACTCCAGACATGCTCTACAGTGTTGTTCGCAACATTATTCCTCGACCACAGCTATGGTTGACGAATGATGGTGGACATATTGAGCATTTCCTGTCTTACTTTGTTATTCTAATTATTGACATTCTGATCAGATAAAGCGCCATCTGTCGGACACTTTTTCAACGTTTTTTATTTTTCTGGTTCTAATAAAACCTCATGTCATTCCAAGCATGTGTGTCAATTTGTACCTCTCTATCTACATTATTCCGTGATTTATTCAGTTTTCAAATTTATACTGACTTTTTGATCACACGGTATACTGAAAACGTATGAAAGCAGCCTAAACTGAAAGCTACTGACTATTGAATGAATGCTGCAGCCGAGTCAATGGCCGATAAATTTCTGGGTATTTACTATGATACTAGCATTATGTGAACAGTTCTAACGAGACTTGCCTTCTGAGGAACAGTCTTTAGAATCTCATTTCTAACTTGAACGACCACTTCCCTGTTCGAATACAGCCCAACAATGGACTCATGGAAGACAGCTAATGACTCTACTACTTGGCTCTTCAAGCACTATTTGCAATTCTAGAGGGTAGGGTGTTGTGTCCATTGAAATGCAGTCCGTGGCGTTCATCCTTTTAAATTCATCTTCTTTAACACCTGAAGAGGACACTAGGGAGATTGGGGAGTCAATAATCACTGAAGTCCATGTTGAAGTGACATTTACTGTAGATGCTGATTCGTGGATAGCAGGAACGCCACTGCTACACAGATGTAATAAATACAGTTGAACATATCTATGATATGGAAAGCGCAGTATCGTTCGCAAATGAATTGATACACGCAGTCCAGACGAAGAAGACGTCTGCAGTAATGTGATCAAACTCTTCGTTGCTGAGTTTCAAATCGTTATCGGTCGTCCTGGGTTAGATTTACTGTAGTTCCTGAAATTTATTTAGGTAATTACCTAAGTAATTTCTTAAACACGGTGGAATATTTTCTTTGGCACTTCCTCTTATTCATCTTAGATCATCATGTGCTAGAACCTCCACGTCGAATACGAATTTTAATCTTAAATTTATTTACTTTCTTGGAGACGTCATTCTTGCACTGTCGAATTTGCGTCTTAACTAGTTCTCTTTGAGGCAAGTTTTCTACATAGGCATCAGCATAGCAATCCAACGCACAAAAACTGTAATTTATAGAAACTAATAAACTGTAGTCCAGGAGGCTGCACATTGGAACTCCGAATCTTTGTCATGCGTCGCTATTTGGTGGTCGAGAAAGCACAGTTGTCTCTACTGTACTAGTAATTTAAATGATAGCCAAAGAACGATACATAAAGCTCGATGTGTACAGCGTTACTGCTGAAACTGCAATTCGCTTTCTCTCCCTGTAATTTGTCACTAGTATCTTTAAATGACCTCTAAATTCATCGGGCACCAGTTTCCACAAACTGTACATCATTTTTGCAATCAGAGCATCACCGTCATCATCATTATTATCATCATGCGGATTTCTTCAGGTCAGTTAGTGGTTCTTACTGGTATTGACGACTTCTTCAGTTGCGTACCTGTCTCCTTTGACCTTCTGATTTGTAGTGTGAAGGTGTTTTGGCTATCCTTCACTCACGCATTCAGTAGTAGCGCTGTATCCAGTATTTAACTATATTTTCGAAGAGACGTTCAAATCCTAGTTTCTTTCGTATGGCTTCATGGCTTTCGTTGTCAAGTAGTTAACCGACCATCACGCAATGCACGAAGTTCGTTTCCGTTGGTGCTACAGTGTTTGTTTCGCCTACAATGAATTTAGAGTACAGTGTACAACACCACACAGCAGTAATGGTAACGTAACTGCCGCATGTATCGTCTAAGTAAAGTCTCGTTCCGTCTTTTGTGGCCCGTTGTCCATTGTATTGTTCCCACGAGATGTCTAAATCCTCTACGATGATGTAATTTGTGATATTTGATGTAATTTATGATATGTGAAAGTCCCAAATCAGACATCTGCGATTTTTTGTGGTCAATCTAAATTTTTACAGAAAGTGTTCTCCTTGGAAGGCTATTACGATGGTTTTCGTCGCAATTACATTTTTATAGTATATTTCCTGACAACATCTTAACGCTCCGTTGTGTATACCAGCTACTGAACGAGCTGTGAGCAGCAAATAGTACTGTTGCGAGGTTATTGTCACCTATTTCTTTAAAAGTTTCTGTAACCATGTAGTGACTCCATTTACATACATTCAAATAGTTTTGCTGACAGAGGAAATCGTTATCTGGTTCCAGTCAGAATAATTTAAATAAGATTTGGAACTTGTGAATAGGTTGTGTTAATGCTTGTGTGGCCTTCAAACTTACTCGTGAAAGCGTGGTTATTCATTTGGGGAGAGTATGTGATAGTACATTTACTTAGTCACGGAATTCAATTAAAAACTAAAATAGGAAACCTGGACTATTGATTTTCGATATGTCCTCGAGGCGAGAGCGAAACCAAAATTACCTCTTACCTTCTCTCAAGACCAAGAGAAATTTTCGGGCCGGTTAATTCTAATACAAAGCTTTTAGAAATGTATTTATTGGCGGTGCCCTAAAGGGCAGTGGCCGTTAGAGAGGTTCTATGGTGTGTTGAAGGACGCCAGGAGCGGAGGAATGCCTTCGTGGGACGTATTTGGTCATTAGGACCAGCCTGGAAATGGCAACTTAACAGATCTCGTTTGTCATAGGGTTGCAACTTCTTGTAGAAACGGTCGTTTAGGATGTCGATAGAACATAACGCCTACCCTTAAGGTCGGTGTCTTGGATGAGTCATCAAGTAGCGTCAATGTCCTTCAAAGAGGACCTCTGAGTAAGCAGCATGTTAGCGAAACTGTGGCTCTGAAGACTCACGCTCTTATAGTAGTAGTGATAGCTCTTGAAAATCGAGTATGATGTCTACAATTAGCGAGACGTAAATGGTCAATGTGATTAACATGATGAAAAGACAACAGCCGGCCTCCGTCTGCAAACCACGGCCTTATGCTACTGCCTACAGGATGGGTAACAAGCCATCATGCTCAGGGTGTTGCTCCACATATATATCTGTCACTTCCCTGATGACTATACAGGCATCCCTCATTTCATTTTATAACTTTTATTTGATGTTGATGTTTAATGAAATGTGAAACGTGGTAAAGAATATTAGGGCTCAATATCGCTTTCCTGTTTGTCAGTAAATGCTTAATGTGGAATAAATTATAATTATAGTGTGCAGAAAGGCAGCATAAGACTCCTTGGTTATTTTTCCACTTGAAACTTGATTTTTCTCACTCAAGCATTTTTTTAACGAAAATTGATCTATGCGTTTTAATATTCCATCATTTTTAAAGCCTACAAAGAAGGATATACAACGTATCATAAATATTTACTATCCTCTCGTCTTCCCTACTTACACTTCACCGCTGTTCTCCTCCCTCTCGCAACCCACCCGCTTCTTTGTTCCTTTACCTTTGTGCGTTATAGCGACTTTTTCGTAACTTCTTTCTTTGCATTTCAAATTTACATGAAGAACAGTAGCTATGAAAGTATACATAGCGTTTAATGCACACCCACTGGGAGATACGCAACTTGTATTGTTAATTAACGAATTTTATGTAATTAAAATAAGTTCATAGCATCGTCCATGACGAACTACATACTGTAGTAGTCAGTATTTACCTTAAGGCTACGGTCACATACAGTTCATAAGTCAACAAGTCTGTATCTACTACAATATTACACCCATGCACGTCATGCGAAGAGCTACGCTGTTACGTCGATCTGTTAAAGAACATGTAAAGTAATATTCTCATTTCATCACGGTACTTCTTGCATTCGAGTGCTTGCATTTGTAAAGACGCTCGACTGGGAGATTGTTATGAGTTTGTATTGCCTTATAGGTACACGCTGAACTTTGTCTATCGTTTTGTGATGTAACTCTGCTTAGTACTTTTCTCCCTTAATTCTTTTACAATGCTGTTACATGTTGGAAGAATGTAATAGACAATTTACCAGTATTGTCGTTACTTCTTTAACTTTTTTAAATTTTTTAAAATTTTGTTGGACAGGTCTATAAGCAACTGGTTGACATTTAACAACACCAGCACTCGCTTGTGACTGGCTACAATTAAGACCACTTAGGATTGAGTCAATTTGCACTTCGTTGTGGTACACATCAGATGACTAGCAAAATGTACCCATATGTCAAAATTATCAGCACTATATTAAAGTGAAGATTTTTTGTTTTTAATATTTAACTATCCCCATATACCTTAGCAGATTCATTATGACATTAATGTACCCATTACCTATTTATGTAGCCTTGTATATAATTTTTTAGTAGCCTTTGGATACGATGTAGTAAAGGAAGGCATAAGGCAATTTTTACCCTGTAAGATATGTGGCTGAGGGAAGTGAAGTTTCGAGTTAAATTAATGAGTCGAATTAGGATTACCCCAGTTAATGTGATGGTGGTACTGCCTTTCATATTCAAGTTAGCTGTCTAAATAACGCCGGTAGGTAGGATCGAGGCAAATGCTTGCAAGGCCACACGGGACGTCATCACTTTCATTGAGTTCCACTTGTTTGGGGAAGTCAGGTGGCAGGGGTGGGGATGGTAGAGGGCGGGGTACACGAATACAAGTAGGAGGAGGGGGGGTACCGACCAGGAGAGCGCGCTCATGGGTGGCGGTGTTGGTTTCCGGCGGCTGCAGATGGTGTCGTCGGGTCAGCGAGAGCACTACGTGCACAAGGACGGCGGCGACCACGGCACCGTCGGATACCTGCGCACCAAAGACAGCCGCGGCGACGACGGCTACAAGAAGTTCGACAGCTTCCACAAGAAGGACGGCGACTCGTACGGCTACGAGCACCACACGTCGTACGGCAAGGCGGGCGGCGGGGAGTCGGGCGGCTCGCACGGCGACAGCGGCTCCTACAGCCAGGTATTCCCCTCACCATCCACCCAAAACCCACGGCAGGAGCAGGCATTTTCGGGGCGGTGGCCGGTGGTGTAACTCACAGAAATCTTCAAGCATAAAAGTAGCTCTGTGGGTATACCTACAGCGAAATTACTGTTCACGATATCAGCTCAGCAGGCGAAATATTAGTCACCATTTAAATGTCGTGCTGGTCGGTTTAGAACAGCGCATATTCACTATAGAAAGCTATAGGGGAAGATGAGTAATACAAATTATGTGGAAAACTGAAAAGAGAAGAAAAAGGAGTAGAAGACTGGATAATATAGCGGGTGATCAAAAAGTCAGTATAAATTTGAAAACTGAATAAATCACGGAATAACGTAGATAGAGAGGTACAAATTGACACACATGCTTGGAATGACATGGGGTTTTATTAGAACCAAAAAAATACAAACGTTCAAAAAATGTCCTACAGATGGCGCTTCATCTGATCAGAATAGCAATAATTAGCGTAACTAAGTAAGACAAAGCAAAGATAATGTTCTTTATAGGAAATGCTCAATATGTCCACCATCATCCCTCCACAATAGCTGTAGTCGAGAAATAATGTTGTGAACAGCACTGTAAAGCATTTGCGGAGTTATGGTGACGCACTGGGGTCGGATGTTGTCTTTCAGGATCCCTAGAGATGTCGGTCGATCACGATACAGTTGCGACTTCAGGTAACCCCAAAGCCAATAATCGCACGGACTGAGGTCTGGGGACCCGGTAGGCCAAGCGTGGCGAAAGTGGCGGCTGAGAACACAATCATCACCAAACGACGCACACAAGAGATCTTTAACGCGTCTAGCAACATGGGGTGGAGCTCCATCCTGCATAAATACCGTAAGTTCGAGCAGGTGTTTATCAGCCAGGCAGGGGATGATGTTGAAACGTCCTCATCGAGGTACCTCTCACCCGTCAAGGTAGCAGTTACAAAACCAGAATCACGCATTTCCTCGAAGAAAAAAGGCCAGACAACTTTATTTTTCGGTTGTGATAAAACCCCATGTCGTTCCAAGAATGTGTGTCAATTTTTACCTCTCTATCTACATTATTTCGTTGTTTATTAAGTTTTCAAATATATACTGACTTTTTTATCACCCGGTACATTGCGTACAAGATCCGCGAGGGAAATATAAGAACGGAGGACCAGGGATCAGTTCCTCCAATTAGAAACGATGTGGCACAGAATCGGGTCTTTTGGCCCTACTCTTCAGTCTCTACATGGAAGAAACAACGATGCAAACAAATGAAAGTCACAGTGAGATTAAAATTCAGCATGAAAGGATATCAGTGAAAGGCAATCCTTACTGAAACTCAGGAAAAGTTGCAGGACCTTTGAAATGAAATGGACAGTCTAAGAGCACACTCAATGGATCTGTAGTAAACTGAAAGAAGATGGAACTGTCGAGTAGTAGAATCGAAATTAGCAATAAAATGAATATCGAAATTGAGGACTATGAAGTGGAGGAAAGAATGAATTCTACTACAATGGAGGCAAAATAATACATGATGCACAAAGCAAGGAGAAAAAAGTAAATGCTATCACAAGACGCCTAAAAGCTTCAAATGTCAGAGTTTCTTTGAGGAAGAAATTTCTGAGCTTGCACCTCTGGTGCTGACTGCTGTACAGTAGTGAATAGTAGTGAGTCACTGGCTGTGGAGAAAATGGAAACGGAAAGAATCGAAGCGTTTCAGATATGGTGCTGTAGGAGGTTGTTCAAAATAACATCAACTGTTTAGACAGTGAATAAGAATGTTATATACGTGGAAAATAACGAAAACTAGAAGGGACAGGGTGGTAGTAACGCGTTAATACATAAAGAAATCACTTCCGTGGTGCCTGAGAAAGCTGCAGGGGATAAAACTGTAGAAAAGACAGAGATATGAATAGATCAAACAAATAATTGCATATCTTGAGTGCAAGTTCTCCTCTGCCATGACGTGCTTCTTTTAGGAGTGAAATTCGTGGCGGGCTGCATCTAACTAATCAGGAGAACTATAAAGGAAGATTGTATAACTTGTATCAGGCGGTCACGTGACCCTTCACAGGTCACTATCTGATGACACTAAGGCTGTTTGTATGTTCCAGTTAGGACTATGGCATAAGCGTAGTTAAGATGGGTCCAAGTGTTCATTTTGTTTAGAGCGGTTCTGGAACTGTCTTGCCATGGATATATCCCCACTTCTCAATTTTATTTTTGTATTTTGTACCGTCTTCGCCTTACTGTTTATTTATGTCAATTTCTTATAGTTCTTCTTACACCTCTCCAATCAGTTTGATTGCCCTTCAATGTTTCTAAATGTTGTACAACCTTCCTTTTCAGTTATCTAGAACAGCTTCTACTGTGGGCCTCTGTCAGCGATAAGTCGAACTGGATCAAAAAGTTGAACGTAAAGATTAAAGGATTTCGAATTTTTCTCGAGAACCTTATTTACTTATTTACGAGTTAGTATTTTAAAGACGAACACTGTTAGTGTGTTAATAAAAGGGTGAAATCTTCGAAGTTGTTATAAGCAATTGCAGGAAGTTTCCAAGTATAATACGGAATGTACGTGGCTCTATTGCCGAAAACAATTAATGATATCTCTGAAGTAATAAGGAAATCCATACAGAGAGCGTGATGGCTAAGCTCAGAACAAACACGTGATAAAAATTTCGCCTCCATCGAAGGGTATTTCTCACAATAGAGAACCCGGATTGATCAAAAGAAAGGTGGCTTAGTGAGGTTGCAAAGCAGCTGGAAGTAAAGAGGCAACATGACCCAAAAAAGGAGACGTAATGGCAAATCAGCAATGTGGCGAATGGCGCAGAATACAAAGTCGGCACTGAAGTACAGAGCTGTATCATAAAAATGGAATGTGTAAAGAAAATCTTATTTCGGTACGGTGGAAATATGTAACAGCGTGAATCAGAAATTACCAAGCATGAGTTCTGTAACGAATACATACGAAGATCTATGTAGTTAGGCCACTACGAAGCGTTAATGTTGTAGTGGGAGAAACGGGAGGAGAGTTTAGCCAGTTCCAGAAATTTACCATTTCATGGAATGTTTCTAAGTAATGCGTTATCTACTAAATTCTCTTTTCAACATCTACTCCAGAAATGCATATTAGGAATTGTGTAACGCTGTTGACAAGAATTCTAGTTGATACGGTGAAGCCCTTTCTAAACTCTTTTTCACTAATAACACCTTCAGTATATTGCTAGTGTGTGGTGGATTAGTATTGTATAGGAATGTCTCCCACCTTTGTAAGTATATACTGAATTTAAAGTTTCCTACGATATCAGTTTTCATGTATACGCTAAAAAGAATGGACGAGCTTAAAACTCTACCCATACTCAAGTAGAGGCAGAAACACAACCGGCGGTTAACGAGGTAGTGATTCTTTCCCGAGACTGCATAAGTCGTCAAAACCATTATCTCGTGCACTTTAATGTGGAAATACCTTCCTAGATATCTGGCGCATGAAGAAGTTTTCATCACCTCGCTGGCTGAGATGAATAACAGGAATACCTCTGTAAGCGTTTTGACGAACAGAATGTGGACTCAAATCTAGGGCTTAATCCTTTATGTCTTACCAATAACGTATCGTATCATGACATTTGTCAATTTTGGTTATTATTCATTAATCAAATATCAATGCCAGGCTCTCAAGTCGTTTTGATCGTCCTCTGAAGCTGTACACTACCTTCGGGGAGAGTGTTCTGTCTCCTGCAGTTCCACCTCTTCCCTTCTCTGATTGCTATGTTTTGTACAGTAGCCAGTCTCTATCGGATAGCTGAAAATAACATTGTAGATTGTAGAAATCGGAACTGACACAATGGAATGCTCATTACGACGAAGAGCAAGAACCGATAAACACCGACAAGAAAAGCCAGACTCATTGCAAACAGTAGCTTCCACAATTAGAGTTCCAGGTTCGAAGGTTTGGTCTATGAAGAGAAGCTATAGCTGCATTTGCCAATCGTCACACTGAAACTTCAACGTCAAGGAACCAGCTGCAGATGCACCCACCAGAACATGTGATTATCTTCTGCAGTTAACCAACAGGTATACCACGGAGCGTGATCCGCAGCGACTCTTGCAGTCACGGTCGTACACGCCGGAAATGATTGCTAAATCGATGCTATTGCTGAAACTTTTGGTCAGTTTTCATACGGATGTAGTGGTGGGACGTAAGATCACTTGGAGCACAAACTCAGCGACACAGTCTCCAATTACGTGTCATACTTGTATGACACATCTCACACCTCATCAATGTGGTGCAGGAAGACGTTGCAAAAATATCTCCAGTAGGAGTTTGCCAAGAGAACAATCTGTGATGCCTCACATTTACATTTTGTTCAGTGATGAGACTTGTATATTTGCTTCGCATGAACATAAAAAGATTCTGTTCATCAGAAAATGTAAAACGTACGAAAGAGAATCAGCATGACCAGAACTCGTAATTTGAAATATTCTGTTGAAGTCATTAACACTTGAGCGATAAATCTGCCATTATTTAGACTAGAATTTAAGTTCTTCTTTTCACAGTAACCCACATACACATTCTACAGTAACTTCAATTACTTGTGATTTATCTAGTATAACTTACAGTATGATCAAAAAATTGAGAATTATCTGTTTCATTTGTTACTGGGATAACAGCAATCAACGTAATGTACAGGAAGTGCTACAGACAATCCAGTACACATTTATCTGTAATGTTATTATAGTATTCTTCATTGTGTGTTTGCAACGAAGGGGAACCTCATTTGTTTTGAGCGCAGTGTGGTTGTTTTGTAAATAATTGTTGGCATCTGCATATAGACAGGTACTCTTAATCAATATGATATGTCTAATTAAAATATATTTTATCCTCCATGAACCTTGTTGGGATCTTTATGAACCACTAGAACAGACACCCATATACTATGTGGAGCTTTAGAGTCTTTAGAATTAGTAGATGAATCTGACGCTACTAAGGTTTCGTTTCTTAGTTAGGTGCAAAGTGATTCTCACTGTTGGAGTTTTCTGCTTATTGCTGAGTTTGATCGTAAGTCATGGCAGCGCAAGATTACAGCTTCCGATTGCATTATTTTTCATCCTAACATGTTGCTGACCTGTCAGGTATCAAACCACGAATTTAACTACAGCATTTTCTGTGCCACATTTAACTGCCATATATACAGTGTTGTTTATCATATAGTATGGTTTATTGTTCCATGCGGATTCCTTTCAAACATTATATTCGAATGCATGTATTAACTTATCTGAAACAAATTAATGGTGATACAAATATTCCGTCGCCAATGTTTTCGACATTATGTTTATGTCACTTTCAGTGTATTTCCATTGTTAAATATCAAATTTTCGATTCGTTACTGGAGCTTGGACGAAGCTTTCTGTGGCCTTCGTGTACATACATCTTCAATATGATGCTTTTATGTATAAACTAGACTCTTTCCTAAGTTAATCGTGTCTGTTTCATTACTATCATTTCTAAACACTATTGCACTGTCTCTTCCTATTCGCCTTGCATTTTATGAGATAAAACTTCTCATTCATTTAACTTCAGGTCTTATTTTAGCATTATTTTAACAGGAATAGGCTACGAAGTTAAATGGAAAAACTTACGCGCCGAGATGCTCACAGAAAACTGAGAGGGAAATGTTAACAACACTTGCACGAACACACTTCTTAAATTTTATTTTACGATGTCAGAGGTTAAGTTATTGATGACATCGTTACATTGATATTCAGTATGAAGAGACTCTTTATCAATATATTATCGACATTTCAAAAACGTTTAGAGTTTTTTTTCTCGGCATTTGGAAACCTTTTCAACTCTTTTTAGGTGTTCTAGAAAGGAATATTTCAGGCTGATGTAGACTTGATGACGTTGAACATAAATTAAATGAACAGGCAATTTTAAACTGGTAATTCGCAATGGTACAAGCTTTGTGAATATTAAGTGACAACATGTGGAGTTTTCGGACTTAACCTGACAGTTTCTCTGTGTCGGACAGTTCCTGCAAGTACAGATTTCCAGTTGCTTCTATAAAGAGGCGACAGCGCTCTTAGCCAGTGCGTGCATGCCCACAGGGTGACCACCACGGCGCCGGATCGGAGCACTACCTGCGCGCCATCGACGGCGGCGATTCGTACGACCACGGCGGCGAGCACTACGAGACCCTCGGCGGCGACTACGGCGGCGGCCACTCGGCCCACTACAGCAGCGGCGGCGGCAGCGAGGGTCACTACGGCGGCGCCGGTCACTACGAGTCCGGCGGTGACGGCGACGGCGGCCACCACTACAGCGAGCACTACTACTCGAGCGGTGACGACGGCGGTCACTACACAGGCGGAGAAGGCGGCCACTACACAGGCGGAGAAGGCGGCCACTACTGAGCGTCGCTAGCGATCTGCGACGCCTCACGCCACCTACCGCCATCTACCGGCGCCACGCAGTACTACTCCACGCCGAGTGTTTCTCTAAATAACCTCGCGGGGCAGTGGACTTTCCTGTAACTTATACAGCAGCCAACTCACTAGGAAAGCACTTTTAAAATATGGTTCAAACGAGAATCAACGGCTTTTGTCACAGCATGCTAGTTGTGACGCAGTAAAACACTCTAAGCTCTTAGAGACGCTGTTCTCCAAGTTTACTAACAAATTCGGACTTGTTCAGCTGTGTGCAATTTTTAAAGCTAACTACACGCGCTACTACAGAACCAGAATGTGGCATACGATCTCAGCTTAAGAAAACACAAAACCACCCCATCTTCCTCTCTGTTCGGTCAATTAAGCTCCATATTAAATTTATCACAAGCATTCTATTCTCTTCTTTTTGAATGTCTAGTTTCAGAATGGGCTATTCTCTTCGTGGTCTACAGTCTCGTTCTGATATTTATGTAAGTGAATTTGCATAACACCAAAGCTTGGATCTCGTCCAAATCCCTCCGAATGCTGGCAGCTGACTACATTTTCTCGTTATTTATCTTGTGCTCTAGTCCCTGATTTACACAAACTGAACGAATTAATGCGTTTCATCGAAAATGTTACACCAGAGTGGCCCCACAAATCTAGCTTCACTTCTTGCAGTACTGAAGCAACTTTCAAATTTAGTTGACGTTTCTGGAGTAGTATTTACGTACTGTCTCTTAACGATAATGTTGTTTGTTATTAAATTGTTATCTGTTACTAATAAACTTTAAAAATAAGATCATGGTGTCTACATTTATTTACTCTATCAAAGTTTACAGTATTAGAAATAGTGACGATAGAAAGGCAATAGTAAATTAGTTACACATTACCGCATTTTACACACGCTTGAGCGTATGACTATTAAAAACTTCAAAAACTGAGAAGTAGCTAAATATCACAAAAAATATTTTGGAATTCCATACCAAGCATTTCTGTTGCACACATAATTGATTTTATAAATTAACAACAGATTAATGGGTAGGTACTGTCATAATGTTCAAAAATGCAGTTCTCACTTTGGTTAACGTACCACTTATTAGTTACAAAACATCGTTTATAGATCACAGAGACGGTGTCTTTGCTGACAGCAATCTACAATGGAGGAAAATTTATTAATTTTACAATGCATAAAAAAATTATACCAAACTGAATGTAAAAACGTTCTCTCAATGAATATCCCCCTTCCTTGCTCTCGCTCTTTTATATAAGACCAGTCTGTAGTGTTTAGGAAAGCTGAATTTAGTAACCTTCAGAAAATTTTCGTTTAGTTTCTCCGTGATTTTCCTACGTAACTCCTAGTTACGGGTTTAAGCAAACAGCTCACAGTTGATTTCTGCCAATACCCAAGTTCAACTAAGTTCCTGCACAGGCTAATAACGGATCTCATTTAGTAAAATACAATATTTATCCCGTTACGTAAGAAAAAATTAATGCGTCTCCGCCATAGTAACAGGGAAGTATTACCCTAATTACATCTCACATAACGGAAGAAATATGTCTTACGTAACGACATAAATCCGACCACATACTTTCCATGATATCAAATGGAGCAGTCTTGCAAGAGGCCGCGCATGAACTGGCGAAATTTGTCATCGGTATCGGCTGTACTTCCCGGGAGCCACAACGCTCATCACTTATTCAGATACATAATTTAAATTTTAAGATGATAAAGGAAGAAGCCCTCGCAAATGGCAAAATCAAGTATGTCGGGGGCAAGCATTATCCAACTGTAGTTATAGTTGTTGTTGTGGTTTTCAGTCCGAAGACTTGGTTTGATGCAGCTCTCCGTGTTAGTCCTTTCTGTGCGAGCCACTTCATCTACGAATGACAACTGCAACCAACATTATTCGGATTCTGCTTACTAAATTCATGTTTTGGTCTCCCTCTATGATTTTTCCCCCTACGTTTCCCTTCTATACTAGACTCGTGACCCGTTGACGTCTCAGAATGTGTCCTGTCAACCGACCCCTTATTTTGGTCAAAGTTCTGCAACAAATTTTTGTCTCCCAGTTATGTTCAGTACCTCGTCTTTAGTTACGTGATCGATCTAGTTAATCCTCAAATTCGTCTGTAGCACGTTTTGAAAGCTCCTATTCTCTTCTTGTCTCAACTGTTTTTCGTCCATGCTTGCTACACTCCAGACATATAACTTCCGAAAAGGCTTCCTAACGCTTAAATCTATATTCGATGATAAGAAATTTCTTCAGAAAGTATTTTCTTAACATTGTCAGTCTATGTCTGTATCTTCCCTGCTTCGGCAATCACCAGTAATTTCGTGGCCCAAACAACAGATCTCATCTACCACTTTAAAAGTCTCCTTCACTAATGTAATTCTCTTAGCATCACCTCATTTAACTTAACTACCTTCAATTATCCATATTTTGCTTTCGTTGATGATAGCCTCCTTTCAAAACAGTGTCCATTATGTTGTACTGCTGTTCCAAGTCTTCCGCTGTCTCCGGCAGAATGAAATGTCATTGGCCAACCATAATGTTTTTAGTTCTTCTCCCTGATCTTTAATTCCTATTCCATTGTTTTCTTTGGTTTCCTGTACTGCTTGTTCTCTGTACATATTGAACAGCATCGAGGATCGGCCACAACACTGTCTCACTCTCTTCTCAACCCCTCTTTCCTTTTCATGCCCTTCTGCTTTTATAACTGCCCTCTGGTATCTGTAAATGATTCAAACAGCCTCCCGATCCCTGAATTTTACTCCTGCTATCTTCAGAGTCAAAGTTGTCAAATTCTTTCTCTAAGTCTACAATTGCTAGATATGTACGTTTGTCTTTCCTTACTCTATCATCTAAGATAAGTTCCAGCGTCAATATTACCTCAGGTGTTCCTACATTTCTCCGGAATCCAAACTGATCTTTCCCAGAGTCGGCCTCAACCAGTTTTTCCATTCTTCTGTAAGAATTCGTGCTAGTATTTTGCAACCATGACTTATTAAATGAGCAGCTCGATAATTTTCACACCTGGGAGCAACTGTGTTCTTTGGAATTTGAATTACTACATTCTTATTTGCGTCTAATGGTAGTTGGCTGTTTCATTTACCTTGCACGCCATGTGGAGGAGATTTGTCACGGCTGGCTCTCCCTAGGCTGTCAGTAGCCCTGAAGGAATTCGTCTACCCTGGGGTCCCGTTTCGACTTAGATCTTTCAGAATTCTGTCACATTCTTCTCACCGTATTATACCTCTCACTTTCTCTTCATGCCCGTCCAATTCTCTTTCTATAGTATTGCCTTCAATTTCATCTTCCTTGTGTAGACCCTGTATATATTTCTTTTACCTTTCAGGTTTCCCCCTTTTGCTTAGAATGATTTTTCATTTGAGCTCTTGATGTTTAGACAGCTGCTTCTCTTTTCTGCAACGGTGTCTTTAATTTTCTACTAGGCGGTTTCTGTCATTGCCTAGTGAAACATGTTTAAAATCTTTACATTCGTCCTCTAGCCATTTTTGCTTACCCATTTTGCACTTCCCGTCATATATAAATCGGATTTTAAAACACTTACAAGTTAGCAGCAGGGTACGAGGGAACGAACGGAAACATAGCAGAAATGTCTGACTCTCAAATCTACTGTCATCTGTAGCACAAAAACAACTGCATTGACCATCCCGTTGGCACTGGACAGACATAAAAATTGGGTTAAGAGTGATCTGTTGGCAGCGTAATGCGTAATCACTTCGAACAACCAACATGGGGATAGCCAGACAGTAACAAAAACCAGAGTCGGAATGTACATTAAATCTTTCGCAAATTGGCGTGATTATTATTCACAGCATAGATAATAATTTTGAAAACTGTTGAGTAAGTAAACTCTTGCCTCCAGATGCTATTGACTGCAATAAGTAATTGTTCTACGTGTTTCTAATGGACAATAAATCTCTAGGAAATACATCACAGTATGTAGTGAACCCCAAGAAGTTATTTAATGTAAGGTTAATTCATTCCAAACTAAGAAAGGGGTGTCCGAACTTTCCTAATGACCGCGTGTAAGCAGGTTTACAAAGACTCATCGAGAAACTGAGGAAAATTCACTTGCGAACTGCCAAGGTTCAGGTCAACCATCGGAAAGACAGCAGAGCGTACCCTGGCTATATGCGGTTCCCACCAAGCCAGAAACTAGTGTGTCTATGTCAGCTGTTTGCCCTCAAGGCGCTCCTGCGAAAAAAAAAAAATCACGTCCAAACTGACGACGCTTAAGCGGGACACGTGACCTGTTGCTCCATACGAACGTAAGAGGAGACCATCCGAGTGATACCCTCTGACCAAAGATGAAAACGAATACCCCAATACATGTCGGGACTTTAAAAAAATTGCTGAAACATCACCTGTGCGAAATATATCTCTAGTTACCCAAAAGTTGATGTGTTGTAGTGCTGCTACTTGCTTGTCCTTAGAAGTATTTCTGTTAGTCTTTCTTGTTCACTTATTCACGTGTAATCAAAGTGACAATTCACATACGATTAAACACGTCAGCCACAAAACTAGCTACGCGTTTAGTAGTAAATAATAGCATTCCGCTTATGAACCGAATTTTCTAAATTCATACTGTTGATCCATTCATTTCGTCTAAAGATTACTTTATCCTCCCATCAAAGTATTTAACTTTGTTCTTAACGCATTTCCTCCCTAACAATTTGTGACAGTCAAGTATCAAACAATTCTTCCTGGCCTACTCCATTATTTTAGGAGATTTTACGTGTAGGTCCATTAATCCAGTCAATTTGCAGATACACCTTGCAAAAGGTGGGGTAGAAGATATTATTTTTTTAACTCGTTCATATTGTTGGAAAGGTTACAGAACAAAGTTTTGCCAACAAAATTTCTCTTGGGAATACTTTCTGCAATCAAAAAACTTCGAAAATATCGGACTTTTTAAAGTTTTTTTCCAAATATCTCAGTTTCTTTTGCTCCTATCGCTTTAACGTCTGTTTTATTTTTTAAAGGGCACCAAATTCTCTACAAATTTGATTCTTACCATTTTTTCTACTCCTAGTACCAAAGGCGCTATAGCGCATCACAATATATCCAATTTTTCAAATTTTGAGCATAGTGGCAAGATACCTTATTTTTTAACACTATTTTTTCAGTTTCTGTTTGTGTAGTATAAATACATTATACATCATGCTACATGTTGGAATTTACCACCTCACTTTCAGGTATTCAATTTCTCTGTATACAACATGAGGATTGCTGGGCACCCAACTATTGTGATTCTTTCATCACTACCGGAAGTTCACTATGGGCCACCTCAGCCCTGGTATTTGTAAAACTATAGATATAAAAATACATCATTAAGACACACACACACACACACACACACACACACACAAAATAAATTGTCTCAGGAAACTGAACTGTTATTAATGCAATAGGCAACGTAATTAGGTAGGTAATTATTCTTGTATATAAAGGCCACACAGTTGACATTAAAAATAAGTAGCTTTATTACAATTAAAATGCATTGTCAGTTACTAAAAAAGTTGACAGTTCTGGGTGTGTAATACTTGTAATATCGCACTTTAGCGCACTTGAGGCAGGTATGAGCATCACTTCCAACGTTTTGATGGGCCAGGTTCCTCAGTGTCACCAGAAATACCTTGAGTTACGGACTCAGGGTCTGTACATAGAGTTGATGCCAGATTAATCTCTTCTTTAAACAGCGAGTCAGCCTCAGTACGTTCGTTGATTTCGTCAGCGGTTTCCTCAACATCCTCCATAACATCTTCTTCACTGTCTTCATATAAAAATTTTGACACGTTTTCACAGTTGACCCCAATACATTTCTTGCAAAGTGAAGAACATTTCAAACCCGATTTTCTGCAGGAGCATGCTCCGCCACAGTTCAGGTTGCATGAGCATGAAACAATGTGAAGAAGTGCTTCAGTTACTGGATCTTGGCTCATTATAACGAGTATTGGACCGTGGTCACCGTGATTCCAGCCCCATTTCTCAGGAGGTTTCCAGTTTCCCATCCAACTTTGGACTTGTTGGGAAGTCCGCAACGAATGATGTTGTGCAGCATCTTGTGTAGGTGGCAACTGTGCTAGATTCAGTTCGCTTTTTGTGCAGACTTGGCGAATAGCTGGTACCGCAAATGGTCTAGAATGTGGGAACTGCTGACACCTCCACTATACAATGCGGTAGTAACCTGTTCTCCTGCTGTTATTATTTCTTCACGGGTAGCATGTGGTTTATTGAACGTGCAACAATATTGCAGCACTTAATTTTTCCTTGACCAAAAAAAAGTGGATGTTGCATCACATCCGCTAAAGGCGTGCGTGAACAGAATCTATTCACTGTCAAACTTGTAAGATGCAGTGGAAAACCACTTGTCTTCTGCATTTCCTCTTCCTGGCTTTAAGAAAAATAAGTTTTCAGTGCCTTGCCCCAAACCGGTCACAAGCAAAAGCAGGTCAACATCTTCTCCTACAATGACAACACTTCCAAAATCTTTGGTCCTTGAAATGGCAGATGTTACAATCATAACGTCAGCATCTTCTTGTGCATGGCTTTGAAGCTGTTTCAGCTATCACCACATCGTCACCATATTTCTAGTTCGAATATCAGGACGAGGTGCTGTGGGTATTTGCTCTAATAGATCGTCCATAGAAAACTGCCATTCTTCCGTACTGTTTTCCAGGTAGGCAAATATAGCGTCCATGTCTTCATCTACTTGTGTTGCAGGTAGGTAACCTCTATTCTGTCCAGTAGATGAAACACGGTGAAAGAACTTTCTGTAGCTAAATCTCTGGTGTCACCCATCTGCAGCAAACAAATCATTTACATTTTGAATCTGCTCTATCACTTGTTGACCAAATTCATCACCACGTCGTTTAGCCTGTTCTAATACTGTCGATTGCACTTCCAATTTCATTACATTGTAAACAAAATTTCGTTTGGCATATGGCAATCTTAACTGCTTGGTTAAAATGTTATCAGAATTCCCTTTTGCAAATAAGAAGCATTTCTCTTTGAAATTGAACTGACCTTTTTCCTGCGACCGACGTAGCACGCCTGTTGGTTCCTGAGGATGTCGAAGGCTAGCTTCTTGTAGCATGCTTCATGCAACATCACTTCACTGAGCATTTTCAAAAAACGGGTGTGGGTAGACTCCCTGCGTTGAGCACTACAATCGATAAGAGTGCTCAGTCCTTCCTTTTTCACAAATGGTTCAAATGGCTCTGAGCACTATGGGACTTAAGGTTTATGGTCATCAGTCCCCTAGAACTTAGAACTACTTAAACCTATCTAACCAAAAGACATCTCACACAGCCATGCCCGAGACAGGATTCGAACCTGCGACCGTAGCGGTCACGCGGTTCCAGACTGACGCGACTAGAACCGCATGGCCACACCGGCTGGCTTCTTTTTCACATTGCGTCCACCACTCACCACAGTCTTTCGCAAATGAAACACATATTCATGTCAGACATACTCATTTTCAGCATCACAACATATACTGAATGGAGGCGACTCCAAACTGTAGGACCCTTATTGTTGTGTCCTAATAGCTGTCAGCGCGCTGTGAACAATCACCAGAGATAATAGCCTTCCGCCCGCCAAAGAATAAATACGCTTTTGTTCGCTAAAGAACAATTCCTACATACTTTTTCTTATAACTGATCATTAACGTCAATCAACTGTAGAAAATGTACGGTACCTGCATGCAATCGTATTACATATTGTAACATAAATAAACCACGCAATCCGACGTGAATGTGTTCATTGTTACTGAATATGATGCTGTTTGTCCTGGCCCTGCAGCAGAGTGAGGTGGTAAATTTCAATGAATAATATGATGAGTAATATGTTTATACTACACAAATAGAAACTGAAATAACAGTGTTCAAAAATTAGGTTATTTGCCACTTTGCTCGAGATTTGAAAAATTGGTATTTTTTGACGCATTGTAGCGCTTTAGATACTGGGAGTAGAAAAAAATGGTAACAATCAAATTTGTAGAGAATTTTGTGCTCCTTAAAAAAGAAAATAGACGTTAAAGCGATAGGAGCAAATGAAACTGAGATATTTAGAAAAAAACTGAAAAAAGTCCGATATTTTCGAAGTTTTTTGAGTGCGAAAGTTTTCCCAAGAGAAATTTTGTTGGCAAAACTTGGTTTTGTAGCCTTTCCAACAATATGAAGGAGTTAAAAAAGTAAAATCTTCTACCCCACCTTTTGCAAGATACAGGCTTCTTTTTTGACAGTTTCACTGGACTACATAGTTGACATTTTTCTGAGAGTAGCGGTTCCATAGTACACTACTTTGCTTTAATTAATATTTATTTTCCTAAGACTAGACGCGCATAAAAATGTATTCAGTAGTACAAATCATTGCAAATACTTTCCTGAAAATTATTAATCTAAAATGCATCCTAAGTGCATACAAAGTTAAATGTCCCACATGTTTATCTTGCCACTCAACTTAGCGAAGAGACTCTTTAGTATTACTTTCCGTATTGGTGATGGAGTCAAAGTTTCTGACCACTTGGTTAACCCAAACTCACTGATTCGTTTAAGGTCATCTGTTGACCGTTGATGGTTGGATAGTCTTCTTGGAAACAAATAGGGGATCGCAATCCTTATTTACAAACTGTGGTTACTTGTATTTACATACGTTATTTGAATAACTTTGAACGAATTCTGTTCACTTTTTTAATCATGCCTTTGTTTGCAAAGATGTGGTAGAAATGTGAGTATGCTTTATTAAATTGTAGGCACGCTATTTTCATATGTTATCCACAGATGAGCAGCCTGTACTCACTTTGCTTTATTCGTTCGTGTCGTTATAAGCAGACCCAGAGGGATGGCACTCCTTACAGTCAGAAGGATTGTCTACCTAAATCAATTCAGAACATCATCAATGCAAAATTTAGATTTCTGTCGAACACCGAGACTCCAAAGGAATCTAAAAAAGTCTATGAACCCTCTTGTGTGGAAAAGTTGCCATAAAACAATATTTTGCTGTGCCAAAATGGTTAAAATTTCGGTTTATAATGCAGTCATGTATTTATTGGTAGCAGTTAAGTTCTTTCAGGGAATAGGTATCAAGGTTGGAGCATTCACTCGAGACATTAACACACAACATATAACTGCTGCTGAGAAATTAATTGAAGATCCAGCAAAGACTACAAGACAGAAAAGAAGAGGACAGAAGAGGGGCCTTGAAGAAAAGGAGGAGACTTTGCACAGTTCTGGAGCGTTTAATGCAGGGAATGGAAAGGAGAAAATGTTCAGTTTTCAACGGAATTTTCTCACAATATCATTTTCATTGTTCGGGTAGTTTTCTCGCACACTAGAAAAGATGGAGGCATGATTTTTGGCATTACTTTTGCAGTATGTATAACAAACTTAATCACTGGGGTAATTTTTTCAGTGAAAAAGGCAACATAAATATTCATTAAATATCAGTGTATTAAAATGCTTATATGGATTTGTTTCTGTTAATTATGAGGCTATACTGTAATATTTACAAGGCAATTTGTTGGAAAAGATCTGAGGAAGTGGTTCCTTTGTGAATCATAGTGTCATAAAACTTAAAAATTAAAACGAAAAACATCATAACACAAAATAAAACCATGGGTATAACAAATGGGTATAAGTATGATGTGGAACTGTTCCCCTATCAGACTTATCGTCACTACACGTATTCCGTTTCGTGAGCTCGAAGGGTAAACGGGTTCGAAGGGAAATCGTTAGAAGAAAAATACAGATGTTTCATTGGGAATCTCGGGAGTTTGGACTAGAAGGAATATTGATTACTGCTCGAAAACAAACCATTCGTGATTAATAATTTACATCACTATGTACATCCACTTATTGATTGATAATGTTAAGCTAAGTCTACGTTGAGTAATCTATATTGGCATGACGTGAATAACTGTTTTTTTATGTGTGCCTAAAATAAATTTAGCAAACGACGATATACTTATTTTTATGCGAACAGACTCTTTCTAAATAAGTAACAATGCCTGACTTGTAAACAGCTATCCTACCGTTTATTAAGGAAAAACATTTGTTTTAATTGCACTTTACATCTGACAAATATAGAGAGTAAAATATTACTGAATTATATTGGAAAACACCACACGTGCATGTCTGTAATTGTCAGTAACTGTAATTAAAAAAGATGTCATTCATCTGAGAAGCAGAAGAATACCTATGACATGCAGGTCAAGTAGAGGCTATGAAACAATAAAATAACGGTGTCACCTCAAGTCAAGTCTTGCCTGTTTACTCGTTGTAAATACGTAAATATCAGAAGACGTATACTTTTAGTGCCAATCGATGGTGAGGCCAAGGCAAAATTATGTTTTAAATTTGCTATGCTACTTGAACTACGTTTCATGATATTGTACTTAGTCAGTGGCTCAAGAAAGTGTTCGCCGTTAACTGCATGAAATAAAAGACACTTTTATAAATACAGGGTGTTTCAAAAATGACCGGTATATTTGAAACGGCAATACAAACTAAACGAGCAGCGATAGAAATACACCGTTTGTTGCAAATAAGCTTGGGACAACAATACATTTTCAGGCAGACAAACTTTCGAAATGACAGTAGTTACAATTGTCAACAACAGATAGCGCTGCGGTCTGGGAAACTCTATAGTACGATATTTTCCACATATCCACCATACGTAGCAATAATATGGCGTAGCCTCTGAATGAAATTACCCGAAACCTTTGACAACGTATCTGGCGGAATGGCTTCACATGCAGATGAGATGTACTGCTTCAGCTGTTCAATTGTTTCTGGATTCTGGCGGTACACCTGGTCTTTCAAGTGTCCCCACAGAAAGAAGTCACAGGGGTTCATGTCTGGCGAATAGGGAGGCCAATCCACGCCGCCTGCTGTATGTTTCGGATAGCCCAAAGCAATCACACGATCATCGAAATATTCATTCAGGAAATTAAAGACGTCGGCCGTGCGATGTGGCCGGGCACCATCTTGCATAAACCACGAGGTGTTCGCAGTGTCGTCTAAGGTAGCTTGTATCGCCACAAATTCACGAAGAATGTCCAGATAGCGTGATGCAGTAATCGTTTCGGGTCTGAAAAATGGGCCAATGATTCCTTTGGAAGAAATGGCGGCCCAGACCAGTACTTTTTGAGGATGCAGGAACGATGGGATTGCAACATGGGGCTTTTCGATTCCCTATAAGCGCCAGTTCTGTTTATTGACGAAGCCGTCCAGGTAAAAATAAGCTTCGTCAGTAAACCAAATGCTGCCCACATCCATATCACCGTCATCAATCCTGTGCACTATATCCGTTAGCGAATGTCTCTCTTGCAGTAATGGTAGCGGCACTGAGGGGTTGCCGCGTATGAATTTTGTATGGATAGAGGTGTAAACTCTGGGGCATGAGACGATAAGTGGACGTTGGCGTCATTTGGACCGCAGCTGCAACACGGCGAACGGAAACCCGAGGCCGCTTTTGGATCACATGCTGCACTAGCTGCGCGTTGCCCTCTGTGGTTGTCGTACGCAGTCGCCCTACCTTTCCAGCACGTTCATCCGTCACATTCCCAGCCCGTTGAAATTTTTCAAACAGATCCTTTATTGTATCGCTTTTCGGTCCTTTGGTTACATTAAACCTCCGTTGAAAACTTCGTCTTGTTGCAACAACACTGTGTTCTAGCCGGTGGAATTCCAACACCAGAAAAATCCTCTGTTCTAAGGAATAAACCATGTTGTCCACAGCACACTTGTATGTTGTGAACAGAACACGCTTACAGCAGAAAGACGACGTACAGAATTGCGCACCCACAGACTGCGTTGTCTTCTATATCTTTCACATCACTTGCAGCGCCATCTGTTGTTGAAAATTGTAACTACTGTAATTTCGAAAGTTTGTCCGCCTGAAAATGTACTGTTGTCCCAAGCATATTGCAACAAACGGTGTATTTCTATCGCTGCTCGTTTAGTTTTTATTGCCGTTTCAAAGATACCGGTCATTTTTGAAACACCCTGTATATGTTCACATGAAAATACATGTTATTACTAATTGCACAATTACCTGAAAGTTAATCCAATTGTCGCCATTATCGACTGTAACTTGGTACCTTTTCCCTCTCTCCCCGGTAAATCATCCACGTTTCCAACCTCTAAATACCGTATGACCAACTTCGAGACGAATGCCTTTGACTTTATAAGAATTTCAGCAGTAGCTCCATATGAAAGTTTTGGTGTCTTTGGATGATTAAAAGGAACACTGCCTTGTGACGCTTAAGATATTTTGAACTCAGTTTAAATTGCAAGCGACAAAACAAAACAGTCTACTCTCACACTGTTTATCTATACACTTCAGAATAACGGATTAACGAATCATTTATTTGTGAATAACTCTAGACATAATGCCTGACCATGTATTAAACAAGAGATATTGCATTCTAACGTCAGGATGGTTTTCTTTTTCTTTTTTTCATCTTCACTCCATTTCGTGCACACACCCATGTGTAAGTGATTTTGTTTGCCGTTTATTTTCCTCTTTCATTCGATGCGTGGTTAGAGATGAGGATGTTTCTAACTTGCGAAAGTAGAACAATGGTAACCTAGGATCACCACACAATCACAATAGGTATAAAATCAATTTCGTTGATATGTACGAGGCAACGCACGGGTAAAACACCCAAAAATGCTGCCATGTAGCTGGTAAAAAGGATACCTGTGAGCATAAAACTGATCCTGTAAATACTATAAATGTATTTTAGCTTGTGTAATATAAGGGAAATACACTATGCAACGGAATCATGGGATTAGTTTTTTGAAAGTCCATTAACGTGTCCCTTGCGAGACAATTGTTTGAAATTTGGCACAAGAGAGTCTACAACTTTCCTCTTTAATGACAAAAAAGTGTGGAACCCTGCGATTGCATCCTGAGGCTCCACTACGCTGCGCCGGCCGCGGTGGCCGAGCGGTTCTATGCGCTACAGTCGAGAACCGCGCGACCGCTACGGTCCCAGGTTCGAATCCTGCCTCGGGCATGCATGTGTGTGATGTCTTTAGGTTAGTTAGCTCTAACTGTTCTAAGTTCTAGTTGACTGATGACCTCAGAAGTTAAGTCCCATATGCTCAGAGCTATTTGAACAATTTTTTGTCCACGACGCGTCAAACAGAAATGTGTCGACACATGCAGAAAAAGGGGCAAAGCTAAGAAGCTCATTTAGCTTGTAATGTGCTATAATTATGTCACAGTGGCATTAAATTTCGCCAATGTTCTGCCCAACGCCACAGTGGAGGTGTCACACGATCGGAACGTTGTCATAGCTCCCTATCAGCCACATTTCACCCCTTGTTATGACGCCGCTAAGATGGAGATCAGAACCCCGACGCCCAGCACTGAAACCACTAGCCGTGTGGTCTAAGGCGCCTTGCCACGGTCCGCGCGACTAACCCCGTCGGGTCGGAGGTTCGAGTCCTCCCTGGGGCGTGTGTGTGTGTGTGTGTGTGTGTGTGTGTGTGTGTGTGTGTGTGTGTTGTCCTTTGCAGAAGTTAATTTAAGTTAGATTAAATAGCGTGTAAGACTAGGGACCGATGACCTTAGCAGTTTGGTCCCATAGGTACTCACCACAAATTTCCTAATTTACTGAAATCTCGCGGTGTTCTTGTTGGTGGTCGAGGGAAACGTTTAAGACACCGCCGCACAGAATCGGAACAAAGAGGCCTCAGGGGATCGCACACGGGGCATCAATGAAGCGACCTCTTACCTTGGGACCTTGATAAGCACACAGTTCAAATTCCAAGCCCTGTTCTTAGTGCGATGAGCAAAAGGAAGACGCTCTTGACAACATCTGACACTGCTGACCCCTCGGACATTTCAGCACTTATCTATGGACATTGTGGGGCTTCATCCCCATTGAAAGAGATCGCACGGCTTTGAGCTGCACTCTAAAGTGCCTAGGTCACATTCAATAGCTTTGAAGCCGTCGAGAAGGATTCAGTCGCCTAAGAGGTGAGGTGTTAGAAGTGATAAGGGTTGTCAAGAGCTGAACAGTTCCGGCATAAGAAGTCACCCCTCATTCTGCCAAAGGCCTTGTCAAAGAGGGCAGGGGAGCAGACAGATGTTCAGCGCACTCTATTGTCCTAGGGATGGGAAACTCTCCCTAAAGGCGGAAGAATCAGCAATGATCAACGGCATGAGGATCCAGAAGGCAATGGAGACCACGGCAATAAAGGCACGTAACGTGTTTCCACAGGACATTTGGCATGTAGCTGAAGAAGTGTCATGATGATCTCTCCACTGGAGAAGGATTGCAGAAAGTCACCCATTCGGATCTCCGGGAGGGGCCTTCCAAGAGGAAGGCTACCATGAGAAACAGACTGAACAATCAAGGATAACGTTCTACGAGTCGGGGGGTGGAATGCCAGAAGCTTGAACGTGGCTGGGAAACTAGAAATTCTGAAAACGCCAATGCAAAGGCTCAATGTAGATATGGTATTGGTCAGTAAAGTGAAGTGCAAGGAATACAAGGTTATCAGGTCACATGAGTATAGGGTAATATCAACAGCAGCATAAAATGGTACAACGGGAGTCGGATTCGTCATGAATAGGTAGTAGGGCAGAATGTGTGTTACTGTGAATAGTTCAGTTATAAGGTTGTTCTTATCAGAATCGACACAAACTAGCATCGACAACGATAGTTCATGTATACATGCCGATGTCGCATGTGACATTAAAAGTAAGGCTGATAACGTTAAGAGTGCAACAGGAATTCCACTGTCAAATGCAGAGTAGATGGCGGAGAGGTGGAATGAATACATCGAAAGCCTCTTTTTTAAAGAGGTAGTGAATGTGTATGAGGATAATGAAATGGTTATACAGTACGTAAAGGGATATGAAAATCTAATTGTCATAGGAGACTGGAATGCTGTTCTGGGAGAAAGAGTAGAAGAAAAGGTTACAAGAGAATGTGGGCTTGGTACAAGGAATTAGAGAGGAGAAATACTAACTGGGATCTGTAATAAGTTTCAGCAAGTAATATCGAATACCCTGTTCAAGAATCATAACAGGAGGACGTATACTTGGAAAAGTGCGGTTGATATGGGAGGATTTCATTTATATTACATCATGGTCAGACAGATACCGAAATCAGATACTGGACTGTAAAGCGTACCCATCAGCAGACAGAGACTGATATCACAATACAGTAGTGTTGAAGAGTAGGCTGAAGTTTAAGACGTTAGTCAAGAAGAATCAATACGCAAAGGAGTGGGATACAGAAGTACTAAGGAATGACTAGATACGATTGAAGTTCTTTAAGGGTTTAGATGCATTAAAATGGAATAGCACAGTACGCAGTACAGTTGAAGAGGAATGGACATCTCTAAAAAGGGCCACCACAGAAGTTGGGAAGGAAAACATAGGTACAGAGAAGGTAGGTGTGAAGAAACCATGTGTAACAGAAGAAATAGTTCAATTGATCGATGAAAGGAAGAAGCACAAAACTGTTCCAGGAAACTCAGGAAGACAGAAATACAAGTCGCTTAGGAATGAAATTAATAGGAAGTACAGGGACCTAAGACGAAATGGCTGTAAGAAAAATGTGAAGACATCGAAAGAGAAATGATTGTCGGAAGGACAGGCTCAGCCTACAGGAAAATCAAAACAACGTTTGGTGACATTAAAAGCGAGGGTGACAGCGTTAAGAGTGCAATAGGAACTACGCTGTTAAATGCAGAGGAGAGAGCGGAGAAGTGGAAAGAATACATGGAAAGCCAATTTTTTAAAGGGAAGATTTGTCTGATGTGATAGAAGAAGGAACCGGAGTTGATTTAGAAGAGATTGGTGATCCAGATTAGAACCAGAATTAAAAGAACTTTGGAGGGTTTAGATCAAATAAGACAGAAGGGATACATAACATTCCTTCAGAATTTTTAGAATGGAAGTGGCAACAAAACGACTGTTCACGTTGGTGTGTAGTATGTAATTCATGTGATCAAAAGTATCCGGACATCTGGCTAAAAATGAATTACAAGGTCATGGCGCCCTCCATCGGTAATCCTGGAATTCAATATGCTGCACAGCTTCCACAATCGCAGGCAAACGTTGAGTCAGGTGCTGGAAGGTTTCTTGGGAAATCGCAACCGATTCTTCACGGAATACTGCACTAACGAGGGGTATCGATGTCGGTCTGTGAGTCCTGGCACGAAGTCGGCGTTCCAAAACATCCTAATGGTGTCCTACAGGATTAAGGTCAGGACTTTCTGTAGGCTAATGCATTGCCGTGATGTTATTGTCGTGTAACCATTCAGCCACAGGCCGTGGATTATGAGTAAGTGCTCGATCGTATTGAAAGATACAGTCGCCATCCCCGAATGGCTCTTCAACAGTGGGAAAAAGTGGCTCTGAGCACTGTGGGACCTAACATCTCAGGTCATCAGTCCCCTAGAACTTATAACTACTTAAACCTAACTAACCTAAGGACATCACACACATCCATGCCCGAGGCAGGACTCGAACCTGCGACCGTAGCGGAGGCGCGGTGCCAGACTGAAGCGCCCAGAACCGCTCGGCCACACCGGCCGGCGTGGGAAGCAAAAAGGTGCTTAAAACATCAATGTAGGCCTGTGTTGTGGTAATGCCACGCAAAACAGCAAGGGGTGCAAGCCCTCTTCATGAAAAACACGACCACATCATAACACCACCACCTCCGAATTTTACTGTAGGCACTACACATGCCGGTGGATGAAGTTCAACGAGCATCCTCAACACCCACACCCTGCCGTCAGATCGCCACATTGCGTACAGTGATTTATCACTCCACACAACGTTTTTCCACTGTTCAATCGTCCAATGTTTACGCTCCTTACACCAAGCGAGGCGTCGTTTGGCATTTACCGGCGTGATATGTGGCTTATGAGCAGTCGCTCGACCATGAAATTCAAGTTTTCTCACCTCCCGCATAAATGTTATGGAACTTGCATTGGATCCTAATGCAGCTTGGCATTCCTGTGTGCTGGTCTGGATAGCTGTCTGCCTATTACGCATTACGACACTCTTCAAATGTCGCCGGTCCCTGTCAGTCAACAAACGAGGTCGGCCTGTACGTTTTTGTGCTGTTTGTGTCCCTTCACGCTTCTACCTCTCTATGACATAGGAAACAGTGGACCTACGGATGTTTCGGAGTGTGAAAAACTCGCGTACGGACGTATGACCCAAGTGACACCAAATCACCTGACCACGTTCGAAGTGTGCGAGTTCCGCGGAGCGCGCCATTCTGCTCTCTCACGATGTCTGATGACTACTGAGGTCGCTGGTATGGAGTACCTGGCGGAAAGTGACAGCACAATGCACCTAATATGAAAAACATATGATTTTGGTGCTTGAGGATACTTTTGATCACATAGTGTATGAGTCTGGCGACATGCCATCTGACTTTCGGGAAGCGTCATCTACACAGTTGCGAAGACGTCAAGAGCTGACAAGTGCGATAATTACGGCCCAATCAGCTTAACAGCTCACGCATCCAAGTTTCTTAGAAGTATAATATACAGAAGAATGGAAAAGAGAGAATGTGCTAGTTGACAATCTGTTAGGCTCTAGGAAAGCTAAAGGCACGGAAGAGCCAATTCTGACGTTGTGGTTAACAATGGAAGAAAGACCAAAGAAAAATCAAGACACGTTCATTGGATTCGTCGACATGGAAAAAGCGCTCGACAGTGTAAAATAGTGCAAGATGCTCGAAATTCTGAGAAAATTACGGTTAAGCTATAGGAAGCGACTGGTCATACACAATATGTACAACAGCCAAGAGGGAATAATAGGAGTGGAAGACCAAGAAGGAAGTGTTCGTATTAAAAAGGGTGTAAGACAAAGATGTAGCCTTTCGCTCCTACTGTTCAATCTGTTCAGCGAGGAAACTATGATGGAAATAAAAGGAGGTTCAGGAATTTAATTGAAA
Organism: Schistocerca gregaria; assembly: GCF_023897955.1. Lineage (NCBI taxonomy): Eukaryota > Metazoa > Arthropoda > Insecta > Orthoptera > Acrididae > Schistocerca > Schistocerca gregaria. The sequence continues at coordinate 294,443,399 of NC_064926.1, read as the reverse complement.
TTCAAGGTGAAAGGCTATCAATGTTAGGACATTGGTATTCTGAGTCAACGTGAAGAAGAATTACATGTCTGCTGAACGGAATGAACAGTCTATTCAGTGCAGAATACGGATTGAGAGTAAATCGAAGAAGTAGCAGAAATGGGAACAGCGAGAAAGTTAATATTGATGGTTACTAAGTAGATGAAGTTAAGGAATTCTGCTACCTAGGCAGTAAAATATCTAGTGACGGACGGAGCAAGGAGGACAATTAAACTGAGACTAGCAATGCCAAAAAGGGCATTCCTTGCCGAGAGAATTCTACTAATTTCAAATAGCTGCCTCAATTTAAGGAAGAAATTTCTGAGAATGTACGTCTGGAGAACACCTTTGTATGGTAGTGAAACATGGAATGGGGAAAAACCGAAACAGAAGACAATCGAAGCACTGGAGATGTAGTGCTACAGACGAATGTTGAAAATAAGGTGGACAGATAAGGTAAAGAATGAGGAGGCTTTACGCAGAATCGGAGAGAAAAGTAATATACGGAAAACACCGAGAAGGAGAAGGGATAGGACACCTGTTAAGACTTGAGGGAATGACCTCCGTGGTACCAGAGGAAATGTAGAGGAAGACAGAGATTGGAAAACATCCAGGAAATAATTGAAGACCTAGCTTTCAAGTGCTACTATGAGATGAAGGGTTTATCACAGGAGAGGAATTCGCGGCGTGCCGCATTAAACCAGTGAGAGGAATGATGACAGAAAGAGGGACACCCTTTTGCTCATTGCTCTGCGCGGCGAAATGTGTGGGAATCAACGTCCCAAAGCAAGCAGTTGTTTCATTGACGCTCTGAACCCTTTCGTTTCGATTCTGAGCAGTTCTTTGCCTGTTTTCCTCAGCCAACCATAAGAATCCAGCATGGTTTAAATACTGCGCGTCGCGGTTATAACCCCATTGCAGAGATGCTACAGGAAAGGGTGAAACGTAGGTAAGAAGAGCTGTGACGACCTTCCTGTCGTGTGCCATGTCCGCTCTAGTGGTTAGCAGGATTCTAGTGAAATTTGGTGTCAGTAATAATCCTTGTTACACGTCCCATGAACTTCTGATGTCTGGACTTTTTTCTAGATGTGTCAACACCTTCCTGTTTGATGAGTTGTCGAGTCTGAGGTGCCATCGCTTGGTACCAATCTTTCTCGCCATTTCAGGGGAAGGTTGTAGGCAACATTGAGCCAAATTTCAAACTTACGCCCTGGAATGAGAGGCAATTATGACGTTGAAAAGAAAGTGACGCTTTAATTCTGTTGTGCACTGTATTTCCAATCTGGCTTGAAGTATCGTTCAGAGAACGCGGTATGGCACTTAAGTCAGTAGCACATGTCGATACCACAGAACTTATAGAGGGTCTCGCCGCAAGCCACGACGACATATGGGAGACGCTACTGGAGACGACTCCTTCCCTCCCAGCACAGCGGCGCCCTTACGCAGAAGTTAATATAGTCCCGGGCATGCAATAACACAGCCCATTGTGTGACCTGAGCTTCAGCAATCAGCATCATCTAGTAGTGTTAGTGGAATTCTCTGTAGAACATGTACTTGTGTTAAAATTTAACGTTTTATTTCAGAAGAACAGTTTGTGATTGTATGCATCAAGTGAAGCTTTCACGGTCAGTAACACGTCTAAATATTCTATGTTTCCCTGTGGGAAAGTACTATCTCAAGGAATTCTTTTTATTCGTTTGTGTAATACGGTGCACTAATAATTCACCTGTTACAGTTAAAATGATCCAACTCCCAGAGCTATCCGAGAACCCCCTATTTTGGCCGCATGATTGAAGTTTTGCTCGGTCACAATACAGAGTAACTCCGAGGATTCAAGGAGGTAGTGGAATGTTACCTTTAAAGTCAATAAAATTTAGTACGTTCTATGAAAGAACACTTAATTTGACTGCATGTTCTTGGAAGTTTTCACCTTATGCAGAAAAGACAAAATCTAACAATTTATGAAATCATGCTAGTGTTTACTCCGTGCGAATCTTCTAAATATAGCAGACCGAGTTACGTCTATCGAAGGAAAAATAATAAAAATCGTTCTTTTTCTGTTTTCAGACTGCTAATGGTCAGTTACTCCATTTCTCTCCATTATGATGTTTTCGGTGCACATCATGTATGTCATTCTGTACGCTATATTTTTTGAATGATTACTTTTTGTGTCTGGTATATTGCTGTTTAAGTTACTTCATTTATATGATTCAGATCCTTCTAGGGAAGGCATAACTCCTTGCGTTTCTAAATTGTTAATTCAGGCTTCAAATAAGGGAGGTGGTGATGATTTGTTGGATGGTGAACGTCCAAATGCTCACCACATTCTCTCAATGTTCATTTCTTTAAATAAAACTAAAGCGTCCCTGAGATCAATCGTCAGTAGAGTAGGCACCCGTCACCAAACAAGGATGGTAACCAATTTTCTGACTGACTTGATAAGGAACTATGAGAAGATGGAGCCTTTGAGGTAAAAACTATTAAATGTATGTTATTTGCCTCTGTCATGTTGCGATACATTGTATACTAAATGATATTCTGGCCCCCGTCTTAAATGCGGCTATAATTCTGTGTTGCAAATGATTAGAAATATGAAAGCTGTGCCTCTGGGTGTGTTACAAAAGGTTGATACAGCAACTGTACAGAATGCAATCGCCTCGAATGTCGAAGAAAAACAAATCTGTCTTGCAGTAAGCCGGCCGTGGTGACTGCGGTCCTAGGAGCTCCAGTCTGGAACCGCACGACAACTATGGTCGCAGGTTCGAATCCTGCCTCGGGTAGGGATGTGTGTGATGTCCTTAGGTTAGTTAGGTTTAAGTAGGTCTAAGTCCTAGGGGACTGATGACGTGAGATGTTAAGTCACATAGTGCTCAGAGCATTTGAACGATTTTGCCTTGCAGTAAATTCTTTTAAATGTATTGTGGCCAACTTTTACTGTGGAGAATATTACAGCCTATTATTGCCAAGGCGGAAATCACGTACGACGAACGTTTGAGAAGTGCAGCATGTCACTAAGTCAAGAAGTTCAAAGAGTAACCAATATAATGATGGCTTAGAAAAATGTTGATGGAGCCAAAGGTATAGGAATAATTGGAAATGTATATTCATTCTTTAGTATTTTGTGGATGTAACTCTCTTCATTTCTTTGATTGTGTGACTGGTTTATTACGGGTTAGCATCTTCTCCAGAGTGTGAGGGTTTCCTTTGTGTAGATTTGGATTATTTTATTAATATCGGACAAGTGCCGTATATAACGAGTTCTCCTAAGGATTTTCGTTGGTTACAGAGTATATCAAGCCATGTATGAGGACGTTTGGTAGAAAGAAGCCTGCTGGCCGATTAGATGTGGATACAGGAGCAGGGTTTACAGCCATTTTTTCCTTTTTTTTCCTTTTTGCCAGACATGCAAGTTGGGCTGTGTGGTGTCACCGCCAGACACCACACTTGCTAGGTAGTAGCCTTTAAATCGGCCGCGGTCCGGTAGTATACGTCGGACCCGCGTGTCACCACTATCAGTGATTGCAGACCTAGCGCCGCCACACGGCAGGTCTAGAGAGACTTCCTACCACTCGCCCCAGTTGTACAGCCGACTTTGCTAGCGATGGTTCACTGACTTCTACGCTCTCATTTGCCGAGAAGATAGTTAGAATAGCCTTCTGCTACGTTATTTGCTACGACCTAGCAAGGCCATTATCAGTTACTATTGATATAGGAATTAGGTACCGTCAATACCGACGTTCGTCATTAATGGATTAAAGTTAAGTATTCCACTAGCTACGTCCGTTTTACTCAATTCTAATTCCCTTGTCATGTTCCAGACCTCACGCCAGCCTGCGTGAGCTAAAACGCGTGCATTTCAGCCTCCTTTAGCAACACGGTGTTGGCTCTCATGCCAACCACAACAGGTTGCGCTTCTGTGAGAGTTGAGAATTTTTTGTGATATATGTTTGAATTGCAGGACATGGAATTGCGCTGTCTTTCTAAGTGGACATGAATGGTATGAACTTCACAGCATATGTACCTATGGTAAAGAAAGTTTCTTCAGCAAGGAGGACATTAAGGAGAATACCACAGAGGGACTACCTATATGGAGTATATACTGACCCAAATTGACAGAGCATAAGGATGTAGTGTTGAGGCCAAAAAGAAAGAGAAAGAGAGAAGTATGGGGAAGGGATGGAATGTTAGAAAGTTATGTCGACACTTTCCTTCTTCTTCGTCAGCCTACAACAGTTCACGGCCTTGTATTATTATTTTTAACTGAAGAGCTGGGTTAATTCATGCTTTGTTTCGGATCTCTAATTCAAGAGAGAGATTTAGAGTCACGGAAGTTGCGTGTCTGACAACAGAGCGAAATCAGTTTGTGGTGGATTTAGTGAATGCTTGTCACAATTAGACAGCTTGGGGATGCTTAGACATAGGACTGATATCAGACAAGTGCAGTAAGTGAACCGTGATGCTGAAGAGATCTTATAAGGAACTGTGAAAAGTATTAGAGTACTAGGTGAATGGGTGTGTTGTATATACCTCGTGTACATAGTACAATACTGGCAATTAAAATTACTACACCAAGAAGATGATGTGCTACAAACGCGAAATTTAACCGACTGGAAGAAGATGCTATGGTATGCAAACGATTATCTTTTCAGGCCATTCACACAGGGTTGGCGCCGGTGGCGACACCTACAACGTGCTGACATGAGGAAAGTTTCCAACCGATTTCTCATACACAAACAGCAGTTGACCGGCGCTGCCTGGTGAAACGTTGTTGTGATGCCTCGTGTAATGAGGAGAAATGCGTAGCATCACGTTTCCGACTTTGATAAAGGTCGGATTGTAGCCTGTCGCGACTGCGGTTTATCGCATCGCGACATTGCTGCTCGCGTTGGTCTACATCAAATGACTGTTAGCAGAATATGGAATCGGTGGGTTCAAGAGGTAATACGGAACGCAGTGCTGGATCCCAACGGCCTCCTGTCACTAGCAGTCGAGCTGACAGGCATCTTATCCGCATGGTTGTATGGGATAGTGCAGCCACGTCTCGATCCCTGAGTCAACAGATGGCGACGTTTGCAAGACAACAACCATCTGCTCGAACAGTTCGACGACATTTGCAGCAGCAGGAACTATCAGCTCGGTGACCATGGGTTCGGTTACCCTTGACACTGCATCACAGACAGGAGGGCCTGCGAAGGCGTACTCAACGACGAACCTGGGTGCACGAATGACAAAACTTCATTTTTTCGGATGAATACAGGTTCTATTTACACCATCATGATGGTCGCATCCGTGTTTGGCGACATCACGTTTAACACACATTGGAAGCGTGTATTCGTCATCGCCATACTGGCGTATCACCCGGCGTGGTGGTATGGGGTGCCATTGGTTACACCTCTCGGTCACCTCTCGTTTGCTTTGACGGCACTTTGGACAGTGGACGTTACGTTTCAGATGTGTTACGACCCGTGGGGTCTACCCTTCATTCGATCCCTGCGAAATCTTACATTTCAGCAGGATAATGCACGACCGCATGTTGTAGGTCCTGTACATTCCTTTCTGGATACAGAAAATGTTCGACTGCTGCTCTGGCGAGCATATTCTCCAGATCTCTCACCAATTGAAAATATCTGGTCAATGGTGGCCGAGCAATTGGCTCGTCACAATACGCCAGTGACTACTCTTGATGAACTGTGGTATCGTGTCGAAGCTGCATGGGCCGCTGTACCTGTACGCGCCGTCCGAGCTCTGTTTGACTTAATGCCCAGGCGTATCAAGGCCGTTATTCCGGCCAGAGGTGGTTGTTCTGGGTACTGATTCCTCAGACACCACACACAAGAAACTGGAAAACTCAATGTCTTATGATGGACATATGACTAGGAAACTGTTATTTTGATGGATCTCTATCCAATCCACACGGCGTGTCCTAAATCATCATGGTTTTTGCTAACGATGTAGGTTAGTATTAATGTTGAAATATCGTTCAATCATCAGGCACACATTTCTTTGAAAAAAGAGCTAAATATTGTAACATCAGGCGGTTATAATTAAACTTACCCTATTTAACACCTTGTAAGACGGTAACTAATTACTGTGCGAGCTCAATACGTAATAGCATTAATGTCAATGACTTGGGGAAGAAAAATAATGCCAAATAAATTCTGAATGAGATTTTCACTCTGCAGCGGAGTGTGCGCTGAAATGAAACTTCCTGGCAGAGTAAAACTGTGTGCCGGGCCGAAACTCGACCTCGGGACCTTTTCGGGCAAGTGGTCTACCATCTGAGATACCCCTCACTCGGCAATTCTGTGTGTTCACCTCAATCGTCAGGGAAAAATGAGCTTCGTTTGCCCATAGGATGGTGCACGGCCGGCCCTCGTCAACTTAAATCCTCGCGAGAAAGTGGAGAGCGAATCAACACGTCGTTGTGCGTCCTATGGTGCAGGCTGCTGTACGATATGGCTCTTATATGGATACCATTTGAGAATGGTTCGAAGCACCTATCGTTCAGTGGACACGGGATGTTCAACTGTCGTGACACAGCATTGGCACTGCCTGAGTAGCGGGAATTGCACAACACCGACTTCATGAGTCACGTTTGGTGCAACCGGGCGTCGGCCTCTTCCCGGAGAGACGCCCAGTTCTCCAGTTGATTCGAACTTCTTCATCATATTCGGGACATCAGGTGGAGAAAGAGGACCCTTCTGAAATCCTTTAAGCCGGCGACAATTTCGAAGTGCAGCTGCAGCATTACTGTCGATAACTGAGCTTCACCAATGATACCCTGCTCCTTTTGTTCAAGCTCATGTTGACATGTCAATAAGTGCACTGTGATTAGTAAGGTGTGTGAGACTATGAATCACGATGGCTCATCACGGCACCTGGTGGCCTTAGTTGGAACTGGACAGTGGCACTGTGACGCATGGAAATCATGCAACCCATACACTGAACATTAATGCTACCAAGTTTGGTACTTGTACGGTAATTAGTTTCCATGTTATAACGTGTTAAATAGGGAAGGTTTAATTATACCCACCAGGTATTTCCAGCTGACAGAATACTGTTAAATACTGTTGTGTGAGATGCATCCATTCCTTCAGATTCGCTATATTCCTTTATTTCAAATGGTTCAAATGGCCCTCAACACTATGGGACATAACATCTGAGGCTATCAGTCCCCTAGACCTGAGAACTTCTTAAACCTAACTAACCCAAGGACATCACATCCACGCCCGAGGCAGGATTCGAACCTGTGATCGGAGCGGTAGCGCGGTTCCAGATTGAAGCGCCTAGAACGGCTCGGCCACACCGGCCAACTCCTTTATTTCAAAAACATTTTATATGCAGGCATTGAAATATGTAGTGTAACATTTTATCTTACCTAATGCTTTCATATTTTTAAGTCTTGTTTGTACCTTCATGTCTTCAATGTTTTCTTATTTGATATTGACGAAGAGCCCTTATGCCAGTGGGATCACTTAGCGTTGTTATTCCTGTCTGTTGCAGTAATGCCGCGAACTTTAGGAACGCCATCTAATTTTATGCTATGTATCAATGGGTAGCCTAGGACAACCCCAGTAGTGCGGAACAATGAGAACGTCTATCTGTGCGCGGTGCAGCCGTTTCCCTACCCACAACTGCTCACGGGCTGGGACTGTGGACAGCTGCTCGCAATATACATCGCCTCGCCTCCAAATTTAAACGCACTACCATGATAACAGCCACTTGGATATTTTCTGACATCCGACAGTGCGATAGCAGGGCTCGTGTCAGCCCAGCTTCTGACATCACCCACAGTAGTATAAGAGCAAGAATTTTTGTCTCAAGGCTCTGAACAAGCAGCTTTGCTGGCCACAAAGTCCGGTTGACCACGAGTACTACAGTCACGACAGAAATAGAGAGACTTCCTAGTTGCTCTCCCAGGATTAGTGCTCATCAAAGGCATATTGCTTCGTCTTTGAAATGTACACACATTAACAAATTTTAGTACATCACTGGACTCTGCACGAATGTCAGTTTTATGTTACTTTAATTCTTGATGGACTGTACCCTGTATCAGAAATAGTTGAGACTGTATACATGAAACGGAACTGGTGTCTAAACGATCACAAATTCTTTTTGTCATCCGGGTTCTCCATCATTGTTGCTGGGAACGTCAAAGCAAATTACTTAGGAATTCATAATTTATGATCATTGATAAACATTGTTACTAGTGGAACCAGTGTAATTTTATCTGAGAAATCAGTGGTGAATTATCTTTTAGGGAAACAAAATAATTTTTGTGGCATATGAGTGTCGCCGAAGGGAACTGATTATAAAACTGATGAACTGATGAGTGGGCTTCACTTCAGAGAGGGACGGCAATGTTGCATTGCTGAACTGCGGATGTGTCTTTTTGGGAGTTTCAACAGTGAAGCCTTACACAACAGTCATCATCCAAGACAATATATGGACTTTCATTGGGGTCTGCCCAGTCTATGTACCCTTTTGTGTGGTCACATTACTCAATGAAGTGACATAATGAGATATTCTTATTTTGATGTAACTGTGATCCCATGTGTGTCTCTGCGATATTTTAAATGGTCAGATGAAAACTAAATATTTAATTATTGCTTGTGTTGTGACTGTTGTCAAAGAGTCAATAATAACTTATGTTCTCTCGATTCTCCGGTCTAAGATAAACTATGCATACTTCTGTCTTTAATAATCATTATTTAAAATTCTTATTCAGCTGTGCACATATCCCATCCTGATTGCTAACCACTTCCTATTTTCCTTTCTGTTCCTGTTATAATATTTTTTCCGTTAGTATTTGTGATTAACGACAATAATTTATTTCATGTAATTATTATGTTTGTTTGTACTGTTACGTTTAAATCAGTAACCAATATGAATAGTTTAAGCCATGGCAAACCACTCTTTTGTGTCGAAATTATACCAGTCGCCTGTGACACAAGCGTAGCTTTGCAAGCACACCACATCTCCATTGGTAGTTTCTTCTGGCATGTTTCTCAATTTACTCAGTTATTAAGTGTCTCTTACTTTAATAAACGATTTTTTTTCACTGCACAACCAACACATTCGAAGTATTGCTATTATTATTGTGTATTATTATAGTCAATGTTAGTAAACTGTTTGTTTGAAATTGCTCTCATTGTCATATTTTGAACACCTGCGGAAGCCTGGGAGAAGAATACCATTAGAAGCTTTATTTCTCTTGAGATCAGAAGTCTATTGCTTTTCCATTACCAGGTCCTGATTATCTTTCTGTCTGATACGGATTCGTGAACGTACGTTTTTGAAAGTACAGAGGTAGCTCAGAGAAGTTTGCTTCTCTCGGATGGCAACTGCACCAGCCTCCCAATTTACATTCCAACGCCTCAGTTCGCACGTCCATAGATGACCAACAAATCTGCATGCCACGGATCCTGAGCTTTCCCGGTTTTTCTGATTCAATCGATTGGCTAGCCGAGCGACAAAAACGAGGCGCCGTCGTGAACGGGTGCCCAGAGGTTGGCTATTCGATGCAATCTTTTTGCAAGCTTTTGCTTGTAAGTATCGGTTTGTCCCCTGGAACATTGTTGTAGTATAAGTTGTGTTAATTTGTTGAGTTAATTATCAATTGTGCTATTCCAATAATATTCACGTTTGGTCACCCAGTGAGTCACGTGTAACATTAGCTTGTGTGCCGTGTTTCGCTCTTTACTAGTATCTACTCATGAAAAATAAATTTGTTTTAGCTGTATTCAAAATACCAGGTGTTTAAATGAAGGTTTCAGAATATTATTAGAGAACTTAGTTTTGTATATTACTTCCATTATATGTGGTGTTACTATTAATACAGCGGAAACAGTTGGTAAAACGCTACAAAGCAATGAAATATGTTACCAGAAATGTTTGTGTGATGTGAAATCCATTCTAGAATTTCGTTGCCATTTCAGAAGATTCGAAATCTTTAAATTTGATGTAGTACTTCTCTAAAGATTTTCTGGGACTTTTAAAATGTTTGTTAACGTCCATATCTGATCTTTCATGCGGTTTCATTTCTGTAGCTTCTAATTCTGCACTTGCTTCATAAACATAACCCCCTTTAGTTTTCTTTTTATTATTTCGAAACATCTTTAAAAAAGAGGCGATGAGTAAAAACATGAGTACATTCGACGACACAAGCAGATTTGTTACTTGAAAATATATGTCCGGCAGTATTCCAAAAGCAAAAAATTTCAAATTGTTCAGTCCTCAAAATCAGTACAAAGACATGGTTCCTAAGAAAGTAATAGTACAACGTATGTAACGTGTACCGAAATTATTATGAAAGTAGTAGCTACATATAAAATAGAAACAATAATGACGAAAGTAAATAGTTTCTCACATAACATGAGTAACCAAATAAGGTGTTTACATTTCCCGGCTGGAAACTAGTATAAATTGTGATACTGCATTGTTAGTGGTTTGTCCAGTTACTGAGCTTCCTAAGTACATCAAAAATTCTCTTCGGCATTCATTTTATTAGGCTTTGGCGTCCATTGAGTGAACTAATGGCCCACTCCTCATTATCGCGTTTTTCAGCTCATATACGACCTCAAATGGCCTTAAGTTGCGATAAATACGTCTTGCAAGTACTCCACGAAGGTTTCCCACGACGTTAATATTCGTACTACGTGCAGATTACTTTTAAACCACTTTTTAGTTGTAACAGAAACAGGCATTGATGTATTATCCTGTTGAAACATTACACTTTCGTCCTCTAGCCCCTCAAACATTCTAATCAATTCTGTCTCTAGCAGCTCATGTACACGTTAGAGTTCATTCTAGTGTACAGCCAACGAATGAGTGATTTACCTTTAATCCAGAAAGATGCCACCAATATTTCGGCACTTCCTTATCTGCTGCTCTGTTCTCAGATCACACAATACTGAAATCCATTTCGATCATATAAATTAAACGTCTCAACATTAAAGCTCATTTTATCACATCCTGAAGCCCAGGACATATATTTTTCAGCGAACTCCTGTCTAGCCTGTTTCTGTTAGGATATTAAAGGAGGTTTCTGCATTTGTTTCTTGAATGCAAGATGTTAGTCATTTGAGACAATCTGTTGCACATGTCTGGCAGTTATTGACTATTGTAAAGCGACAACCAGCTGAGAAGGATAATGATTTTTGGCTCTTGCTTTGCCTAAAAGGAACCTTTTCGATGCCTCGAATAATTTTCTACTTGGTCCACATTTCCCTTTTTGTCCATGTAGTGCGCCAAATCGAAGGAATTAATCAATTACTGCAGTTTAACGATTCAACGACTTGGCGATTTAACGAACAGCGAGTCTCATTCCCTCGTACTCACCAATTTTTACTTTTTCATCTCACGATAACTGTTTGCCGCGAGGTATTGTGAAGGTTGTGATCTATGTATACAGCTCGTACTATCACTAATAGTGTCTGTTTCCTATCTGCAGTAAAGACACGTACGCACACACTAAGAACCACATTGAGATGACTTCCGCCCTCTACCACCTCAATCATTGATGACTTGTTTTATATATTACTCTACTGACATTTAATGCGGTACCATTTGAATGCATTTGTCAGTACACTGGATCTCAAACTATTTCATAAGCACTCTGCACAGCTAAGGTATTTCGGCCGACAGCGTAAATTTTACTACAAATATCCAAGCCTTTATACTGATTACCATTACTGTATTATAATCTTTTTGCTGAGGAAACGAACACGAGTTATTTGTTATGGAAAAAATAGTCGACTATCACTTAGATGGTACCGGTTTAAAAGCACTGCAGGACACAATTTGCCTATATACGAATGGCAGTGTATATGAACTATACTTTGACTATGTTGGACTTATTGAAACTTAAAAAAGACATTGGGACGGGTTGGCCATTGTGTCCCACAGTCATATTGAAATCAGTTTAGTTCTTTTACAAAAACGTTTTAAACATTTATCACCATTCACAGTGTAAACACAATCCTTATCTATGGACTTTAATCATTGTGCTTCATTGTATAGCAGATGCGTTACCTTCCTGTAGTACGTTGAGCAAGGAAAATATACTTTCTCGAGAAAATATATAATGCACGCAATTCGTCGTTCGACAATCTCACGGCACTGACGCGTTTGCGGAAAGAAGACGGTACTGTTGCCACCAACCTCCATGGTCGGTAGGATATTCGGACGACAGTTTAAGAAAATAATACCAGTTGGGCGTCATGCCCCTATAGTCATTGAATAGTGGTCTTTCATACATAAAAGGAAATATGTAAATGTTAACACAAACACGTAAAATTGAACAACTCGAACCGATCTGAAATTGCACCTTGCTCTATCACCAACAGAGAGGCTTCATAAAGTATTCCTTCTACGAACAACATATGACCCAGATGCGGAACTGGGGAAGCAGAGAATGAATTAAAAGTTAACTGAATTATTATTATAATTATTGTTGTGCCTCACATCACAATTATTTAGTCACCAAGCCTCATTCATATGGCGACTTTTTTCACCAAGTTTCTGCATTTTCTGTTTCGCCGTTCAGTAATATCAGCATGTAGGTGGTCAATGGAATGGAAAATTTTGTTAGTTGGACTAGACGAATAATTAATGAGGAAAATGAATAACATAAGGGAAGGATTTATCTTTCAAAGAAGTTATTCACAAAAACTTGACAGGTAACAAAAGGCAGCCATCAGCAAAGATATATGTGCATGTTTTCGGCTCTCCGCGATCTTGGGAGGAACATGATTGCGAGGGCAAATATCATCTACAGTCACCTGGAACAGTTTCCTGGCGAACTCAGGAAGGCAGTTGAAGTACATGGACAGCGATCTGGTTGAGACGTGTCTGCTATTTAAAAGTGTTATCAAGGCAGAGTGAAAATGGAGTTGCTATATGACGACAGCTGGAACATCAAACAAACTGACGTTTGTAAATACTCAAACTTGAAAACTACAAGTAGACTCGATACCAGTCATATATTTTTAAGCTACGTTCATTTTGGGCGAATCATATTATTCATCGAAATTCTGGGTATCTTCATTAGGATATTACCAATAGATCAATTTTCTTACCAATATTTGATGCGCCAAACGCGTGTGTTAATGTAGTTCCGAATTTTCTACCTAACACATTTTGTGACAGATCTGACTACATTTTTAATAAAGAAAAATGTATAGCCACATCGGTTGCACAAAAAGTTTGTCAAATACACCATGGTTTCTACTGCACTAGGGCAATTTTCAGCAGCATAAAAAATTTACATGCGTTACATGTAATCACACCATGAGTAAAATTGTTTTAGCAACAGTGCTCAATTTTAATTGACGAGGGCATTTTTCTCAGACAGTTTTACCCATGGTGTGATTAATTGCAATCCATGAAGATTTTTTATTCTGCTTAAGATTGTCCTAGTGCAGTCGAAACCATGGTCTACGTGACAAAACTTTTGTGCAACCGATGTGGCTATATATACATCGTGTAACAAAACAATGTGCGGTTGCTGGATCTCAGCCAATAAAAATGATTAAAATTTGAAAGAAAAATATACCTTTTGTGATGGAATCCAAGGTAGCGTTGAATGTGGAACATCCTTTCGGCATCTTTTATATTGACAGTGTAAGTTAATGTCAAATGTTGCATTTCAAACATATTATAATTTACTGAGGAAAACCGCCGCCCAGTGTGGCCGAGCGGTTCTAGGCGCTTCAGTCTGGAACCACACGACCGCTACGGTGGCAGGTTCGAACCATGCCTCGGGCATGGATGTGTGCGATGTCCTTGGTTAGTTATGTTTAAGTAGTTCTAAGTTCTAGGGGACTGATGACCTCAGGTGTTAAGTCCCATAGTGCTCAGAGCCATTTGAACCATTGGAACTGAGGCGAAACCACTTTAATCTGCAGTCAGCATACCACAAGTAGTTCATAACACCAAGTTTATTAATGTAGGGCGACAAATCAAATAAGTTTATCAAAAGAAAAATCGATTTTTCATCTGGGAGTATTTGATCACAGCTACTTATTTCACACAATCAACTGATTCTAGGGGTGCATCGTTTTCAAGTGCGTATTGATAGCCTACTAATTTCACAAAGTTTCCTTGTGTGGGCATACACAATGTTCACCTTTCATTCATGTATATTAGAGCTACACTAGCACTTACGGTTGCCATCAGCTGATCGTGTGAAGTAACTGATTGCATTCAGAACAGCTAGGAGGTGCAATGGTCCTTTTGCTCAGTACAGCTGAAGATATCAATGAAACATGATATCAATGAAAGATAACGTCTGGTCCTCCGTGCCTGGGTATGTGCTTAATATTGCTGATAGCCTCCATCCTTTGTCCTTGGTAACATGCAACTATACCTAAATACTAACCGAACGTATGAAAAGCTGGCATTAACGCATCAAATTAGTGTACCATACAAAATTCCACTTCTGTCCCATTTGTAATCCGCAAAATATTCGTGCTGAAATCTGTACCACACCAGGATTCTGAAGCCATTAGGGAAGATGAGGTTCTACACTGAAGCCGTGCTACTGACAGGAGCTCTATGTCAGCATAGCTTAGTACATACAGCAGCGGCGGCCAAAGCCAGAGATTATATCACATCTGATGTCGTCATACCAGCGGCCGGGTGCAGCTTGTGAAACCTTCATTTTACACGGATGCTAGCGCGCATTTTTGTGTGTGTGTGCGTGTGCGCGTGCGTGAAAGGGATAGAGAGAAAGAAAATGCGAGAGAGAAGGGCTTAAAGAGATAGAGGGAGCAAGGCAGGCAGCAAGGGCTGAGGGGGAGTGAAAATACAAGAGTACATAAGAAAGAATGTGAAGGGAGAAAATGTTTCCGAAAGGAGGAGGAGGAGAAGTGAAGCAGGAAAGATAATCATTTCATGCGGGACTATGTCACAGTTAACCTTATCTTGCAGTGAAATCGAACGCTCTTTATGTCTGACACATCCAGGGAGACTTACTTAAAAAGGGTTAGTTGTAAACCGGCTTTTAGGTACAGAAGGTTGGGTAACTGATTCTCTATCACTCCCTCGTTTTATAAAGACACACTCATTTTATAATGAAATTGCATATCCAGGGTGAAACCATTACTCGCCCGACAAGCTTTCAGATTATGTTCATTACACTGTCTCAGTTTTTTTGTATCACAGACCCACGGCCTCCGGTAGCTCGTTACAGTACAGTAATGTCATCAAGATTTATTCAGTTTACTATCGCGCTCAACCTTCTTTCTGTCAAAATGGCTTCACAACAGTAAAGAAGCCTTTAATACGCTATAACCAAAATGCACAATGCAAAACACATAGTACTGTAACAACAAACGTTCGCAAAAGTGCGATGATGTGATTGCCGTCGGTGCGGGAACAGCTGAGTATGGTGTCTCTGTGTCGCTCTTCTATCGCGTTCAGTGATCCGATACGCGAAGTGCATGGTGGCCAACTCTTCATCTTTGGTAACGCTTTTAAGTAACATACATGTTTCAGCGAATTGCTCTCCATGTTCATCACTAGTTTCCACAAGGTTCTCACGACACTACTCCAGGTGACTATTGTCGAAATTAGCATTCACAATCGTGTTGCTCCTGAAATCGCCGAAAGTCGAAAATATACACTGCTGGGAATCAATGTTAATGCACAACTAATATTGCCGAAAAACAAAACTCTTGACACAACTTAATGGAAAACTGTAACGAGTTAAAGAGGGCATTGCGGCTATCAGCAGCAGATACCGTGAGCGAAAGGAAACAAAATACACTGCGACATCTGCACTGTTGTGCACTACTTGTAGTCCTGTACAGATACATAAGTAAGTGAAGCAAGAAGTCAAATAAAAAGCAGTTAACGAATCTCAGGAGTCCGTGGTTCACACTATATACTCCTTCCAGCTGGGAAAGAAGCAGCATAAACAATTCCTGCCTGTACTTAACTCTCTATTGATAGTTATAACGTTACTCCTCTTCTTCACAAACTTTTATCTTTGCGTAGTACTTGCAACCTACGTAATCAGTTAACAGATGGACGAATTCAGCTCTCTGTCTTGCTTCCTTAATTGTTTGGCGTTAATACCTAATATCATGGAAGTTATTCTCCGAGGCCCTAACAAGTATCCTACCAGCCTGTCCCTTGTTCTTGTCAGTGGTTTCCTTACCTTCCTCTCTTCACCGAGTTTGAGAAGAACTTTCTCATTCCGTTTCTCGTGAGTCCACCTGATTTTCAGCTTCCTTCTGCAGCACCTACTTTCAAACGCCTCGATTCTCACCTGTTCCGGATTTTCCACTGTCCATGATTCATTGTACTCCAAACGTACATTCTCAGAAATTTCTTCCTCAATTTCAGTAGTCCTTTTCTAGGCCAGGAATGCTCTCTTTGCCTGCGCTTGTCAGAGTTTTACGTCCACCTTGTTTCGTAGGTCACAGTTTATCTTGCTTACAATGTGTCAGACTTCTGTAACTTTGTCAACTTTGTGATCACCAGATTTGATGTTAAGATTCTCTTTACCCTAATTTTTGCTGCTTTTCATTACATTCTTGTTTTCCTGCTTTACCCTCAACCAATATTCTGTACTTACAAGACTTTTCATTCCATTCAACAGGTCCTGCAATTCTTGTTCAAATCTAGTGAGGGTAACAATGTCATCAGCGAATCTCGTTACTGCAGGCCTTCCACCTTTAATTTTAACCGAACCCTTGAACTTTTCTTTTACTTCCGTCATCGCATTTTAGATGTGTATGCTCAACAGAAGGGGCTGAACGCTGATCCTTGTCTTACAACCTTCATAATCCGAACACTTACTTATTGGCCATCCAGTCGTATTGTTTCTTCTTGGTTCTTGTATATACTGAAAGTTACCATTATTTCCCCAGAGCTTACTCCTGTTTTGCTCAGAGTTTCGAAACTTTGGGTCCACTTTACGTTAGGTTACCTTCCATTAGGTACGTGGATGCACTCAGTGACTGTGATATGACTGATAAGGTATTCAAAGAACTGTGACAGAAGCCCGAACAATAGGGAGCTGACATGTATTGCGACTAGAAATTAGTGCACTGATTATGGCTTGGCACTAGCCAAAATTTGGACTTGCCAAATATTACCAGCAAAACAGAGACGACTGATTGTTGCGCTCTTTAATTTATAAATCCATTTTACATTGTCGAAAGATTTTTATACGTAAATAAAACGTGCGAGCGTGTCCTGGTTTTTCTGCAGTCTTGCTTCTATTATCGCAGACAATGTCAGAATTGCCTATCTTCTTCCTTTATCTTTCTAAAAATCTAAGCTGATCGTCACCTAGTGGAACAATTTTCTTTTCCTTTTATCTGTATATTAGTCTTGTCAGCAGCTTGTATGCGTGAGCTATTAAGCTGACTGTGCGATAGTTCTCCAACTTATCCTCCATTGCTGTCTTCGGAAATGTGTGATGATATTTTTACCAACTGTGATGGTACGTCGATAGTCTCATAGATTCTGCTGACTGATATGAATAGTCGTTTGGTTGCCTCTTCCCAACATGATTTTTGAAATTCTGATTAAATGCTGTCCATTCATATCTGCCTTGTTTGCGCTTAAGTCTTCCAGACCTCTCTTAAATTCTGACACTGGACCCTCTAGGTCTTCCCTATACACTCCCATTTATCCTTGTACCAAATCGTCAGACAAGTTTAGTGAAAAAAGGAGGAGGAGAACTGAGCAAGCGAAGACTTAGTTATAAAATGTATTTCATTGTGAAGTAGCCTCGCATGAAATGATTATCTTTCCTTTCTCAGTTCTCCTTCTCCTGTCTGGACTTGTCTGATGATTTTGTAGAAGATGAAATGAGAGACTGTATGGAAATAATAGGGCACTCAGTATTGAGTCAGAATTTAAAAGAGCTCTGGAAAACTTGAGGGCAATAAAGCAGAAGGGATAGAAAACATTCTATCAGAATACCAAATATCTTTGGATGAAGAGGCAACAAAACGACTATTCATGTTGATATGCATAATCTGTTAAAAAAACGATGAATAATCAGACTTTCCTCCTATACACCTTCAGTGCATTCTTCCCTCCAACCACTCTCTCCTCTGTGATCCCCAGGGAATTGGTTTTAATTGCACTGTTAATGTTACCACCCATGTTTTTAATTGCACCGAAGGAAGTTTTGAATTTTAGATATGTTGAGTCTGTCCTTCCGATGATAATTTCTTTTGTGGATTCCTTCACATTTTTCCTGCAGCAATTTAGCCTCGGCATCCCTGCACTTCCTATTTATATTGCCGTATTTCTGTCTTTCCCTTTGGTCCTTTGTACTTCCCTCCTTCTTCGATCAGTGAAAGCATTTCTTCTGTTACCCAACGTTTCTTCGCAGTTACTTTCCTGATAACAGTATTTGCCTGTCCCACATCTGTGACTTCCGTTTTTATTGATGACCACTCTTCTTCAGTTGAACTGCCTACTCTGTTATTCGTTATCGTAGCATCCGCATTCCTAGTGAACTTCAAAAGCGTCCCAGCGTTTCTCAGTACTTCAGTATCCCATTTAAATCCACGGTAATTCTTCCGGAAGATACTCTTAAACTTCAACCTCTTCTTCATAATTACTGTATTATGATATGAGTCTATATCTGCTGCACCTGGGTGCG
Organism: Schistocerca gregaria; assembly: GCF_023897955.1. Classification (NCBI taxonomy): domain Eukaryota; kingdom Metazoa; phylum Arthropoda; class Insecta; order Orthoptera; family Acrididae; genus Schistocerca; species Schistocerca gregaria. The sequence goes on along the minus strand of NC_064926.1, from coordinate 294,424,750 downwards.
CCATAGAATCCAATATCTGACTTCGGAATCTGTGTCTGGACACGATGTAATCCAGCTGTAATCCTTTTCAAGCGTTTCTCCTCCTCTTGTGACTCTTGAATAAAGTGGTATTTGGTACACCGTTCTAAAATGTGTTGCAGAACTCAGTCTTTCACCTCTCTCATTCTTGTTTCGAAGCCCAGATTATACCGGAGCCCTTTGTTCCATTCCTTCCTTGTAACCGCATTCCTACTCACCCATGACTATAACATTTCCATCTCCCTCCAAATACTGAATTATTCGTTCAGTATCCTCATATGAGTTATTTTATTCTTCATTTTCTGCTTCCGACGTCGCTAAATTAACACGAGGTTCTCTTCTTCGAGGCAAAAAGGAAGGAAGATTAGGCTTCATGAACCTGTCAACATCGATACCATAAGAGATGGAGCATTGGTTTGGAATGATTTATGGACTTGGAAGGAAACCGGCCGTGTTCCTTCAAAGGAACCATCTAGGCCTTCGTCTGGAGTGATTTGAAATGACAGAAACCCTAATTCAGACTCCCGGATGAGAGTCCAGTGTGCTGACCACTACACCACTTCGCTCGGTGTCTTCTTCGAATCTTCTCTACTTTATCTATCAGTCCCATATGATAGGAGCCCAGACATATGCAGTAAAGTACGGGTCAAACGAAAATTTTATTTGTCGCTTCCTCCGTTTACGAACCATACTTCCTGACGACATGATCAACGAAACTCAGTGTAGCATCTGCATTTACAACGATTAGTTTTGGCACACAAAGACTTGTTAAAAGCCTTGATAAAAAATTAATTTATTTCGATAGAGCATCGTCGGACAGAGCTCTGGCAAAAACAAATAAATACCGAGTAAGAGATTATTTTTGTTAACATATTGGAAACAGAAGCGATCGCAATGCATTAGTAATAAAATGTTATACAGAACAGTATTGACCACATAAAAACACTTTCATTCATAAGTGGTGACCGGTTTTGAACTGATTTGGATCATCTTTGGACCATATTCCGTAATTTAGAGCATAACAAAGTACAGGGAAACATACAATGTAATACACATTAAGTTAAACTTAAATTACACGATTATATACCCGAGAAATATGCACATGTACGTACTGCGCATAGTCTAATGGACATGTTCTGAACAACAAACCGGGCTAGTCACGTGGTTTTGGTACGCTTGGTTGTCTACAACTTGCGGTGACAGCGTATCTTATACGAGGGTTACTCTGAAACTGAGGTTACAAGGCATGTAACTTAAGCATGGGATGTTCGCGGGAGAAGTTGGTACCACTGCCTTGTTCCGGGAAGCCAGCGGAAGGAACAAACATTCTCAGCAATCAGTAGCTGGTCGATTGGTGTTGTGGTGACCGTTAGAAATGAACGTTCTCATTACGTGTCCAGCCAAGTGCGAAGTGCAACCAGAAATTCGCTCCCTAAATGCTTAGGGCACCAACGCCGCTTCGATTCGTCACGAAATTGTTTGAGTTATGGAGAGGACGTAATGTCAAGGCATCGTGTGCCGAAATTCGTACGGAATCTCAATTCTGAAAGGACTGAAATTCACGATGAAGACAGAAGCTGAAGGCCGTCTGTTCTGGCTGATGATGTGGCGCAGGAAATTTCTCTGATCTCTGATCGTCATTCGGCAGTTGGCAACTGTTGTTCATGAAATCGTAATTGATCGATTAAATTATCGCAAGTTGTATTTGCGATAGGTGCCCAAGACGCTTAAGTAATACACAATATGAACAGAGTCACTGCCACTCATGAATTTCTTTACCGTTTTGAGACTGAAGGCGAGGCTTTTCTCAAGTCTATAGTGACAGGAGGTGAAACTTGGGATTGTCACCATACTCGAGACATCAAACGACAATGCAGTGGCGCCGTACTCATTCTCCTTCAGACAAATAATTCCAAACTCAGCAAGCAGAGAGGAAGATCACGGTGTCAGTGTTTTGGGGCGGAAAAGGGGTTCTGCTTGTTGATTTTTTGGAAAGAAGTGAAACAATAAATGCTGCAAGATATTGTGAGGCCATGAAGAAACTTCGCAGAGTCATACAAAATGAAAGTTGCGGGATGCTGACAACGGGACTCTGTCTGCTTCATGACAGCACCCGTCCGCACACAACTCATGCAACATAAGAATTGTTGACTTCGTTTGATTGGGATGTTCTAAGCCATCCTTCCCACAGCCCCAATCTCGCACCTAGTGACTACCTAAATTGAAGGAACACCTTCCTGGAAAACTTTTTTCTGATGGCACAAGGTGAAAACAGAAGTGAAAAACTGGTTTAAAAAGGCGGTGGGAGACTTCTATGACAGGAACCAAAAACCATACGGATAGCAAAGTGTATTGAGGTAAATGATGATTATGTGAAAAATTAATGCAAGACCTACAGTAAAATGCATGTACTCGTAAATTTTATTAAAATTAATTCATTTTTTATACTTCAAAAATTCTTGTAATCTTACCTTCCGGATTAGTTTCGTACATTACACGTACTTGCCATGTTTTATGTGTGTTTGTGCACATCTGAGTTTTAGTAACAGCTGTGTTGCAGTACTGTCGTTGCTACGAATATGAAGAGAAGTATGTGAAAGGAGGACCAGTTACTTTTCATAGGTACGTTCGATAAATGGATAATTGCAAATATACGAGAAGTACTGACGTGAGGCCCTTTATATGGTGAAAAAATTGAGACACCGTGCTGTAAAGTCTTACAGTGTAGAGATAAGTGTGGACACGTGTATACGAGGCAAGTGCTAGATAAATTTGTTCGAGTAAATACCCAGTATATACATATTGGTACTATGTACTATGTTCATATGTTGATAAAATTTATACATGAGAATCTGATTAATTTCCTCAAATTTATGCGGGTTCTAAAACCGATGTGCGTGTCCAAATATTTCTCCGTGAGACAGTGTCCCATACAATATCATTGTAATGTAATTAGTCAGAACAGATCCGAGAGTATGAATCACTGCAATAGGAAACCAAAAAGATATTATTGACTGTCTCTTCTTCTATTACTCCAAAATTCGAACGTTGATATCCTATTCGTTATTTTTGTGAGTAGTTTTCTGATGATATGGCGATAAAATGTTATGACTATTTTACTTGTCTATAAAAATCAGAAGGGTAAATAAAGAAAATTTGAAAATAATAATTGACAAGCAGGTGGTGCAGACTGCTTACCGTACTTACTGTGATAATTTTATAGTACCAAATACGTTGTTTCTTCTTGACAGTTCTGTGATGTTTATAGTGCCACTGTAATGTTATTAATAAAAACAGATATACGACAATACAAAAAAGTGCAATAGAAAACGTAAAAAATATTGTTGGCTTTCTGTCCATATCCCATTACAACGTAGATAATGTGGAATATGAGCTATGATACTGTGGCGAAAAAGAACACTACCATCGCTCATCACATCTTTAAACCTACTTCAGTTCCTGGTATCAAATTGTTGAGATGTCTGTAAAACGCGTATACAGAGTTTCACGTTACCTCTGGATGTGATATATCTGTAGCAGCGAAGTAATAACACTCAAAATACCCTAACCGCTGAATGTGCTAAAATGCGCCGTCCCACAACAACGTGATCTGCGCTGCATGAAATGTTCGGACAGAAGTGCTCACTCCACTGTTACCTATACCCAATAGTTATTGACGCATGAAGAAGATAGCACGGCGCAGCAGCTGTGGAGGAGTCGTAAAGTGATGTACTATAAACTCGGCCTCTTGCTTGTAACCTTATGTCATCTTTAGCAAAGAGGATACCACGTATCCGATACAAGTCATACATCATGAGTACATACCTCATTACTACGCAGGATAGTACTGTAAGTTATTTGTAGGTAACAATATACATGTCTTAAAACTAAAATTTTATGAACTATAAAAAGTATAATCAACCAACTACTGGCGTAAGTTAACATGTTAGTATTCCGATATCTGCGATACTTTGTCAAGATCAAAGATGAACTTTAGGATGCCGCTGGCTCCCTAGCGACGGTGTCGCTTTCTCGATACCGACCACAGATGCTACCCCGCTGCCACACTGCGTTCGGTTCCTGAACGTATGATTTTCGCATTGGCATTGGCTGTAAACCGCCTTGAATCGCCGGCCCCTATATTTTATGCAGTGCTGTGTACCACAGACAACTACATGTAACCATTGTCCAGCATCGCCAGTAAAACAGCCACCGTAACATTACGGACAAAATGCTTCTGTTCATTTCTTGAATTTAAATACAAATAACTGTTTGTAAAAGTTTGCTGTCAGAAGCTAAAAAAACCGCAAACTGTAGTCCACTAACATGTTGACGAATACCCTTGGCTCGTATGCACAAATTTTAAAATTATATTATTTAAAATTTTAACTGTACTGTATAATATAAAAATGGTGATTTTATGTTAACCTACTTTCTATATGTTCATCTGTGAGTTGCGTAATTTGTTCACTCTACCAATCTGACTGCAAAAGCAATACTTCAGGCTACCAAAAAGAAACTGTCAGAATATTTTTAGATATATAGAGACTTGGAAGTTCGGGTTTTGGCATTAAGGAGCACCAACATCCTCATGTTTATTCCACTGATAAGACTTTAAAATAAAATGGTTCCACTTCTAATGCTGCCCCATCTCCTAGATCTGAATACCATAGAACTGGTCTGGAAATTTGCAAAGTAACTGGCTATGAAACCTATGTCCCCCATACTGGTGCAAGTATTTTAACGTGACGTCGCTCCAACCACTTGCTTTTATGTTCTTGCTTTTAACTTCTCATTTAGCCTTATGAGGCCGAGGACAGCATATTCCAGACCCTACAACCAGAGAGTAATGTGAGGTTGTAACCCGGGAAATGAACAGGTGGCCTCAGCGCCACTGATCAAAAACACTCATCATAAGGCAAGATGTTTTTGCTGCTGTGACACTGCAAGACTAGAAAAACCTTATATCACTCCATGAAAGTGTAAGATAACAAGTTTGCTACTGTTTTAGGAGACTGTATCACTTATGTAAGAACGGTCTCTAAGCCCCGATTTAGTGAAACTATGTCTAGCTGTAAAGGAATGCACAGTACTTAGATATGGAAACGAACCTCAGCTAATACTTCTCCTTTTAATAACTTTATTTATGTCTTAACCACACATTCATTTTTCATCAACCTTACGCGTTTAAACTTTCAGTCATTTTCAAAGACATTGCTATTTATGTCATATAAAACATTAGATATATTTTATCACGTAAACATCCTTGAGCACGAGACAAGTGCAGTTTCCTCTTGCCTCGTGGTCGAGAATGTTTACGTGATACAATGTATCTAATATTTTATGTCATTGACATAGCCATGTCTTTGAAAATGACAGAAAGTCGAAACGTGTAAGACTGATGAAAAATAAAAGTGAGGTCAAGACAAATATATGTAAAGTTATTAAAAGTACATCCAGAAGACCGCGACGTCTCATAGCAATTTCACGAAAATTTTCCAGATTACTTGAATAATCGTCATTTTTTCCGTTTCCTGTCGTTCCTTAGATGCTTCAAAATTAATGGCGGTGTGTATCGTCTACACAACCAAATAAAGTAAGTTTTTTTCCATAGACGTTCCGTTTCTTTTATTTACGCAGCATCTTCAGTAGCGATTTCCAGTGTTATCAGTCCATATTGATGATTTTGAAGGTGTGTCCATACTGCACTCATGCTCCAGGTGGTCAATTTCTGGCGTTTTTTCAACCACATTTATTACACATACAGCATAAGTGCGAAATTTCAGTATTCGAGTAGATTCAAAGGTATATCCATTGTTTCCCGCGAAATATAAAATGATCAAAATTGTAAAAGGGAGCTACTAAACTGAATGCATGATGCTTTGGATAAATGACGATCCAGTAACTCAGCTTCTAAGACTTTAAGCTGAGGTAGCACCTCGCTCCTTAATATCAGCTCCCATTTACAATTCACCATTAGTGAAATTAGTGAAAAATAAACCATACGATGAGAGTGTCACACGAACGAATCGACTGCAAAGCCTTGTCTGTTAACAACCATTTTGAATACATGGGTCATTCTCACAAAATCCGACGCCTGCTGCCGGCACCTCTGACTTGCATCTCCCCATCACGTCTCCCCGAAACTAGAGCGAGCGTGCGACAACTAAAAACCAGTGACCTTATTCGCTGGGATTGCTTTCGAAACAAGCAGATTTAACACTCTTGCTCCATAATATCTCAGAGAGATACGAGTCAAAGAACCCATACTGCATCTAACCCATACTGCACCTCGATACTGATTACAGAATGTGTTTAGCAAATGATAGTAAAGACGAGCTTATGAGTTATTCACAGCAAAACTACTAAATTGCCATTTAACGCATAGCTTTCAAGATGGCTGCTGGAGGAGAAATTCTTTGACGGGCAAGGCAACTGACAATGAAGCTAACATAAAATCAAGTAGATACAGATCAGTCGCATAGATTCGAAAACAGAGTCGTCATTTTATCCTCCGTGACTGAAACAGAAGACGACAAATCGACTGATAGCAATCGGTATGACAGCGAAATCATCTGGGAACTTAGTTTTATGGTGGATCCATCCAAGTGTAAAGGTGCGAGAAATGTTGTACGTTCCGTTTCCGGTCCTGGTCTAAATGGGCACTTCGTCGAATGACAGGAATAGATACGTAGCGTTTGACAGCAGTCCATTTGTCCATTTGTAAGAGTACAGTGTCACCACTTACCCTCCCAGCTTCTCGTGAGTAACTATGATTGTACCGCCACCTTGACCACTTCATCTGTTCACATTTACGGGTAATACGAGCAGTTGTAGGTAACAAACATGTATACAGAACATAATTATGAGCGTAATTAATATTTAATTCAGTTAGGTGGCATTCGTAGAAAAGCGACTGATTGGTATCTGGACAGAGGAAGTTACCCAAGGCGTAACAAAGGACCAGTACAGCAGATGGAAGGTGAGTGAACGAAACTGAGAAATATGAGGCACCAACATGGATGTGCAAGAGTGAGAACCATAATGGATGGCATATTCTAAATGAGGCCTTTCTCCAAAAGTTCGTGTTTAATGGCTGATGGTGACGACCACCTAATCTAAATTTGAGGAAACCCCTGAGATGACCATTTAAATAAGACTGCAGCCTACTTGTTTTCTAGCTTTATTCTTTCGAACCACAGTTCCACCTCTGAAGGTGTGTATTGCTTCCTTTCTCTCCTCTCTCTCTACGAGAAAAGCTAATCGAGTCAATGTGAAAGCAGAATGGCACGGCAATGTTAACGTCGACCATTGCAAGGAATTTCTGTTCATATATAGACCGAAACAACTGCACAAGCATCAGAACTGCAGACAAATTACACTACACCGATGCCCACTATGTTTCCGGGAGATACCTCGGTTCTGGCGGCCTCAGAAACTCATTTTGTGGGGGTGAGGTGGGGAGGGGGTGGGGGGGGGGGGGAAGAGCCTTATACAACTCGTCGTCAACCAAGCAAACGCCAGGATCAAGCTATTGTAACCTACTTAAGATAACTCTCATTTAATGCTCAATCTCAGCTGCACATTTTTATTTAGATGACTGTGTTTCGTTCAGCCAGGATCATCTTCAGCTCTACGAAGTTACGTCAGAAAATTACTTAGTTCTTGAGTGATCGAAACAGGTCAGCTAATTGAAAACGTGGAAATGAGACTCAGCAACAAAAGAGAGTTATCTTAAATATCAATATAGTTGCTAAGTCTCACGAGACGAATACGTTAGCGTTAGCGGTAATTTTACCCCGTGTTAAACAGACGAAGCACACTGTATAGGATGGTATAGAGGTCCACGTTCGTTACACTTATTAGAATGTTTAAGACATACACAGCGCCAGTTTGGGGTTACGCACCTCCAACAAGTCTGCGCAACCTGCAGATCAACAGAGAATGGGATTGCGAATGATACTCAGTGCTTCAAGAGACACACGCTTCGTGGTTTTGCACAATGAACTATACTGCTATACTGTACGTTTCCAAAAATCTCACCACACGACTTACAAGGACTCGAGACACTCCAACAACCACTTCATTCTAAATCTGGGGAACTACCATCACAAACACACGTGTAACATTAACCACAGAAATGGATTGTTTTCTTAGGGGAAACGAACTACCTATGGTAGGCTTACAGTAAGCACATACATAACGCAATATCGACCACCTCCTGTGTTGCAAATGCGCGTGTACAGCAGACTACCGGCAAAAAACATGGAGCCGAACAAACGAAACACATACATACCCCTCACGACTCTAGACGACGAACAGCCCATCTTATAATCATATTGATCTCTCTGATGACGACTTTGGTAGTCATAGGAACGCTGACACTACGGTTGGTCTAGGAGATATCGTTGGAGTCAAGCTACTAACGTTTCCTAACATACAAGCATATACCTTTCATACTGGCACAAATCCGCCCGTAGTCACACTGCCCGCCCAGACTGCGCAGAGTTCTTTCCCACGGCACTTGCCGCGGTATATTTCTTTGCGTATTTAAAACCGCTACTCTGCAATTTATTTGTGTCAACTATCTCCTGAATGATAACCAAGCGTACGGACAACATTCAGATCCGTGACAGTAGAACTTTTTGTCGTCTTCGTCACAGCGCTAGTGCGTGCGTTGAGGGCTTACTTCTTGTACAGGAGACGAAAGTGTGACTTCGTAAATCGGATCAAGCCGTTCTTGCCGCTACACCGCGTCTGTTTTGAAAATGACCACTTCCTGGCTGGAGAGTACCGGCCAGTGTCTTGCTGCTACAGACAGTAGCTATACACTGAAGCCCCTGAAGTACGCAACCGCCAACTGCTGTTATGCACCGAAAAAGGGCGTATGCTGAGGGAACCCGGCGCCTCGCGGGTGCTGTGCGTGTTTTATGAGGCCCGCTTTCGCTGCTGCGGTCTGCCGGAGCGGTGTACACGTCTACAAAGTGCGGACTGCACCGCAGGCTGTCTATAGACGTCTCTATCCGGGCAGGTGTCGCAGAGAATACCAATGCCCGCGTGCCGGGTCGGTGGCCGGAGAGGTTCTTTGCCACCGTTCTGGCGCGGCGCGGGCGTGTGCAGCTTTCTCCCGGCACGGCTTCCAGACCCCGCCAGCTATTGCAGCTCGGCGTGACTCGGCCGCGACATTTGCACAATTATCGCCTGGGCAGTTTCTCACTCCGTGGTCGAACGGTTGATTTCTCCGGTGGCCGAAAGCCTGGCTATTAACTAAGTGATTTCTTCCGGATGAAATGGTTCGCGTTGTGACGACGTTCTGGTATATCCCGGAAGAAGTTACTATGTTAACGGATTGACAGAGGTGCACAGACGTAATTAATGTGTCGGAGGAATCTTAAGACACCAGTACAGAACTAAAATTTGTTTCCAGAACGAGATTCTCACTCTACTGCGGAGTGTGGGCTGATGCGAAACTTCCTGGCAGATTAAAACTGCGTGCCGGACCGAGACTCGAAATCGGGACCTTAGCCTTTCGCGGGCAATTGCTCTACCAACTGAGCTACCCAAGCACGACTCACGCCCCGTCCTCACAGCATTACGTCTGCCAGTATCTCGTCTCCTACCTTCCAAACTTTACAGAAGCTCTCCTGCGAACCTTGCAGAACTAGCACTCCTGAATGAAAGGATATTGCTGAGACATGGCTTAGCCACAGCCTGGGGGATGTTTCCAGAATGAGATTTTCACTCTACAGCGAAATGTGCACATATGAAACTTCCTGGCAGATTTCACTCTGCTGCAGAGTGAAAATCTCATTCTGGAAACATCCCCCAGGCTGTGGCTAAGCCATGTCTAAGCAATATCCTTTCCTTCAGGAGTGCTAGTTCAGCAAGGTTACCAGGAGAGCTTCTGTAAAGTTTGGAAGTTAGGAGACGACATACGGGCAGAAGTAAAGCTTTGAGGAGGGGCCGTCAGTCATGCTTGATTAGCTCAGTTGGTAGAGCACTTGCCCGCGAAAGGCAAAGGTCCCGAGTTCGAGTCTCGGTCTGGCACACAGTTTTAATCTGCCAGAAAGTTAAAATTTGTTTATTAATTTATTTGTTGTTACCGACTGCCCTGAGCAAGAGATACCCCAATTATAAAATTCTTGCTGGTCATGAATTCAATCTAACATCGATATGGTGTCGAAAATATATGTTTTAAGTCGGTTGTGGGCATTAAACGTCCCCCGAAATCGTACTGAATGCTCTCTCAGTAAATTATTCTGAGCAACTAGTTCAGAAGCCCACTGGAAGAATAAATGTTTGCCAAAACATACTTGACATCTTAGCAACAAAGAATCCATACCAAATAAGGAGCACCATGGCAGACATAAGGATTAGTGACCACAAGACTCTAGCAGTTGTAAAATCCGAACCCTCCAAAAATAAACGACAAATACATATATTTTTAGAAAGTGGATAAAAATTCGCTTCACACCTTCCTAAGGGACAGTCTCCACTTCTCCAGAATTAACTATTCCAGTGTCGACCAGATGAGGTTTAAATTTAAAGAAAGTGTATGGGTGGCAGTTGAGAGATTTTTTAGTAAATTAATTAATTAAAAACTGAAATCACACCCAAGCTGCACAAAACAGGTTAGAACATTGTTACAGAATCCACAATAAACATGCCAAATATAAGGATTCAACGGTCCCAAAATTGGTGAGGTTGTATAGAAGATTGAACTTTAGCGCTGATTTCAAAGCAAGAGGTTTTGATAGTTTTCAAAATTAAATTCTATACAGAAATCTCGCAGAAAAATTTTGAGAGACTCGAGTCGTAGGTAAAGTATACCAGCGGAAAGACACAATCACTTCCTTTGCTTCATGGTACCAATGATAATGTTGTCGATGAAAGTGCCACTAAAATGGAGTTATTAATCATGGTTTTCCGAAACAACTTCATCTAAGGAGACGAAGAAAATATTCCAGACTCCGAATCAAGAATAGCCACTAACATGAGAAACCTAGAGGTCTATATCTTCTGTCTAACTAAGCAGCTTCAGTCACTTGATAAAGTCATGTCTTCCGCTGCAGGAGATAACACCTTGGACCTACTGCTAACAAACAGACCCGAACTTTTCGACTCTGTAAGTGCAGAACAGGGAATCAGTGATCATAAGGCCGTCAGCATCCCTGAATATGGCAGTTAATAGGAATATAAAGAAAGGGAGGAAGGTTTATCTGTTTAGCAAGAGTAATAGAAGGCAGATTTCAGACTACCTAACAGATCAAGACGAAAATTTCTGTTCCGACACTGAAAATGGTGAGTGTTTATGGAAAAAGTTTAAGGCAATTGTAAAATGCGTTTTAGACCGGTACGTGCCGAGTAAAACTGTGAGGGATGGGAAAAACCCACCGTGGTTCATCAAAAAAGTTAGGAAACTACTGCGGAAGCAAAGAGAGCTTCACTCAAAGTTTAAACGCAGCCAAAACCTCGCAGACAAACAGAACCTAAACTATGTCAAAGTTAGCGTAAGGAGGGCTATGCGTGAAACATTCAGTGAATTCGAAAGTAAAATTCTATGTACCGACTTGGCAGAAAATCTAGGAAGTTCTGGTATTACGTTAAATCAGTAAGTGGCTCGAAACAGCATTTCCAGACACTCCAGGATGATGATGGCTTTGAAACAGAGGATGACACGCGTAAAGCTGAAATACTAAACACATATTTCCAAAGCTGTTTCACAGAGGAAGACCGCACTGCAGTTCCTTCTCTAAATCCTCGCACAAACGAAAAAATGGCTGACATCGAAATAAGTGTCCAAGGAAAAGAAAAGCAACTGAAATCACTCAAGAGAGCAAAGTCCACTGGACCTGACGGAATACCAATTCGAATGTACACAGAGTCCGCGAAAGAACTTGCCCCCCTTCTAACAGCCGTGTACCGCAAGACTCTAGAGGAACGGAAGGTTCCAAATGATTGGAAAAGAGCACAGGTAGTCCCAGTCTTCAGGAAGGGTCGTCGAGCAGATGCGCAAAACTATACACCTATATCTCTGACGTCGATCTATTGTAGAATTTTAGAAGATGTTTTTTGCTCGAGTATCATGTCGTTTCAGGAAACCCAGAATCTACTCTGTAGGAATCAACATGGATTCCGGAAACAGCGATCGTGTGAGACCCAACTCGCTTTATTTGTTCATGAGACCCAGAAATTATTAGATACAGGCTCCCAGGTAGATGCTACTTTCCTAGGCTTCCGGAAGGCGTTCGATACTGTTCCGCACTGTCTCCTGATAAACAAAGTAAGAGCCTACGGAATATCAGACCAGCTGTGTGGCAGGATTGAAGAGTTTTTAGTGGCGTGCAACAGGGGAGTGTTATGGGACCATTGCTTTTCACAATATATATAAATGACCTAGTAGATAGTGTCGGAAGTTCCATGCGGCTTTTCACGGATGATGCTTTAGTATACAGAGAGGTTGCCTCATTAGAAAATTGTAGCGAAATGCAGGAAGATCTGCAGCGGATACACACTTGGTGTAGGGAGTGGCAACTGATCCTTAACATAGACAAATGTAATGTATTGCGAATACATAGAAAGAAGGATCCTTTATTGTATGGTTATATGATAGCGGAACAAACACTGGTAGCAGTTACTTCTGTTAAATATGTGGGAGTATGCGTGCGGAACGATTTGAAATAGAATGATCATTAATTGTTGGTAAGGCGGGTACCAGGTTGAGATTCATTGGGAGAGTCCTTAGAAAATGTAGTCCATCAACAAAGGAGGTGGTTTACAAAACACTCGTTCGACCTATACTTGAGTGTTGCTCATCAGTGTGGGATCCGTACCAGATCGGGTTGACGGAGGAGATAGAGAAGATCCAAAGAAGATCGGCGCGTTTCGTCAAGGGTTATTTGTTAACCGTGATAGCGTTACGGAGGATTTTTAGCAAACTCAAGTGGCAGACTCTGCAAGAGAGGCCCTCTGCATCGCGCTGTAGCTAGCTCGCCAGGTTTCGAGAGGGTGCGTTTCTAGATGAGGTATAGAATATACTGCTTCACCCTACTTATACTTCCCGAGGAGATCACCAATGTAAAATTAGAGAGATTCGAGCGCGCACGGAGGCTTTCAGACAGTCGTTCTTCCCGCGAACCATACGCGACTGGAACAGAAAAGGGAGGTAATGACAGTGGCACGTAAAGTGCCCTCCGCCACACACCGTTGGGTGGCTTGCGGAGTATGAATGTAGATGTAGATGAATAATGGTTAGGATGTTTTTTTAGAGTAAGCTCACATAATATAAACATACTCAGCAGCCAATACAAGCATTTCACTGGAAGAAAGATCCTTACTTAAAGACTGGTAAGTTGCAAAAGCACATTAAAATTCAAAAAAGGCAAAAAGGGTAAAGCGCTGAATACCAACCACTATCATTGACGTCTAACAGTGGTCTGACAAAATATACTATTTCGAATTTTATCAGCTACCTCGAAGGAAACTGTCTGTTCACATACAGCCAGCACGGATTTCGAAATATCGCTCTTGTGAAACACGACTAGTTACGAGTGCTAAGGGGATCTCAAATTGATTCCACATTTCTAGATTTGCAGATAGCTTTTTAAATTGTTCCTCGCAAGCGGCTTCTAATCCAAATGCGTCTCTGTGGATTATCGTTACAGTTGTGCGACTGGGTGATTACCTGACGTAAAGTTCACAGTTAGTAGTAACTGACGGGAAGCCATCGAGTAACACAAATGGTTCAAATGGCTCTAAGCACTATGGGACTTAACATATGAGATCATCAGTGCCCTACACTTAGAACTACTTAAACATTACTAACCTAAGGACATCACACACATCCACGCCCGAGGCAGGTTCGAAAATGCGACCGTAGCAGGCGCGCGGTTTCGGACTGAAGTGCCCAGAACCGCTCGGCCGCAGAGGTTTGCGCTGATCCTGAGGAGAAACTCAACTTTCCTTATTGTTTACCTTATAAGTCCGCTTAGTTTTAAGCATTCTTATAGTTACCACAATGGACTCACATTCTGGAGGACGACGGTTCAAACCCACGTCCTGCAATCCTGATTTAAGTTTTCCGTGATTTCCCTACATCGCTTAAGGCAAGTGCCGGGACGGATCCTTTGAAAGCGTATTGACCATTTCCTTCCCCACCCATCCCTAATCCGGTGGGCCAATGACCTTGCTGTTTAGTCCCCTTGTAACCTCACATTTCCTAATCGGCATAGAGCTATGTGATATAACAGGCAGAGATCTCATATGCCTAACGAAATTTTACAGTGATTAAGGCAATAGTTACGGAAGGAAAATAACACCGGTCAAATGGAGGAAAGTGTACAACAGACTCTTCTAAAGGAAAAAGCTATTCTAAATTGAAGCTAAAAACTGACGATGATTCTGAAATGGGTGGAATATAGTGCAATCGCTCACGCTCACGATCGAACCGCACGGGGCAGCGTACAGGACCGCAAGAAGGAGGGGGGGGGGGGGGGGGGGGGGGGGGGGGGGGGTACCACGTAATATTTTCTACAAAAATCACAAACAACACAAAGAAAACACTGATTAGCTGACATGAAGGGATAATTAAACAGTCTCCAAGCTACTATGGCAATGAATATCCTGAATTTTGAGAAATATCGCGTGGCCAATGAATGTTGTCACGCTTATCCACAATACAACAGTTCACGAGAAAATAAATGAATCAGAAAGCACTGAATTTGCAGTTACTTATTCTGCAATACTAAATTTTTAAAATAACGTTAAATGAAGTTACTGGTTAAATAACTGACAGGCACAACTTAACCTTTGTTATGTAAAAAAAAAACTTAAGCAACTTCAGTTTAACGCAATGCAAAATTTAGAAAACGGTAAGCAATTTACTTTTTGTTATTAAAGGGCTGAATTGAATTTATACTTTAAGCAAAAGAACAATTAATTTTACTTTTAAAATAACAAAAATAAAATACCAAGCTAGCAGAAATCACTCGTTAAGCTAAAGACAGAGTAAATGAAATTGAGCTATCTTAATTTGTGCTGTATCTTTAGTCATTAGTTTAGGAAGTGAAATTTTATTTTACTTTAAGTAGCCTCTGTCATGCAGTACAAGAATGAACAACTACTGAGGCAGCTGTTCATTCTTGTACTGAGGCAGAAAATGTATACTGAAACTGGTCTTTAGCAAACACACAAAATTGACACTAAGTATTTAATTAATTTTCATATTCTTACAACACTCGGTGACTGCATGGAAAGGAAAAGAGATCCTGCTTGGTAATAATGTCGTAGGACAGTGGCAGCAGAGGTGCCCTACAAGCTTTAACTATTGTAGGTTATATTTTAGGTTATCCATACGTGCTGAAAGAAATGTTGCTAGGTAACACCTACAGAAGTTTATAATTTTTCACTTAACAGTCCTTCGATGTTGTAGCTGTGCGGACGACGAAGAATGTATCCGACCTTTGCTGAGCTGCCGCTGTTGCTGCTGATGAGAATCCCGAGTCGTCTCCAGAGCCACGGATAATTATGGGACAGGCAATAGCTGGATTGCAGCTTACTCCGCTTGTCCACGTCTACCGTGTGCTCAATACTCGTGGGTTAACGAATCTGGCGCGTCTACATTGGCGCGAGCACAGCTGCACACCGCGTCTGCGGCAGCGCCGAACAAACACTCCCGCACTCCGTCATGACTCAGCTGCTTTGCCTTCTCTCTACTCGAAATGCGACAGCGACTCTCCATACGCAGACGCACACAACGGCACAGCTACTACCATTTCATCGTTGCTATCGACACATTTAAAAAACGTTCTCTTGGCTATTTCCCTGCAATTTACAATATTTTCATTATATTTACAATTGATTATATACAGTCAGAAATAAATACAACATTACGTCGATTACGTACAAAATACAGCCTCTGTAATAAGGGTTACGGGTACATAATCGTAAGTAGAGTACAAATTACCAACGGATATTAAGCGATGAAAAGTTTGGATGGTGTTAGAGGCATTTAATCTGCATCTTCGGTGTTACACCCTCCCCCAAATGAACCAAACAACCAAACATTCTTTTGTAGCATGTAATCTCCCCCCCCCCTTCTCAATTCCACCTAGTGTCCAGAATTAGACGTCTTATGAAGATTGTTGAGTAGCGGAGATTACAATAAACTTTCTAGTTTACTTAGCTTTTCATGCAGAGTTGGCTCCAGTTCTTCTTGTTTACAGTCTGATTCCTGAACCTGAAAATGTCACATTTTAGGTCTTCACATTTAGACTGATCTAAGTAATTTTGAAGATTGTTGTTGCCGAACTTCTGTTTTTAGGTAAATATATTTTTTTCACATTTAGTAGATCATTTTTCACATTAACAAAGCCGAAATTATGTTGTTCACACCAAATACAAGAATACGTCCGATCGCATCAGACGTATTCTTATGACTCAAACTCTGCGGAAAAAACCATATTCCAAAGGGTTTACAATTCTCCTCAACGAATGAATTTCTGCTAGTTTCTATTACATTATTACTTTCGATTATTATTTCATGGACGAATCCAGACATAAACATAGTAATTAGCACAGTTTTGCATAATTAAAAATAAAAATATTATATGTGTCACTAATTCATAATTTCAATTGTTTCTAAAAGATAATTTTAACTGTACATTCAGAATTAGTACTTATTGTTTATAACATCGACATTAAAACATTTTATAAAGTAATTCCTTTACATGAATTTTAACTTGAAATATAACATACTTTGTATAAAATTATATGAAAGTTTTCAGGAAAGTATGTGAGATACTATTGACCTGTCTAAAATTCGAAAAATAGTACTGGTATTGGCAACTACTGTTGAGGAAAGGCAGTGCTAGACGAGTATGTCCCAATACAGGCTTCACTTCTCTTCTTTCACTGTTTTGCCACATTCCAAGTTTCACTATTGTACAATGCTGTGCTCCAGACGTACAGTCTCAGAAATTTCTTCCTGAAATCGAGACCTATGTTTACTGCTAGCAGAATTGTCTTGGCCAGGAACACCATTTAGGTCACGTAATCAGCTTCTTATGTCCTCCATGCTACGCCCATCATGTATTATTTCGCCATCTTACAATACAACTATTCACTAATTGTTTCGATCGTGGACCACCTCCACAGTAAAAAAATATCTTTTGTGATAATTTCATATGGCATAATACCATTTAAACAGGAAAGTAAATGCCATTGCTTACTTCAAAACGTAAGAATATTGATACTTTACACCGTAATAAGGCTTAACCAAGCAAGAAGAAAACAACTTTAAAATCATAAAAATCTGTCAGATCAGTAAGTGCACAACTGCATAGCTGAAGACAACAGTAAATATTTTTCCACTTGAAGCTGCCCAATGATCAAAACTGAAGAAAATAAATGTATTGTAAGACAGGAAAGTGTATCATGCATTTCTACAAGTATATCGATGCTTTTAACAGCAGACTTTTAAAAAATTAAAACTTCGGCTTTTTCGTGATGGCGAAATCATTTCACGGAATTTTAGTAACTACTTTTCTCCTCTGAATGCGAAAATATTTTGTTGACGCTCGCCTACATAGGTAGAAACGATCATCGTGATAAAATAAGAGAAATCCGACCTGTCTTTTCTGTATGCTATATCGGAGTGAAACGGTAGAGCCGGCCTGGGTGGCCTAGTGGTTCTAGCCGCTACAGTCTGGAACCGCGCAACCGCTACAGTCGCAAGTTCGCATCCTGCCTCGGGCATGGATGTGTGTGATGTCCTTAGGTTAGTTATGTTTAAGTAGTTCCAAGTTCTAGGGGACTGATGACCTCAAATGTTAAGTCCCATAGTGCTCAGAGCCATTTGAAATGGTAGAGAGATAGTTTGAAAACTGTTCAGTGAATACACTGCCGAACAATTAAGCGTGAATAACAGGGCAGACATGTAGATGCACATGTAGACCTATTGCCTTTTCATATACAGGGTGTACCGTAGTTAATGAGGAAAATTCACAAGTATGAAAGTGTACCATAGTTAATGGGGAAAATTGACAAGTATCAAACTGTACCATAGTAAAAACAAAATCTTCCAATCAATGTTGGTCCGCGAACAAGTCATTTCTGGGGTAATTGTGACACTGTCGTAACGAGAAGGAACTGCATTCGTTAAGAAGGACATGCTAGGCCTGACGTGGGAAGAACCAGAATGTCGCTTAGATATCATTCATGCTACAGATGGCAGGCACACTTAACTGTGTTAAACGGTGACCAAAACTATTGGTGTGTTTGGTTGTACCGAAAACCGCACCTTCTTACCTAATCTCGTTTCTTCAGATTTCGCTTTTACTACGGTACGTTTTGATACTTACAAATTTCCCCATTAACTATGGTATACCCGGTATATGGATAGAAAATAGGTCTAAATCTGTATCTACATGACGGCCCTGTTATTCACGTTTAATTGTCTGGCATTGTGTTCATTGAACAGTTTTGAAATTATTTCTCTACCTTTCCACTCCCATATAGGATACGGGAAAATCTAACACTTAAAATTTTCCGTGTGCGTTCTGATTTATGTTATTTTATCACGATGATCATTTATCTCTATGCAGGTGAGCGTGAATAAAATATTTTCGCATTCAGAGGAGAAAGATGGTGACTGAAAAGCCGTTTTTTCAATCAGTTTCGTTTCAGTCAGCTTTTGACAGCATTGACATAGTTGAAGAAGTTCTTGCTAGTCAAAGTGCTGCCTTATAAAATTATAAAGATCAGTTTTGGTGTATTCTGTTAATTGTTACAGACGGCAAATGGTACCTGACGAGAGTCAAGTCACAGAAATTCTGTTTGTTGTAGTCAATCACCTTAAGCATCCATTGCGTTATAGGTCGGACTACGTCTCAAATTTCGACACACATATACACTGATGAGCAAAGATACAATACCCGCTTTACAGTACGAGGCTGTACCTCGTAACGTTGGTGAGATAGCAAGGGAATATACAACAGACGCCGAGGCTAATAGATAACCAGTCTAGTAACGATATGGGTAGATTTTCGCAAACCCACTGACATCAGAGGACTATCAAAGGCAAGCTTCTTATGGTCTAGCGCATGGAATCTAGCATATCGAAAAATGGAGAATTTGTTCAACTGTTTCTTGTATATGCTACTGTCGTGAGTATCCATGGCAGGTTGCTGACGGGCAGTAAAATAGGAGTAGGCGACGAAGTGTTGAATGTCCACAGTTCATCACACAGTGTAGTTCTTGGATTGTTGCCCGCTCTGTAGAGTAAGATACGTGACGATCAGTGATCAACCTGACGGGAAGCACAATTCTGGCGCAGGCACCAATGTTTCGGAGTACACCGTCGAGTGCATATTGTGTACATAGAGTTCTGTCACAGACAATCCCTACGTGTTTTCTTTATGACCCAACAACACCGTCAGTGTATGACATCAGTGGCGATCATCGAGAATGGTCCGTGGAACAATTTAAACGTGTAGCGTCGGCGTATAACTTACGTTTTCTGTTACATGAAGTCGATGGTAGTGTCCGCATGTGTTGTCATCTAGGGAAACGGAACGTCGGTGGGGGCAGTATTACGCTTCTGGGGAAATTCACCTGAGCTTCCAAGGGACCTCTGGTGGTAAAAATAGGAACCATGACGACTGTGAGCTACGTAAACATCACTGCGACCACAAGCATCCCTTCATGCTTTACGTCTTCCGCGACTGCCATGGTACTTCCAGAAGGATATGGTAACTGTCTTTGTCACGAGGCCACCTCACCTACGATGATTTGGAAATCATGAAAGGGAACTGACGTCAATACCTTCACCATCGGAATTGCTTTACCTGAGTCCGATGGAACATATCTAACCTCGCGGAGTTGCCGCGCGTTTTGAGGCGCCATGTCACGGACTGTGCGGCCTCTCCCGCTGGAGGTTCGAGTCCTCCCTCGGGCATGGGTGTGTATGTTGTTCTTAGTATAAGTTAGTTTAAGTAGAAAGCATCGCTCTTGCGAAACGCAACTCGCCCTTTTTTTTTTACATGATATCTTTGCGAACCATAGATGAAGGGTAACAGACGGATGCCATACACCTTGACTTCCGGGAAGCGTTTGACTCGATGCCACACTGCAAACTCCTAACTAAGTTACTAGCATATGGGTGGGTTCCCAAGTATGTGAGTGGCTCGAAGACTTCTTAAGTAATAGAACCCAGTACATTGTCCTCGATGGTGCGTGTTCATCGGCGGCGAGGGTATCATCTGGAGTGCCCCAGGGAAGTGTGGTAGGTCCGCTATTGTTTTCGATCTTCATAAATGATCTTTTGGATAGGGTAGATAGCAATGTGCGGCTGTCTGCTGATTATACGGTGTACGGAAAGGTGTCGTTGTTGAGTGACTGTAGGAGGATACAACATGACATGGGCACGATTTGTGATTGGTGTAAAGAATGACAGCTAACTCTAAATATAGATAAATGTAAATTAATGCAGATGAATGGGAAAAAGAATCCTGTAATGTTTGAATACTCCATTAGTAGTGTAGCGCTTGACACAGTCACATCGATAAAATTTTTGGGCATAACATTGCAGAGCGATATGAAGAGGGACAAACGTGTAATAGCAGTTGTGGGGAAGGCGGATAGTCGTCTTCGGTTCATTGGTAGAATTTTGGGAACATGTGGTTCACCTGTAAAGGAGACCCTTGTAGAACACTAATACGACCTATTCTTGATTACTGTTCCAGCGTTTGGGATCCCTATCGGGTCGAATTGAGGGAGAATATAGAAGCAATTCAGAGGCGGGCTGGTAGATTTGTTACTGGTAGGTTTGATCATCACGCGAGTGTTACGGAAATGCTTTAGGAACTCGGGTGGGAGTCTCTGGAGGAAAGGAGGCTTTCTTTTCGTGAATCGCTACTGAGGAAATTTAGAGAAACAGCATTTGAGGCTGACTGCAGTACAATTTTACCGCTGCCAACTTACATTTCGCGGAAAGACCACATAGATAAGGTAAGAGAGATTAGGGCTCGTACAGAGGCATATAGGCAGTAATGTTTCCCTCTTTCTGTTTGGGAGTGGAACAGGGATAGTAGATGCTAGTTGTGGTAGGAGGTGGCCTCCGCCACGCACCGTATGGTGGATTGTGGAGCACGTATGTAGATGTAGATATGCGTAAGTCTAGGGACCGATGACCGCAGCAATTTGGTCCCTTAGGAATTCACACACCTTTGAACATTTGGAACATATCTGGTACGCTATAGAGTACGAAGTGTGATTCTACAAACCACCTGCCATAATTTACGAGAAATGCGTGACCTGTGCGTAAACATCTGGTGTCACATAGCTCCAAATACTTGTCAAGAATTTGTCGAATCCATGCCACGCAGCATCGCTGCTGTACTGCGTTACGAAAATGGGCAGAAACAACGTGTAGCAGGAAGTCGTCATGTTTTGGATTCTCTGTGTATATTCCTTCTGCAGATGATTCGGGAATCATAACTAAACCTTGGACCTGGCAGATCAGCTACTGTATTTTCTTTCAGCATGAATCACACTCTCCAGTATACAAGGGGATGGGTCTTATCTGTACTGACATCTCATGCTACTTTTTCAGGCGAAATTATTCTGGAACCAACATCTCCACCCGACGTTACTGCGGGAAACGTAATGGTGTGGGTACGTTGTAATAGCAAAATTTTTCACCAAGACGCTGCAAGTGGACGAGCACATTTGAGGCACATTTCATGATCTGACCACCGATCTTACGTTATATACAGCCGTGTTCCTTATACATAGCACGATCCGTTATTACCACTGCAACGTGGATCGCTGAAAGTTTCATAGACTGCTTGGCCACTGGTAATGTGCATTAATTTGTTTTTGTAGAGATGCGTTATACATTATGTTTATCAAGTGAACTATCCATTTGTAATGTGTACCAATCGTAATCATACTCACTTTGTGAAACAATCACACACTATTTAAGCATAATGAAATCTGAATTATTTACAGCACTCTTTGATGGTACGTGTCTTTCTCCATGAACCCTCACCATCTGAGGCCCCTTCTCCGTGTCTGGCCGTTCTGAGATCCTTGTTCTCTAAATTGAGGCAATCAGCGGCTGTGTTGTTGCAGTGTCAACTGTCCAAAAGTGCTGGAGGCCAGTTCAAGATGTGTATCAGATGGCCATTGCAAGCTACTACTGCATTTTCTTACCACATCACCTTCGTCCCGCACTGAGAAGATACGACGGTGCCTTCTGGTATGTATCCAATCATCCTTCATGACAATGCACGAAGCCACACCGAGAATCCAGTGCAGGAGCTCCTGCGTAAGTGGTTTGGGGAGATACTGGAACATCAGTTGCATTCCCCCTACAAGAGTCCATCCGATTACAACCTGTTCGCCAAAATGAAGGAACCTCTTCGCGTCTCGGGCTACTACACAAGAGAAGACATCATTCCTGCCTCATGACGGTCCTTGAAGGACATCTACACAGTTGGACGTTCCGACGGTGTATACCTTCCAACTGTGTGAGGGGAAGTGAGCGAGAGGAGGGGCGATTATATTGACAGCATCTAATATGGTGAATGTCTATCGATAAAGACAGCTACGAATTGGAACAGTGTTGACAGTAGTTTTCATCGAACCCTTCTATCTGCCAGTCGTTACCCGTACCTAGCGTAAGTCATCCAGTTCACTTATCCGGTATTGCACCACATTACAGTTTCCATATGGAAGGTGCGACCGGAATTTCCGTTAATGGTGTCAGAAAATAAGGGTGGCTTAACAAGAAAATATCTTTACTGGTCTTCGAAGTAATCACCATTAGCTACTGAACTCTTCTAAAATCAGTTGTAAAGATGCTGGAAACTGTTAGGAAACAATTATTGTGGTATTGCTCGAAGCGCCGTGGTCACTCGTTGTTGGATACCCGCATCAGTACAGGAGACAAACTTGATGCTACCAGTACGGACTGGAGATCAAGCGACAGTTAGTGGCACAATGTTCGCCGTTCTTACCACCTCTATCGGGTAGAAATGTATGCTTGATAAAGCCCCTGCTATCGAATAAGGTGAACAACATACTTTTGATCTTGAATTTTGTCAGCCAACGTTGTTTCTTGGGAGGCAGAGAAGTCGATAAACACCATGCAGTTGATTATTGATTGGCCTCTGAACCACAGTGGTGTCACCAAGTCTGGTCTCCTATAATAATGATGATATCCAACAACGTGTGACCACGCTACTTCGAATAATCCCACAAGAAGCAATTGCTAATAGTTTCAAACGGCTTTATAATCGATGTCAGACGTGTGTTGCAGCTAGTGGTGATTACTTTTAATGACAGTACTGGTATTTTAATTGTAACATTTTGTTCACTTATTTTCTGAGGCTATTCACCAAACTTCTTAGACGCACCTTGTATACCGCAATATATGAATGGTGTAACTGGACTTCGAAGAATCTAACATTATCTTCAAGATCTGACAAAGCTGTAGCAGTTGCAGTGGAGGACATATAAAATGGGTTGTAGGACGTGGGAGTTGGGGAGGGGGGGGGGGGGGGTAGACAATGCAGTAATTGTCGTAATGCGGAAACTGTAGGACTTAACTGGAATCCGAAAGGGTATGATCATTAGCTTTCGGGACAAGGTTGCAGGCATTTCCGAAATGGCTACGTTTATCCACTGTTCGCACCCCAACACAGTTACAGTATACGTTGCACGTGATAATTGCTTTATCCAGAACCAGTGCCAATGAAACTGTGGTGTATCATAAACTGTAGATGACAGGGTTGAACGATGAACAGTCGAGCAACTGCTAACTAACAGCTAAGGTGACCCATGGGTCTACGACTAGCGTCCCCCAATGATCGTTCACGTGAACGTTGTTACGTGTGGACTTATGCAGCAAGCGGCTGGTTCATCCACCCATGGAGACTGCCATCGAGTAAGGTCGGTCAACGGTTAGCACACTGGATCCGCATTCGGTAGGACGACGGTTCAGACCCAAGTCTGGCTATTCAGATTTAGATCGTCCCTGATTTCCCTAAATCACCCCAGGCAAATACCGGGATGTTTCCATTGAAAGGTTGTGAGTAGGCTGTTTAGGTTTGTTTATTGGTAACGCCACGTAGCGCTCTGTATGAAAACCACTGGCTGTGATGTGTGCAGTCAGTGGCTGGTTGGCATTGTTGTAATACTCCCCATTGTAATGTTGGGCAGCTGGATGTTAACAGCGCGTAGCGTTGCGCAGTTGGAGGTGAGCGCCAGCAGTGGTGGATGTGGAGAGAGAGATGGCGGAGTTTCGAGAGCGGATGATCTGGACGTATGTCCATTAGAGACAGTAAATTTGTAAGACTGGATGTCGTGAACTGCTATACATTTTGACCTTTGGACACTATTAAGGTAAAATACATTATTTGTTCTCTATTAAAATCTTTCATTTGCTAACTATACCTATCAGAAGTTGGTGGCATTCAGTAATTTGAATCTTTTATTTAGCTGGCAGTAGTGGCGCTCGCTGTACTGCAGTAGTTCGAGTAACGAAGATTTTTGTGAGGTAAGTGATTTTTGAAACGTATAGGTTAATGTTAGTCAGGGCTATTCTTTTGTAGGGATTTTTGAAAGTCAGATGGCGTTGCGCTAAAAATATTGTGTGTCAGTGTAGGCACAGTCATGTATAATTGTTCTAAGGGGACGTTTCAAGGTCACGCCCGATTTCCTCCCGCATCCTTGACACATACCGATCTTGTGCTCTCTCTCTAATGACTTGATGTTGACAGGACGTTAGACTCAGTCTACCGTCTTTCCCCATGGTGAATGCCGTTCTTGGGTGACTAAGCCTGCAATTGGGAGTCTAATGTAGGAAATGGGCGTCCACCGAGGGATAACAGGTGGCCTTCTCAGATGAAT
Organism: Schistocerca gregaria; assembly: GCF_023897955.1. Taxonomy (NCBI): domain Eukaryota; kingdom Metazoa; phylum Arthropoda; class Insecta; order Orthoptera; family Acrididae; genus Schistocerca; species Schistocerca gregaria. The sequence continues at coordinate 294,399,820 of NC_064926.1, read as the reverse complement.
AACATTTCATGCAGTTTCGGACAAATGAGCATTGTCACGTACAGCTCGAAACGCCTGAAATTAACACCCTGTATTTATTTTGATTCGCGGGAAGATTTCGTGGGAGTCCCTGCGTGGATAAACACAAGTATGCGTCTGTCTTTGGTGACCATGTTCATCAGTCTATACAATTTGTTTGTCCTCGGGAGCATGGCATTTATCAGCAGGACAATGCAACGTTCAACTAGCTTGCAACGTACGCGTGTGTTGCAGAGTACTGGGATGAGTTTACCTTTCCTCTCCCTACTCTCCGTATTGACAATCAATCGATAATCTGTGGGACGTCCTGAATAGGAGTTTTCGCTCAATGACTCTCCAGCCGAATGTCCTAGCACAGCTGGCCGTGGCAAGGGGGTCAGCGTCGCTCCATATGCCTCTCGGTACCTTCCAGAACCTGATTGCTTTCTTCCTGCATGCCTCGCAGTGGTTCGCGCCACTAATGGTTCGTATTCAGGATTTTGATAGATGGTCACATTAATGTGGCTGGACAGCGTCTACGAACAGACGTCGTTTGCTCGCACCAGCAACACGCTGCGAAAACTGGCTGTCTGCAACTGTTTGTACCAAAATACATACGCGGAGGGCAGTATTACATTATTTACGCAGTAACGGAGAAAGAAAACTTTATTTGTGAGTTCCATTCTCTCTCTTTTCGTGATGAGTTTCATCTTTCAGAACAGTAGCTGAAACTTACACGTAGCGTCACGCAGCAACTGAAAATGCCACCAGCACAGCACCGAGGCGGCAGCCGTGGTAAATGACCCGACCGGGGCCAAGAGCGCGGCGCCGTAATTGGAGAGCAGAGGAGACCGCGCTGGATGTCATGATAGCGACCGCAGCGTCCTCCTCTCCGACCCCACCGCACCCCACCCATTCCCCATAACGCTAATTGAGCTAATTCCGGCGTTCGGATCATTAAATTTAATATCATAGGCCGCGAAGCGAAACTCTCCGGTGCCACTCCAGGAGGGAAGCTCTCGGAATTTTTCCTGCCCCGGTAGATACTCGTTTTGCAGGTCTCTTCTTTTTTTTTTACATACGTGAGGGAGTGGGGAGCGGGAGGGTGGGGGGGGGGTGGGGGGGGAGAGGGAGTAGTAAGCGCGGTGGCGCGGACGCCATCCCAAAAATGGCGCAGCCGGCAATCGAGCGACGTAATTGAAACGCATCACAGGGCCGGGTGCTGCGGTCGGGTCCGGCCAGCGCGGACAGAGCCCGCTGTAATGGTCACGAACCGCCCCCGGGGCCTCCGGCGGGCCTCCCTGCGGCGCGCCAGTCACGCGCACTGCGCCGGCCGCCGGCCGCTGGCCGCTGGCCGCGTCGTTTTGCAGACAATTCCCCGCGGCGGCCGAATAATGATGCGGCTCCAATGGTCGCGTGACGCGTCCGCCCGGCTGCGCGGCAACTGTCACCGCGCCGTCCACTCTTTCCCGCTCAGCCGGCCGCTCTGTATGCACCTGCGTCGATCCTGCACGAATATTTTTCACGCGAATACTTCTGTTCTCTCGCAGGTCCAACAGTCTTGTCTGAATAAATACGGTCAGACCTGAGTCGCTAATAGCTAAGACATTAACAATGCTTAACTATGCTGCAGCCCTCAAGGAATAAATTATGACTGTAGGTGACTCTTGCGCAGTATTTCTATTGCTTATGATGTCATAGTGCCGGTTACAGCTCCTACATCAAGATCGTCCGGCATTTCGGCCCACAGGCCAAGCTATGGCATTAGTGCCAAAGGGCTCAACCTCACTGCATATTTCCCCCAACACCACACCACGCTTTCTGCGCACAAGGAAGGCTAAGAGGGAAAACTGTGAAAATGCCGCACTGCAAAAGATTTGGCTTTACATTTCACATTTCACATTTGTCATAAAAGACGGTTGTATACATGGAATAAGCTTGGAGATACTGACAGTTTTCAGATAGATTATGTAATGGCAAGACAGAGATTTAGGAACCAGGTTTTAAATTGTAAGACATTTCCAGGGGCAGATGTATACTCTGACCATAATCTATTGGTTCTGAACTGTAGATTAATAAGCCACAGCTGCAAAATCCTAACGCGAATTCTTTACAGACGAATGGGAAAACTAATAGAAGCTGACCTCGGGGATGATCAGTTTGGATTCCGTAGAAATATTGGAACACGTGAGGCAATACTGACCCTATGACTGATCTTAGAAACTAGATTAAGAAAAGGCAAACCTACGTTTCTAGCATTTGTAGACTTAGAGAAAGCGTTTGACAATGTTGTCTGGAATACTCTCTTTCAATTTATGAATGTGGCAGGGGTAAAACACAGGGAGCGAAAGGCTATTTACAATTTGTACAGAAACCAGATGGCAGTTATAAGAGTCGAGGGGTATGAAAGGGAAGCAGTGGTTAGGAAAGGAATGAGACAGGGTTGTAGCCTATCCCCAATGTTATTCAATCTTCATATTAAGCAAGCAGTGAAGGAAACAAAAGAAAAATTCGGAGTAGGTATTAAAATCCATGGAGAAGAAAAAAAAAACTTTAACGTACGCCGATGACATTGTAATTCTGTCAGAGAGAGCAAAGGACTTGGAAAAGCAGTTGAAAGGAATGGAGGGTGTCTTGAAAGGAGGATATAAGATGAACATCAACAAAAGCAAAACGAGGAGAATGGAATGTAGTCGAATTAAGTCGGGTGATGCTGAGGGAATTAGATTAGGAAATGAGACACTTGAAGTAGTAAAGGAGGTTTGCTATCTGGGGAGCAAAATAACTGATGACAGTCGAAGTAGAGAGGATATAAAATATAGACTGGCAATGGCAAGGAAGGCGTTTCTGAAGGAGAAAAATTTGTTAACAACGAGTATAGATTTAAGTGTCAGGAAGTCGTTTCTGAAAGCATTTGTATGGACTGAGGCCATGTGCAGAAGTGAAACATGGACAATAAAAAGTTTGGACAGTAAGTGAAAAAAAGCTTTTGAAATGTAGTGCTACAGAAGAATGCTGAACATTAGATAGGTAGATCACATAACTAATGAGGAGGTATTGAATAGGATTGGGGAGAAGAGGAGTTTGTGGGACAACTTGACTAGGAGAAGGGATCGGTTGGTAGGACATGTTCTGAGGAATCAATGGATCACCAACTTAGTATTGGAGGGCAGCGTGGAGGGTAAAAATCGTACAGGGAGACCAAGAGATGATTACACTAAGCAGATTCAGAAGGATGTAGGCTGCACTAGGTACTGGGAGATGAAGAAGCTTGCACGGTATACAGTAGCATGGAGAGCTGCATCAAACTAGTCTCAGGACTGAAGACCACAACAACAACAACTAAGCTGCTGTCCACAAGGGATAAATCATGACTGTACTAACTCTTGCGCAGTATTTCTATTGCCTCTGACGTTATGGTACCGGTTAGAGCTCCTAAATCAGAATCAACCGAGATTTCGGCTCACAGGCCATGTTTGGGTACGAGTGCCAAAGCGCTCAACCTCGCTGCACATTTCCCCCTCCACCACGCTACGATGTCTGTGCACAGCGAGGGGATAAGAGGGAAAACTGTGAACGTGCCGTACTGCAAACGACTTGGCTTTACATTTCACATTTCTCAAAGACATAAATGTTCAATATTTTTTAATTATTATCGGCGTAAAGGAAACAAGTTTTTTTTCTCGTACAAAGTCTCAACACACGGGCAGATGCATACAGTTTTTGCAGAGGTTCGCACTCAGTTTGTCACGTAGTCATGACTTACATAGTTTCATAATCGAGTAAAGTTATTTCACAGAAACATGTCGATCGAAGAATAGCACTTTTGTAACCTCATTATGGAGACATTGAAAAACTACCTGAGGAAAGCAATGCTTATGTTGGGTCAAATGGATCTAAGCCCTATGGGACGTAACATTTGATGTCATCAGTTCCCTACACGTAGAACTACTTAAACCTGACTAACCACACACATCCATGCCCGAGTCAGCATTCCAACCTACGACTGTAGCAGCAGAGCGGTTCTGGACTGAAGCCGCTAAAACCACTCGGCCACAGCGGCAGGCTATGTAGATTTTCTGGACAGTTTTAACAAAGAAACATTTGTCATTACAACTGCAATTACCTTGCAGGTAAGTCAATTATACAAGCACATGCACAGTCGTGCTTTCAGCTGAAACAGCAAGCAGTCTCGAAAAAAGCTCGAAAACAGATGTAAGATGTTCAAATGTTCAAATCCTATGGGACTCAACTGCTAAGGTCATCAGTCCCAAAGCTTACAAACTACTTAACCTAAAGTATCCTAAGGACAAACACACACCCATGCCCGAAGGAGGACTCGAACTTCCGCCGTGACCAGCCGAGATGTGAGATTGTCAGTGTCATCAAATTCTTTATAGTATAATCCTTGTACTTCTTTCAGGGCCACAATGAATTTTTCGCACCCCACGTTTTCTTTTACTTCAGCGATCTTTTTCCTCCCTTTGCCACGATCTGTATCTTTCTCACTTATAGTCTGAGGTTTTTCGCTTGAACTGCTGTTGCCTCCTCTCCACACGTCATTGCCGATAGTCTGCTGAGGATTTTAACCCCTGCACTGGGAAACCATTTCGTCGATGTAAGGAATGGGGGAAGGCAGAGCGGTTCAAGGCCCTACAATCTGGAACCGCGCAACCGCTACGGTCGCAGGTTCGAATCCTCCCTCGGGCATGGCTGTGTGTGATGTCCTTAGGTTAGTTAGATTTAAGTAGTTCTAAGTTCTAGGGGACTGATGAAGTCAGAAATTAAGTCCCATAGTGCTCAGAACCATTTGATTAGGGAAAAGTAGCCAAATTTTCTTCTGTTTAATGATTGCTCGTCTATGGGGTGGGGCGGCAGAACACACTCCCGCCCCCCTCTCACAAAGCTATGTATATCTCCACTGTTTCGTTTTCAGTGTCTTCTCCCTCTTTTGCTCCCTCTGTTGCGATCTCAAACCCTCTTTCTTTCTCTTTTACTACCACTGTGTCTCACTGACTATCACTATCTCATCTGACTTTGGTTCCCACAGGTACTGTCTTCACCCATCTTTCTTTCTCGTTTCACTGTCACTTTCTCTCTCCCGTCACTGTCATCTCTCTCTTTCTCTCGCACTTGGCACCGTGTTTTCTCTCTTCTATCGTCACTATCACTCTGATACTCTGCTTCAGCACAATAAACTATGAATGTGTTTTTTCAGAATTTTTCAGCTGGTTCTCATTCCCTTCTTTTCCCTGTTCCAGCAGTTCACTTTACATGAAAATGCTCATTATTTTTAGGCACACCTATAGTGTGCCAAAAACACGGTGTTTTATTTACAGGTCTTTGTCATAATGTGTACCTTCTGGAACAAGATTTCCTTTATAAATGCATCGCTATCAAATTAAAAAGAATTTACTTTACAATTTCTTACTTTGGGCAATATACAGTCTTCTCCATTTAAAACGCAAACTCCCCAAACCATTCCAGATGTATATACTGTAGAATTTCTGAAGTCACGCACATTATTCCATTGTCAGCCGCAACAGTTTTCCCTCGAACTGAACAAAGAGTAGGAGACATCATACATTCTTGCCAAGTACGTTGGTTCAGCCAAGGGTCGTGCCTGAAACGATTTTTAAATTTTAAATTCGCTAGTGTAGAATTTGTGTAGTAAAAAGGAGTGCAGGATCGAAAATTCTATTTGCAGAAACATCTAAAGTCTCCTTACCCTTCGTGCAGTTCCAGTGAAAAATGTTGCAGCTGACTATGGAATAATGTGTGTAATTTCTGAAATTCCACTATCTGTACCACCAATTACTCTGCGTGCTCACTGCCTGAAAATTTTGCACAAATTGTTTCTTGATGCACAGTATAATCACCCCACCTGAAGACAGTGGTAATTTTTGGCTCTTTCTGTGTGATGTCGGAATGTAGTCTTGCAGCAAACATGCAGTACACGCCACTTATGCTAACTGACAATTCTAATCCCTCTGTTCTGTCATTCCCATTCATCCCATTCACTTTAAAGGATTCGATAGATCGCTAAACTGCCTATTTATTTATTTTTTGCGACCAGCGCGACATGTGAACGTCCTTCATACCACAAAGAAATAGCGGAGAGTAAACAGCGCTGACACCACAATTCTGCCGAACTCAGAGAGTTGATCCGACCTCAAAATACGGCATATAGTGCTAAATGGAATGTCCTGCTGATCCGGGTACTTAGAGAAGGACCGAGCAAGGTCGAGTGACAGGCCAGGACTTGGCTCACACGTGGCCCACTCACACTGCTTGTGTGAAGTTTGGCACGCCGTTGCCAGTCCAGTCCTACATAATAAGCTGTATTGTCCGCCATGTTTTTCCCAACCCTTGGAATACGACAATGTTTACCTTGCTGGTGGTTAGCTGTTTCATGCAACGTTTTACAATATTTCCGATAACATTTTGTATACTGATTGTATGACGTGTACCGAACAGTAATCAATATGTCCAAAGATATTTACAATGCCCCTTTCACATAACAGAACAAATGCAATGAAATATTAAACGGCTATGGCGCGATAGCTTTCAAATATTAAATGTCGTGAGTTAAGAACAAGGTAAAAGTGTGTTCAAATGTGGGTTACGCACTAACAACCTTTGCCTACTTATTAGTTTCTGCCCATGTACAAGCACTTGCAAAAGTATTGTTCTTTTACTTTACGAAGTAAGGCATTTTAACTGTACATAGGGAGTAATGACAATGATGTTTTGTTTGTGGGGCGCTGAACTGCGTGGTCATTAGCACCCGGACAAAGCCCCAATTTCTACACAGTGCATTTTTTCCAGAATCTAATCTAGCCACTGTCACGAATGATGATGATGATAATGATGATATGATGAGGACAAAAAAACACTCAGTCCCCGGACAGAGAAATCTCCAACCCAGCTAGGAATCGAACTGGGGACCTTGTGATCCAAAGGCAGCAACACTAACCACTGGACCACGAGCTGCGGACACAAAGTGGGTAAAAGTATCGTTCCAGGTTGCAGTAAATCGAATACGTAGGTACTTGCAAAAGTTTTGTTTATTTTTCTCCAATAAGTAAGTAGTTTATTAAGCACGTCATTTTTGCTGTACAAAGAGGGTGAAAGTATTGTTTCATGTTACAGGAAAACCAATACACATGCACTTGTAAAAATGTTATTTATTTTTTAACCATAAGCAAATACTTTATTAAGTACGGCATTTTTGTTGTACAAAGTGGGTAAAATCACAGTTTCATGTTACAGTGATACGAATTTTTATTAATAGTTTCATCTATGATTTAACTATATTCATTTGTGTAGTCTATGATAAGTTAGTAGGCCCTACGTCTCAATGAAGAAATGATAAGGAAATAGCATAAAACAATTTTATATTTCTGTATGGAATGTAGGTATAAGAAAAATAAGTAATAGGGGTTTTGGAACACTTGCTGCGTCAGTGAACACATCTACTGCATCGTAAAAGCTTTCAAGACTTTTTCATATATACCTTCACGTTTGTTGATGTTGTTCTTGTTGTGTTGTTATCTTCAGTCCTGAGACTGGTCTGATGCAGCTCTCTATGCTACTCTATCCTGTGCAAGCTTCTTCATCTACCAGTACTTACTGCAACCTACCTCCTTCTGAATCTGCTTAGTGTATTCATCTCTAGGTCTCTCTCTAGGATTTTTACCCTCGACGCTGCCTTCTAATGCTAAATTTGTGATCCGTTGTAGCCTCAGAACATTTCCTACAAACCGGTCCCTTCTTCTTGTCAATTTGTGCCACGAACTCCTCTTCTCCCCAATTCTATTCAATACCTCCTCATTAGTTATGTGATCTACCCATCTAATCTTCAGCATTCTACATCTACATGACTACTCTGAAATTCACATTTAAGTGCTTGGCAGAGGGTTCATCGAACCACAATCATACTATCTCTCTACTATTCCACTCCCGAACAGCGAGCGGGAAAAACGAACACCTAAACCTTTCTGCTCGAGCTCTGATTTCTCTTATTTTATTTTGATGATCATTCCTACCTATGTAGGTTGGGCTCAACAAAATATTTTCGCATTCGGAAGAGAAAGTTGATGACTGAAATTTCGTAAAAAGGTCTCGCCGCGACGAAAAACGTCTATGCTGTAATGACTTCCATCCCAACTCGTGTATCATATCTGCCACACTCTCTCCCCTATAACGCGATAATACAAAACGAGCTGCCCTTTTTTGCGCCCTTTCGATGTCCTCCGTCAATCCCACCTGCTAAAGATCCCACACCGCGCAGCAATATTCTAACAGAGGACGAACGAGTGTAGTGTAAGCTGTCTCTTTAGTGGACTTGTTGCATCTTCTAAGTGTCCTGCCAATGAAACGCAACCTTTGGCTCGCCTTCCCGACAATATTATCTATGTGGTCCTTCCAACTGAAGTTGTTCGTAATTTTAACACCCAGGTACTTAGTTGAATTGACAGCCTTGAGAACTGTACTATTTATCGAGTAATCGAATTCCAACGGATTTCTTTTGGAACTCATGTGGATCATCTCACACTTTTCGTTATTTAGCGTCAACTGCCACCTGACACACCATACAGCAATCTTTTCTAAATCGCTTTGAAGCTGATACTGGTCTTCGTATGACATTACTAGACGGTAAATTACAGCATCATCTGCGAACAGTCTAAGAGAACTGCTCAGATTGTCACCCAGGTCATTTATATAGATCAGGAACAGTAGAGGTCCCAGGACGCTTCCCTGGGGAACACCTGATATCACTTCAGTTTTACTCGATGATTTGCCGTCTATTACTACGAACTGCGACCTTCCTGACAGGAAATCACGAATCCAGTCGCACAACTGACACGATACCTCATAGCTCCGCAGCTTGATTAGAAGTCGCTTGTGAGGAACGGTGTCAAAAGCTTTCCGGAAATCTAGAAATACGGAATCAACTTGAGATCCCCTGTCGATAGCGGCCATTACTTCGTGCGAATAAAGAGCTAGCTGCGTTGCACAAGAGCGATGTTTTCTGAAGCCATGCTGATTAAGTGTCAATAGATCGTTCCCTTCGAGGTGATTCATAATGTTTGAATACAGTATATGCTCCAAAACCCTACTGCAAACCGACGTCAATGATATAGGTCTGTAGTTAAATGGATTACTCCTACTACCCTTCTTGAACACTGGTGCGACCTGCGCAATTTTCCAATCTGTAGGTACAGATCTATCGGTGAGCGAGCGGTTGTATATGATTGCTAAGTAGGGAGCTATAGTATCAGCGTAATCTGAAAGGAACCTAATCGGTATACAATCTGGACCTGAAGACTTTCTCGTATCAAGCGATTTGAGTTGCTTCGCAACCCCTAAGGTATCTACTTCTAAGAAACTCATGCTAGCAGATGTTCGTGTTTCAAATTCTGGAATATTCCATTCGTCTTCCCTGGTGAAGGAATTTCGGAAAACTGTGTTCCATAACTCCGCTTTAGCGGCACAGTCGTCGATAACAGTACCATCGGCACTGCGCAGCGAAGGTATTGACTGCGTGTTGCCGCTTGTGTACTTTACATACGACCAGAATTTCTTCGAATTTTCTACCAAATTTCGAGACAATGTTTCGTTGTGGAACCTATTAAAGGCATCTCGCATCGAAGTACGTGCCAAATTTCGTGCGTCTGTAAATTTTAGCCCATCTTCTGTAGCAAGACATTTCGAAAGCTTCTATTCTCTTCTTGCACAAACTATTTATCGTCCATGTTTCGCTTCCATATATGGCTACACTCCATACAAATACTTTCAGAAACGACTTCCTGACACTTAAATCTATACCCGATGTTAACAAATTTCTCTTCTTCTGAAACGCTTTCCTTGCCATTACCAGTCTACATTTTATATCCTCTCAACTTCGACCATCATCAGTTATTTTTCTCCCCAAATAGCAAAACTCCTTTACTACTTTAAGTGTCTCATTTCCTAATCTAATTCCCTCCGCATCACCCGACTTAATTCGACTACATTCCATTATCATCGTTTTGATTTGGTTGATGTACATCTTACACCCTCCTTTCAAGACACTGTAAATTCCGTTCAACTGCTCTTCCAAGTCCTTTGCTGTCTCTGACAGAATTGCAATGTCATCGGCGAACCTCAACGTTTTTAATTCTTCTCCATGGACTCTAATACCTACTCCGAATTTTTCTTTTGCTTCCTTTACTGCTTGCTCAATATATAGACTGAATAACATCGGGGACAGGCTACAACCCTGTCTCACTCCCTTCCCAACCGCTGCTTCCCTTTCGTGCCCCTCGACTCTTATAACTGCCATCTGGTTTCCGTACAAATTGTAAATAGCCTTTCGCTCCCTGTATTTTACCCCTGCCACCTTTGGAATTTGAAATAGAGTATTCCAGTCAACATTGCCAAAAGCGTTCTCTAAGTCTACAAATGCTAGAAATGTAGGTTTGCCTTTCTTAAATCTATTTTCTAAGATAAGTCGTAGGGTCAGTATTGGCTCAAAAGATCCTACTTTTCTGCGGATCCAAACTGATCTTCGGCGATTTCAGCTTCTACCTGTTTTTCCATTCGTCTGTAAAGAATACGCGATAGAATTTTGCAGCTGTGACTTATTAACCTGATACTTCGGTAATTTTCACATCTGTCAACACCTGCTTTCTTTGGGATTGGAATTATTAAATTCCTCTTGAAGTCTGAGGGTATTTCGCCTGTAACATACTTCTTGCTCACCAGATGGCAGAGTTTTCTCGGGACTGGCTCTCCCAAGGCCGTCAGTAGTTCCAATTGAATGTTATCTACTCCTGGGGCCTTGTTTCGACTCAGGTCTTTCAGTGCTCTGTCAAACTCTTCACGCAGTATCGTATCTCCCATTTCATCTTCATTTACATCCTCTTCCATTTCCATAAATTGTCCTCAAGTACATCGCCCTTGTATGGACCCTCTATATACTCCTTCCATCTTTCTGCTTTCCCTTCTTTGCTTAGAACTGGGTTTCCATCTGAGCTCTGGATATTCATACAAGTGGCTCTCTTTTTCCAAAGGTCTCTTTAACTTTCCTGTAGGCAGTATCTCTCTTACCCCTAGTCAGATAAGCCTCTACATCCTTACATTTGTCCTCTAGCCATCCCTGCTTAGCCAATTTGCACTTTCTGCCGATCTCATTTTTGAGACGGTTGTATTCCCTTTTGCCTGCTTCATTTACTGTGTTTTTTTATATTTTCTCCTTTCATCAATTAAATTCAATATTTCTTCTGTTACCCAATGATTATTACTAGCCCTCGTCTTCTTACCTACTTGATACTCTGGTGCCTTCACTACTTCATCCCTCAGAGCTACCCATTCTTCTTCTACTGTATCTCTTTTCCCCATTCCTGTCAACTGTCCCCTTATGGTGTCACTGAAACACTGCACAGCCTCTGATTTAGTCAGTTTACTCAGGTCCCATCTCCTTAAATTCCCATCTTTTAGCAGTTTCTTCAGTTTTAATCTACAGTTCATAACCAATAGATTGTGGTCAGAGTCCACATCTGCCCCTGGAAATGTCTTACAATTTAAAACTTGGTTCCTAAATCTCTGTCTTACCAATACATAATCTATTTGATACCTTCTATTATGTCCAGGATTCTTCCATGTATACAACCTTCTTTTATGATTCCTGAACCACGTGTTAGCTATGATTAAGTTGTGCTCTGTGTAAAATTCTACCAGACGGCTTGCTCTTTCATTTCTCTCCCCCAGTCCATATTCACCGACTATGTTACCTTCTCTCCCTTTTCCTACTCTCGAATTCGTCGAACATGAGTATTAAATTTTCGTCTCCCTTCACTACCTGAATAATTTCTTTTATCTCATCATACATTTCATCAATTTCTTCATCATCTGCAGAGCTAGTTGGCATATAGTCTTGTACTACTGTAGTAGGCATGGTAGTCGTGTCTATCGTGGCTACAATCATGCGTTCACTATGCTGTTGGTAGTATCTCCTATGTTTTTTATTCATTATTAAACCTACTCCTGCATTACCCCTATTTGATTTTGTATTTATAACCCTGTATTCACCTGACCAAATGTCTTTTTCTTCCTGCCACCGAACTTCACGTTTGTTGGTTCATGTAATATTACCTTACAGTTCTCATCTACAAAGTTAATGCCTGTGATGTAGTTTAGCCAATCAAGACTTGATTCTTCTGCTTTTGTTGAGAGGGCAGTCCACACTGATACTCATTTTACAGAACTAGCATCTCTAACACTGTGACACAAAAAACAATTTTTTAATGCACTTCGTTGGAAATTAAAACATGCGAATACCATTTTTGCTATGGTATGTGCAGTTCAGACCTGAGCAGCCAATCATTTTTACTGCCAATTTTTCAATATATTTAATCAGAAATCTCTACTTGCATAATAAGTTACATGAAAAAAGCATGGATATGCTACACCTTGTTGAAAACATTTCAGAAAGTTCAGCTCAGATTGTAGGAGGCTGCGTACTAATGTAGGTACATGCGTGTAATGGTTAACAATTCTCTTTGAGTAATGCGCCAACATGCAAGGCAAAACTCATCCTGGACTTCTCTCAGATATGATACTGCAGGGCCTGTGTTGTTCCGAATCACGGTGCAGGGTTGTTTCAGATATGTATGCGTACACTTCCGTTGTCGTCATTCCATTATACAGCTGATGGTTGTCCATGCCCCCAACTGCGAACACACTTCCCGTATTAATAGCGTAGCGGTTCTAGTCGCCGCAGTGCTTGTTCCTCCGTACTTGCAAGTATGTCCGAAGGAATTTTGCGTAGTGCGTATATCTGAACACAAGCCCTGCAGTGTTGTATATATCCACAGACACTGGGCAAGCGACCTTCTATTGAAATGGCTCATCTCTACGGGAATATACATAATGGACGCACGACTGAAGGTTGCAGACGCTTGGTTGACGGCATATAGTCTACTGGCCATTAAAATTGCTACACCACGAAGATGACGTGCTACAGGCGCGAAATTTAACCGTCAGGAAGAAGATGATGTGATATTCAAATGTTTAGCTTTTCAGAGCATTCAAAAAAGGTTGGCGCCGGTGGCGACACCTACGACGTGCTGACATGAGGAAAGCTTCCAACCGATTTCTCATACACAAACAGCAAATGACAGGCTTTGCCTGGTGAGACGCTTCTGTAATGCCTCGTGTAAGGAGGAGAAATGCGTACCATCAGGTTCCCGACTTTGATAAAGGTCGGATTGGAGCCTATCGTGTTTGCAGTTTATCGTACCGCGACATTGTTGCTCACTTTGGCCGAGTTCCAATTATTGTTAGCAGAATATGGAACTGGTGGGTTCAGGAGTGTAATACGGAACGCCTTGCTAGATCCCAACGGCCTCGTATCACTAGCAGTCAAAATGCATCTTCGCCGCATCGCTGTAACGGATCTTGTAGACATGTCTCGGTCCCTGAGTCAACAGTTGGGGACGTTTACAAGACAACAACCATCTGCACAAACAGTTCGACGACGTTTTCAGCAGCATGGATTATCATCTCGGAGGCCACGGCTGCGGTTACCCTTGACGCTGCATCACTGACAGGAGCGCCTGCGATGGTGTACTCAACGACGAACCTGGGTGCACGAATGGCAAAACGTCGTTTTTTGGATGAATAGAGGTTCTGTTTACGGCATCATGACGGTTGCATCCGTGTTTGGCGACATCGCGGTGAACGCACATTGGAAGGGTGTATCCGTCATCGCCATACTGGCGTATCACCCGGCGTGATGGTATGTGGTGCCACTGGTTGCACGTCTCGGTCACCTCTTGTTCCACTTGGAACAGTGGACGTTACATTTCAGATGTGTTACGACCCATGGCTCTACCCTTCATTCGATCCCTGCGAAAAGCTACATGTCAGCCTGATAATGCACGACCGCATGTTGCAGGTCCTGTACGGGCCTTTCTGGAAACTGCAACTGGCTCGTCACTATACGCCAGTCACTACTCTTGATGAACTGTGGTATCGTCTTGAAGCTGCATGAGCAGCTGTACCTGTACACACTATCCAAGCTCTGTATCACTCAATGCCCAGGCGTATCAAGGCCGTTATTAAGGCCACAGGTGGTTGTTTTGGGTACTGATTTCTCAAGACCTATGCAGCAAAACTGCGTGAAAATGTAATCACATGTAAATTCTAGTATAATATGTTTGCCTAATGAATACCCGTTTATCATCTGCATTTCTTGGCCAGTAGTGTAGAAGTTTAGGTCTTTCCAAGAAGAGCGCTCGGATAGTCCCATAGCAAGGCAACCGCTCGAGGTCAGCGTGGGATCCTGTTTCGTGTCCCGGTCTGGCACAAATTTTCACTTTAGCAAACGAAAGGGTCCCAGAGAGGCAATTCTGACGTTGCGGTTGATAATGGAAGCAAGACTAAAGAAAAATCACGTTACGTTCACAAAATATGTCGACCTGGAAAAATCGTACGACAGTTTCAAATGGTGCAAGTTGTTAGAAATTTTGAGAAACAGAAGAGGTGAGCTGTAGCGGGAGCTGGGTAACATACAATATGTATAAGAGCCAAGAGGTAATAAGAGTGTACGACCGAAAAGAAAACAGACCACAGTGCAAAGCACCGTTGTTTTTAACATTTACTCGCCAATCACTTGATAAATGGGTGGAGAACACAAGGTTTCACATGGACAGCTCCTGTATGGGCGGAGTCTGAGAGAATAGGCCGAAACGTGTATTCTGTTGGCGAGAAGGAAAATAGTTTCCACCCCCAGTACGCTGCTCAAGCCTCACTGGGCCAAGAACGGACGCAAGTCGTACGACAATCAGCATTGACCACTACGATTTGTGGTAGGAGATGAACACAAGGCACGGTGGGGGGAACCAAAAAGATATACAGGACGGTCTCGTCAGAGAGTGAAGGAGAGGTCTCTTGGGTAGAAGGGAGAGAGGTCTCTTCAGACCAGTGCCGTGTGTAGATGGAATACTTGCTATTCTTTCGGCCTAGATGATTTTTCTTAACTTGCGTTCGCAGGGTTAGAAAATCTCGTAACATCTCCGGAATGGAGATTACGGAATTCGACCCTAATTAGTTACTTTATGCGGAACAATTAAAGGCGGCACAAGTGTACATGTCACTAAGTCAGAGTGAGTGGACACTGCCAGTAGTTTAGCTATGGAATACCAAAATTTTTCGCCTCACAAAAACTCAGGGCAGTTTCCGGCTGATGATACTGTCAAGACGAGAATAGTATTGAGGTTTACAGGTCCACACAGCGTCGACGAGCCTCCGTCATCATACTCCACTACCGACCACAGCAGCCGTCAGTAAAGCACGGTAAATATCGCGTTAGCTCAGGCGCTCAATAACGGAGTCACTAGGTTGTGTGTGCACTTCCGTTCTATTAGAGATTGGAGTTTTGACTTTTTTTTCTTTTCATTCCCTTGTGTCCAAGCTAGCCACGTATTGCATGTGTGTTCATAAGGATTAAAAGTCGAGAAAGGTGTCGGTTAATATACTTTATTGTACAGTTAAAACAGGATAGACAATAACGAATATTGAAATGTTGTGAGTGTATTATTTTGGAGAGTAAATTCTTTTGTGATCATTGTAAGTTGCGCTACGGGTTCGTTTCTCATGTGGGAACCCTTTTGAAACTTTGTTAGTGTTCATGTTTATCTCTAACTCGCCTCCACGTGGTACATCCCGGGATACGCTGTCAAGCGGCTAAAGAGTTACAAACCTAGGCAATTTGGACTGTCTTACGACAATGCAAGCAAAACAAGCGAATTGCCTTCCCCGAGGCCTTAGGACGAAGACCGTGGGACCAATCTTGCTCTTCTGCCAGTTTAATATAGAAAACATAAGCAGATAAAAGAGTGAATTCTTATCAAAGCTTCTTTTAGATGATGACATTGACATCCTTTTAATACAAGGAACACCCACTGCAGACGGAGTACAGCTTCAGTCGAGAGGAAAAATCCCAGGGTACAGATTGTATGGCGCAACATAATACCCAAACTATGGCACCGCTACCTACACACGGACAACTATTGATAATGTGAAGAGTGTCTCTACCTCCGACAGCGATAATATCTACAACACTACTATAAAAGTGGGCGATTTAACTATCATAAATATCTCTTTCAGCGAACAAGTTGTCAAATAGAGTCTTGCAAAACTCAATGAGTGACTCTTTCACTCTTTCAGCAAATTAAAACTCCTCAGTAATGGTCTCCCTCAAGGATCAGTGCTTGCGCCTCTGCAGCTCAATCTCTATGTAGCCGACCTGCCAGCTACCGCATCCAGTAAATTTATTTACGCAGATAAAATCATTCTTGCATGCCAGCATACTAATATGACTGCCCCTGAACAGAGTGTCACTCAAGATCGGGAATTGATGGCTAAATACTTCAGGTAATGGCGGCTAATCATCAGCGCACCTCATGCTCCCACTTAAATAATAGGCTGGCTGGAACACCTCTACAGATATCTCTGTATGGTGCTGAGCTTTCTTACAGTTCCCATCCAAAATGTCGAGGCGTAACATTGGATCGCACTACCTCTTATAAAAAAAAAAACACCTATCAAACCTTGCCGTAAAACTGAAATTCCGAAACAACATCCTCCACAAATTAGCAGGAACGACCTGGAGAGCTGGTGCCGAGACACTCAGTAAGACCGCTATAAGTTTTATCTACTCAGCAATTGAATACTGCGCATCAGTGTGGCTAAACAGCCCGTACGTGGTAAAAGGAGATGTGGTGCTAAATCAGACGATGCGAATAATTGCTGGTGCTATTAAAACCACTCCACTGTGCTGGCTACCAGGGGTACCACTCCTCAGTAACATCGAACCGCCTTATATACGATGATGCAACATACTCATAAGAGAGTTTAAAAATATCTCCAGTAACACAGCCCTGCCAATCCACCAGGACCTTACTGTATTTAGAAGACTCAGATCCAGAAATCCTAGTGTGAAAACTGGGTAGCAACTTCTGAGCGAAAACTACAATGGCGTTGAAACCTTGGTAACGTACTTGTGAAACAAAGCCCATCCAAGATGGTATGCTTTATTTGAGACTCCCAACCATCTAACGAGCTTTCACCTCCCAAGGAGAAAACACCTAGGTAATACTGAACAGAATACGGGCAGGTCATGGCCAAAGCGGATCCTCGATGTACAGACGCAATTGACCCTGGGTGCGACTGTGGTGCCAAAGAACAAACCATCCACGACATCGTCAGCGTGTGACCACTGGGGGCGTTAACTGTCATTGATGATGACTTTCTAAGGGCAACACCAAAAGCTGCGGAGTGGCTGCAGAAACTAAGTTGTAATTGTGATTGTTAAAAATACTGGTATCCAAACTTCATGCAATCTTATTGCTTTGTAATGTGGCTATACATCTATTTTTATGCGCCAATGTTCAATTTACATTATTTTATTATGTTTGTATCCTATATTTTAAAAATGTATATTCTCTTGTACGCTGTTTCCAGATTAGTGGGTCATACCATAAGCTAAATAAATAAATCACGATTGATTTCATTCAGTTTGTGAATTTATTGTCAGGATTTTTCAACGTCACCAACTACACCCTTGAACCCAATGTTTATGGTGATTCTGTAATAAAACGATTTGGTACAGGTAACAGTTATTTGTGTGTTCTAGAGTAGAAGCTACTCCTTCATCACTGAAATATTTTAGGTCATTATGAAAGCTGTTATTCTGACATCTAGTAGTGACTTCATCTTGGATCTCCTTACTTCTCAGGGCCAGCGTTCACGGGCACTTCAGTTCTGTCAGATACCTACGTGCGTGGCAAGTGGTAGGGACGGGTCATAAGGACCGTGGGAGTACGTTAGAGCCTCTCTGGTGCCATTACCTTTCCTCAAGCCAAATACATCCAGAATTTTTTTTTTCATTCTTCTGCATATTATTCTGGTCTACAACGTGGATGCATGTGCTGTTAAGCTGACTCTGCGATAATTCTCGCATTTGTCGACTTTTGCAATCTTCGGAATTGTGTGGATGACGTTTGTCCGAAAGTCGGATAGAATGTCGCCAGACTCAACGTTTCAGAGTGGCCGAGCGGTTCTAGGCACTTAAGTCTGGAACCCCGCGACCGCTACGGTCGCAGGTTCGAATCCTGCCTCGGGCATGGATGTGTGTGCTGTCCTTAGGTTGGTTAGGTTTAAGTAGTTCTAAGTTCTAGGGGGCTGATGATCTAAGAAGTTAAGTCCCATAGTGCTCAGAGCCATTTGAACTCATCCTTTCTACACACCAATGTGAATAGTCTTTTTCCCACTTTCCCCAACGATTTTAGAAATTCTGATGGTCTGTTATCTCTCCCTTCTCCGTTGTTCAACCTTGTCTTTCAATGCTCTTTTAAATTCCGATTGTAATATTGAAACGATGGTCTCTTCTATATCCGAGTCCTTTTCGTCGTTAGACAAGTCTTCCCCTTCAAAGAGATCTTCACTGTACTCTTCCCACCTGACCACTCTCTCCACAACGTTTAACAGTGGAATTCTGATTGCACTATTAACGTACCACCTTTGCTTTTAATTTCATCGAAAGTTGTGTTGACTTCTCTACATGCTGAGTCAGTCCTTCCAAAAATCATTTCTTTTCCTGCTTCTTCACATTTTTCATGCAGTCACTTTGCCTTAGCTTCACTGCATTTAATGTTTATTTGATTCATAAGTGACTTAGACTTCGTAATCCTGGATTATCATCGGCATTGTTTAGTTCCTTCTTTCATTGATAAACAAAGTATTTCTTGTTTTACCCATTGTTTCATCACAGTTATCTTCTTTTCACCTATGTTCTTCTAGCCAGATTCTGTGATTGACGTTTTTAGAGATGCCAATTCGTCTTCAACCGAACTGCCTACTAAATTATTCCTTATCGCACTATCTATAGCCCAAGACACCTTCAAGCGCATCATTTCCGTTTCCCACTGTTTTGCGCATTGTTTCTTCCTGACAGGAGTGCTATTCATCATTGATGCAGTTTGATCTGCATTTATAACTGCTCGTTAAGCCTTACAGTCCAGTCTATGATTTTGAAATCTCTGCCTGACGATAATGTAGTCAAACTAAAAACCTTCCATACCTCTAGGCCTTTATCTACGTTACGTCATACTCTTCGTGATTTTTGAGTATTCACCATTACTAGCAGAAATTTATTGTAGAACTAGTTAACGTTCCTCCTTTCTCTGAATCCTGAAACAAAGTCCACATGATCCCCTAACGCTTTCTTCTACTCCTTCCCCTACAACAGCATTCCAGTCCCCCATGACAATTAGATTTCCGTCTTTCTATACTAACTGAATTATCCGTTCAATGCCCACATCCACTTTCTGTGCCTCTTCATTTTCGGTTTGCGACTCCGACGTTTATACCTCAACTATCGTTGTCAGTCTTGGTTGTCGATTTGTATGAGAATAACTCTACCACTGAACGCTTGACAGTAACTCACTTCCTGTCTTACCCTCGTATCCTTACCGAAATCCGCTACCATTATCCCATTTTCAAAATAATGTTTCAAAAGGCTCTGAGCACTATAAGACTTAACTTCTGAGGTCTTCAGTCGCCTAGAACATAGAACTAATTAACCCTAACTAACCTAAGACATCACACACATCCATGCCCAAGGCAGGATTCGAACCTGCGACCGTAGTGGTGGCTCGGTTCCAGACTGTAGCGCCTAGAACCGCACGGCTCCATTTTCAGCAACTGTTGCTATTATCCTAAACTTATCTAACCAGATGTCATTGTTTCTTTCCATTTCACTTCTCTTACTCCACTATATTTAGATGAGCTCTGGATTTTCCCTTTCCAGATTTTTTTAGCTTTCCTACCACTGTCTCGTAAAACATTATCCTTTCGTTGATTACCTCCACCTTTGCAATCCCCTTCCGAAGATAAGAATGAGGGACTAGTATAGAATCTTTTTCGAAGAGAGAGATCATCAAGACACTTTTTCAGTTCCTGTCTACATATCCTGTGGGTACACATTATATGTCATAGTGATTTCCTCTGCCTTCTGCATACTCATGCCGTTGATCATTGCTGATTCTCACGCCTTTAGGGGCGGTTACCCAACCCATGCCCAAGAGAGCGTTCTGAACCTCTGTCGGTACCTCCACCCTCTTTGACAAGGCCGTTGACAGAATGACGGAGATTTCTTATGCCTGAAGCCTTCGGCCGCCACTGTTGATGATTTTTATTAGAAATTTAAGTGGTAGCAGAGTTTGAAACCGGGACCGAGGACGTTTTGATCACTAATCAAAGACACTACCCCTACAGCTCGAACTTTTTACTAGGCCGCCTAAACTTTTAACGTCTGAGATTTCCTGATTCACAACAATATTTTCAGTCGGTTTAATTATTAGACCTTACAAAACAGCATATAATCTTCATTAATAGCACTTATAATTGCACATAATCTGCTATAACTTAATTTTTTTCAGATGGAAACAGTCCTTTTGGGTACTTCCACTTAAAAGTTAGTATCGAACGAACAAAACCGCGATTGCGGAAGGCTGAGATCGTAATTACTTTAATAAAACTAGAATTTTTGCAATGTAATAGGCAGCGTCTTCTGATTAATATGTTTACTTGATCTAGTAAATGAATACCTGAACAAACGAAAAAAAAATATTCTGGCTTACAGGGCATGAGTACAGTGCTTTACGTCCTGCTGAATCGCAGAAATTACTCCATGGCCTTTATGTTGGAGTTCATAGTTGAGATAAAAGTCCTTTCACAACATTTCTAGGTCTAATACCTCGCGTAAAAAGAAATGAAAGCGACCACTCACTGCCTCCTTTTCATGGAAAAGCACACACTCCTATCCTTGAAAGCGTAAATGCAGCGAATAGTTGTGGAACTTTTCCACGTCATGCTGCGTGTTCATCTATAGTGATTCAACGGCATTTTTCTAGCATGAAGGATATAATATACACAGGAAAAACTGATTCCTTAAATTAACTTATTTAAAAATGTTAGAGTTTCTAATACAGTGTATTATTTGAAATTTGTTAAAAAAATAAATACTCTTTTTAAGCTACAGAAATCGTACAGTTCTGGCATTTCATTTACATTGTAAATACACTTCCCATCGGTTTAGAAGCACTTGCTCTACTCAGCAGAAATTATTGTTTGACTTTACTAAGAAAACATTATTCAGAACTGACGTAATAATTCAAAAGTAAATATAGCCCGTGAATGAATAGTGTACGTGGAATCTCATTTGTGAGATTAAATGACAACGCACTGGCATGTACTCATGAATCTATGATGCGTTTGTCAACGTTAGTTTGCCATTCGTCGACAGTATTATGTAAATAAAAGCGGCCACAAATACCGATAACGCAGAATTACAGCAATCAAAGCACTGATTTGGTATAAACCGAATTAAGCGCCACAGTCCGTTTTATTCGCATTAATTTCATTACCATGCGCAACGATTCTATACCAAAAAGCAACAAACAAAATTTAAAAGTGCACATATTCAGTCGCATCACGCCTCGAATTCCATTAAGTTAATAGAATTACCTCGTATATCAGCTTCAATATCGATGAATAAGCAACCGTTTTCGAACGTCTTAATCTTCATTTGCAAAGTAGTTTCAAATAACACAAATCGCAAGCTTAATGTCAAATATTTTTATCTTATCATCACTGTAATTATTATACAGATCTAATGTATTTATCAATAAGGCCCTACAAACGAACGACTATATCAATTTGGACAGTTTCTTCTTAAAAAAAAATCAAGGTGCCGCTTAGTAAAAAATCTGAGCCAACCATCTGTACATACTTGGGGGTACGGAAGGCGGGCGGTATTCTAAACAGAGAAGCTGGTTAAGTGAAAAATAACGGCCTCAAGGCCTGGAAACTTGACAAAGACCGAGAGAGTATTCTACTGACCCCACACTCTCAGTACTGCATAAGAATGGCGTCACTGACATATGGTGACACGACGCCTGATCGGAAGTGATAGGTCCGACATGTTACGTAAGTGAATACGTCCACCAGTAGCCTGTGCTTAGTTTACTAAAAAATAGTTTTATGAAAGTAATTACGATCTCATACGTCCGTAAACTCATTTTTGTTCGTTTGGTATGAACTTTTCAATAAAAATACTTATAAAGGACCGCATATTCAACTGGTAAAAATATTACGTTACACTAGATTATGTGTAATTGTTATTGCTATGAATGTAGATCATAAATTGTTTTGTAAGGTCTAATAACTAATATCACTCAAAATGGGCAGTCACTCTCAGGTTAGAGTGCCAATTGCATCTGTATATTCGGTTAGCACTATTAAATTTTGAACAAAGTGGAAAGCCGCAGAAGATTATCTCTAAGTAGGGTGTCCAATTATTATTCGCATGTTGCCGACACATAGTCAGAACTCTCTCTCTCAGACCAGCTTGAGATGTGGAGACGTTTTTCGATTTCTAACGGATGTTCCTGATCATAGGCAAATTTTGGGGGCGTGTGGAATCAACCGGGTTGTTTTCTGAACGATCCTCACCAGAATGCACTAGAAAAATTCCATTAAACTATAACAAGAGGATTTATGTTTCAGAACATAGCACTAAGTATCTTTTGAGGAAGATCAGTCCTTGTTATGGTATGGGTACATTGTGTTAGTTTATCCTTTCACAGTTTGAAAAGTGCTCCATATTGTGTGCTAGAACCTTTCTCCAATGTACAAACATCAGAAATATCACTACAAGAGGAGGTGGTGGACTTACAAGGACTGAAGAGAAGAAACTGAAATTAAGAACTTCAGATAAAAAATTTGGGCTTCATAGGCCTTAACGAGCCTTATGCGCTGTATAAAGTAAGTTTTCATTACATTTCGTTCATTATATTCAGTCGAAGGAATATTTTGTGTAGTCACCAAATTTACAGACAAAAATCACCAAATTTTGCAGCCAAAAATTAAAAAAAAGAAAAAAACAGACTGTCAGCAGTGACTCAGTAGTATGCGGCGATTTAAGACTGGTGACGATAAACAGGGAATCGAACATCGAAAAATTTGTATTACTTCTTAAATCTCATGCTTGTCGCTAATAATGCATTACAATGTTTTAACAATATCGGTATGTTAATAATTTTTGAGTGGATGACATCACATTCCATATCTTATTTGAACATGGCACAACCATTTCATTATGGGTCCTATGAAATATTTTTATACATTGACATGAGCCCCTTTATCTATAATTCACTTTATATGATTTACAGAAATTTCATATTGTAATCACGCTCCAGCAGCAAAATTTATGATTAACAATGACCGCTCTGTCTACCAAATAAAGATCATGCATTCCAAAATATTATGTTCCTCGCGAAATTCACATATGTAAATAATCAATGACACATGAATAAAAGATAGTTCGGTGTCTTCCTGAGGTTGTTTTATAAGGAGCATTGTGACTGAAATAGCGTCAATCAAGTTAACACTGGATACTATGGCTTACGAATTCACACCTGGAGCCTAATTACAGTTAAAGATATTGATATTCTATTCAGCTTATCGTTTTACATGTGAGTGATATTTGCCACTTCTTCGCTTTACATGAATGTCTATCAAACACTTTTGCTCAAAATCCAATGCTGATATTGCGAGTCTGCACCTCAGGCCACATATACAACTATCTTCTTATTGATGTGTATCCTGCATATGGTAGTATGTTATGAGGCTAAAAATAGCTACAGTTATGGCATGATATGTTGGTAGACATCCCCCAAGAACTGATAGTTTGTCAGCAATATCTCCGATCACTGGAGGTGCTCTATTTAACATCTTTTATTTTTATCTTTAGATATAAGTTTAGTTTTCTGTCAGAGAAACCCAAAACCATGTTCTGAAATAGTGTCTTGTTTCTCCCACTAGACTATGGTTAGGCACTTGCCGAAATCTGCATCTGAGTAACACAACATGCAAAATAAAGGACGACTGATAACTGTGCTCTACTACTTGTTATATATATATGATGCAGTTGCCATAGTTGGAGTTAATGCAATATTACATTACTCCTGCAATAATTGTGCTATTCTTTAATTCTGTGGAAGAAACTAAGAATATGTAGTAAATAAATTTTATTTTAAATTTTTTTTCATTTCAGCTGACTAAGTAAGATTCATTACATATCTAAAATACCTTCAAAGGAAATTATGTAGTTCGGGCGTGCAAAAAATCAAATGAATGAATTTCTAACTCCTAAGCGAACTGTATACAGTGTTAGTTAATACTACATACATGACACCTCGTTAATGCCTTTAAGTGTTACTTTTCTAAGGATAGAGGGTACTTATAAATGGTGGAAAAATGAAATTGTTTATGATTTTAATAAATTATATAGTCTTTTGCGACTACATTTATATATGCATTATAGGGTTTCAAATGAAAAATGACCTACGTATACAAAATTTTAAAGTTACCGTCATGTATCCGCCAAGCCCCCTTTATTTCTGCTACAGAAACCAGTATTATTTCGAAAAGTACTGTGAACTTCCTGTTTCCAGCGATTATACGTATGATACATCACATATGCAGGTAACAGTGCAGGTTTCCAGTTTCTGTAAATGGTTATCTTTGCTAGTATTTACTTTTGTTTCGCTGAAGCAGTTGGATCACATGTTACTGGATGTTTGTTGCTGAAGTGCTCCATATATTTGTGGAAGTACATATCCTTCAGTGTGCAATAAATACGAACTATGAGACGCATCTAGAAATTCGATAAAAGGAAAATCCGTAGTAACAGGTTCACAAACAAAGCAAGCAACACTGTTGAAAGTAGCCTATGCATCAGTTATTCAGGGTAAAAACTCCCACATGGCACGCCTCCTGGTGATTCAGCTTTTTGTGTTAACAATGACGCTGTTTGTACTAGATTTGTTGTTGTTGATGTGGGCATTTTATGTTCTTTGATAAAGAAAGTGGTACAATGTAAACAACGTGATGGTGCAGGCTGGCTGGAAATAAGTGTACAAAAAAGTAGCAGGAAGGGTTTAGCGTCAAAATTAGTATTTTTTTGTAGATTCTGCAATAAATCTACCTCGAAAATGACTTAGAACATTAAGCATAAGTGTGTGCAATGCGTTCAATAGGAAAAGGAGAAAAGGCAGCTGAAACGTTTTGTGGTTTGATGGACTTTCCTCCTCCTCCCAGTAGATTCAGCAAATACATAAAAATATTTTAGGTGCCTTGACGGTTGTGTCTAAAGCATGTATGAAACGTGCAGTAGAAGAAAATGCACATTCCTTGAATAGTACTATAAGTTTTACTTCTGTGGAGAATGGAAAAGTTGTTGATGTTGAGTGCTTATGTAAGTGCTGCCACACCTGCCATGGTAATATTGAAAAACATATTGAACATCAGTGTTCTAAGAAATATTATGGTTACTGTAGAGGTATGGAGTGTATTGTAGCTCTAAAAATATTTCAGAGGTCGGTGCCCGTTTGTAAGCGTTAGATGTACGAAGTACCTACCCAATGGGGACTCTAAACGTTTCAATAAAATTATTGAGTTTAACGTTTATGGTGATACCTTGCTAACAAATCTAGAGAGTATTGGACATGTGAAAAACAGGATGTGTGCTAGATTGTGGAAGCTACGAAGACAAATGAAAAGTAAGTTGCTATCTGATGGGAAATCTCTGTCTGAACGAGGCAGATGGACAGAAACAGAAATAGATCTTGTGCAGAGTTATTATGGACTGGCCATTAGACGAATTACACCTCTTACTGGTGTTACAGCAATGAGGAAAGCTGTATGGGCCACTTACTTTCATAAGTTGTCCACAGATGTCCACCCTGTTCACAGACTTTGCCCTAAAGGAGCAGTTTTTGCTGTGGTTACCAAAATCAAAAGAAAGTTGTCAAATATACCAACATAAGCATTCTTTTCCTGAGCCTGTTATGAATTAAATAAAAGCAATTTTTAGAGAGCTGAGTGAAGCTGTTTTGCTCAGTAAATGTCTTCATGGGGCACTCAGGATACAAATGGAAGTTTCAACCATTGCTGATAGGAAAGATTGCCCAAAAACTAAACACATTAAATGTTGGTGTACTAGATGCAATGATATGTTCGAATGATAGGAAAGTTGGAAGTCCTAAGAAATTTAGGCAAAAAATGTGGCTCTAATATGGATCAACTGCTTGCATGTGGCAGACAACGGGCGTATAAAGCTAAAAGATTCGCTCTTCCAGTTACCACTGAAGCAAGAAGTGCTGGAAGGAATGCCAAGAGGAAGCCTGAAAATGAGGAAATGCTGCGGGATAAAAACTATGCTTAAGGAATGTTCTGAGGCACAGTTTAATTGGACTCATATCTTCATTTGCAACAGTTGTATTTTTCAGAATTCATGAACAAATATTTCCTAAATTTTATAAAGCATTGTTCTAATTTTTACTGTGACTTGCAATAGTCCATTCTTATGTAGTAGAGATAAGCTTTATTGCAGAATCAACTAAATTATAGCAAAAATAATATTTTTACTAAGAAGAAATTATCAAAAATTAAAATGTAAGATGTAATTATTTTTTCATCCTTGTAATATACATAATAGGTGGAATGAAATAGGTGTAATATCTCATCCGTTATGTCATGCATATCTGGTAAAAATTTGGTCTCATTAAAAATTATAGCATTGGATTAAATGGTTCCTGAAACTGACGAAGCATTTTGGAAAAAGGTTGCAGCAGTTTCTTTGTAAATTTCTTTAATAACCATAAGCAGGTCAAAAAACATTCAAAATACTTCTAATTTGTATAGAAATGTGCTGCGTTACCTGATACCAACAAAAAATCTCTAAAACTTATACATTATAAACAGTGCCTGAAAGAAATAGGTGTTGATTTTTACATAATATTCAGTCGGAAAACTACCCTGCATCATTAAAGGTTTAGTAATATAAAAGATCCTTCTTATTAATGTAAGATATACCTTGGACTACGTGCAAAGAAAAGAAAAGTGATCAAGTAATGATGTTAAATATCACACAAAGGCATAGTGCTTGGAAGTCACGATGGGCGTAACTGGGATATGGGGGAAAAACAGCTGTCATCAGACGCAGAGGATAAAGTAATGTGTGCCAGCCACAGCCACAGCCATGTGTATAAGAGACCTGTGTATAACAGCGGTGGAAACAAAAAAGTGGGACATTTCGAGACTATGCGAGGAGATTCAAGTAATTTCTGGAAAGATTGGGGTCATAAAAAGCAACTCTGCTAGAGGAACTCCATCAAGACTGAAAAAAAAACATATAAATGGCAGTCAGAGGCCATCCCACCAGTCACAGTCTGTGTTGCGGCCACCGTCGTTGACAGACAGCATCTATGTAGTCGGCAGCCATCACTGTAGAGCGATGGTTTGATGATGCTGCAATAAGCTATGAGAATACTCTATACATTCAAGGGAAGCAAATGATTTTCCGATAAGTATCCCGCCACCGTTATTACCGTGCGCTTTCCATCTGATGGCAAAGAACAAGCACTGTGGAGTTCGTCTCTAGAAGTATCAACGAGTTTTAGTATTTCTGTGTGCGATGTGCCATATCAGTTGTGTGAATAAGGTGTCAAGTTGTGTAAGTCTCAACGAGGCATAATTTGATTTTTCTGTGCGTCAGAATGTAGAAACAACGAGTGCTGAATCGCACCGACCTCTTTTGTTGATTCGAGTAGTTGATTGTGTATCATTAGAAGGATTCACAAGCACAGCACACGTCTCTGATAGTGAAAGGGTTGAGCTGGGTAACTGGGAGTTGCTGGAAAGAACTGACATATAGAGCGGTAGAGTGTAGCCGTTGATGTATAAAAGGCCACTGTAGGACTCTTCTTCAAGCAGGATTGAGTTATTGAGAAATAACGTGTTCTTAAACTGAATCTCGAAGTCTTTTCACCCTTATTCACTTTCTACTAAGTCAAGGAAGTTATCCTGGCCATTACAACATCCTAGGAGACTTTATAAGGCCGGCTGGCGTGGCCGAGCGATTCTTGACGCTTCAGTCTGGAACCGCGCGACCGCTACGGTCGCAGGTTCGAACGATGACTCGGGTATGGATTTGTGTGATGTCCTTCGGTTAGTTAGGTTTAAGTAGTTCTAAGTTCTAGGGGACTGCTGACCTCAGATGTTAAGTCTCATAGTGCTCAGAGCCATCTGAACCATATGAAGACTTAAAGGTCGCACCCAGATCTCAGCAGACAGTATCGTCAATGTTCGGATTGTGCCACGCAGACCACATCTTCATCCAAAGCACACTGCAGGATCTATGCCTAGACGTGATAGTATAATTCAGTTAAGGATAAGAAAAACCAAAAGTTACTTTTTGAATAGAATATCGAGTTTACGACGTTACTGTTACACACAGTTAGAGACGTTCATAAAAGATTAAGATTGTGCACTTTCATGGGACAATCGAGTAGCGATAGGATGACGGAACATTCGTCGTAACAGGGATGTTTTTTTGCAGCCTTGTAAAATAGACTGTGGTTATCTTGGTAAATGGAAGCTTGGAAGATTGTGGTAAGAACTATGGGACCAAACTGCTGAGGTCATCGGTCCCTAGGCTTACGCACTGCTTATTCTAAATTAAACTAACTTACGCTAAGGACGACACGCACATCCATGCCCGAGGGAGCTTGGTAGATGAAAGCGTCCTCGATACACGTAACAATTATGAAGATGCAGGAAAAAGGCAACGTTGGTTCACCGCCAATCCTGAAATAAACATTATTTTATATTCAGGCGAAGTTAATGAGTAGTTCCACCTAGTGGTATGAAAAAACTCAGAAAATATCAGAGAACCACCACTGGCCTTAACCACAACCTCCACACACAGTATTTTAAACGCTTCACTATGCTCTCTGTGAATCGGATGCAATTGAAAACATTCATTTGGTAGAAAATTGCAACTCCTTGGAGCACACAATCCGCCTTCATTGAGAGAGTCTAGTTTACATAACGTTTGGCCCACTGTGTACATGCAGCTTTACGTTGTAAGTAGGCTGTTTAGGTTTTTTATATTGGTAACGCCACGTAGCGCTCTGTATGAAAATCACTGGCTGTGCTGTGTGCAGTCAGTGGCTGGTTGGATTGTTGTAATACTCGCCATTGTAGTGTTGGGCGGCTGGATGTTAACAGCGCGTAGCGTTACGCAGTTGAAGGTGAGAGATGGCGGAGTTTTGAAATTTGTAAGACTGGATGTCATGAACTGCTATATATATTACGACTTTTGAACACTATTAAGGTAAATAAATTGTTTGTTCTGTATTAAAATCTTTCATTTGCTAACTATACCTATCAATAGTTAGTGCCTTCCGTAGTTTGAATCTTTTATTTAGCTGGCAGTAGTGGTGCCCGCTGTATTGCAGTAGTTCGTGTAACCAAGATTTTTGTGAGGTAAGTGATTTGTGAAACGTGTAGTTTAATGTTAGTCAGGGCCATTCTTTTGTAGGGATTTTTGAAAGTCAGATTGCATTGCGCTAAAAATATCGTGTGTCAGTTTAAGCACAGTCATGTATAATTTTTCTAAGGGGACGTTTCAGCATGTTACTCTGAACCATTACCCGTTGCGAGGTATCCAGCTCCGAATACGAACTGTATCCAGACTCCCTCAAAGTGTTCACTTGGAAACTCGTTAAGAGTTCATTTCGTTCGATTATGATAGACAAAGGGTAATTATTTACAAAGTCTGAACAGACTGTAAATCGTGCTCTGGGAAAGTGTATGTCCAATAAGTGAATTAAAGGCAGGAAAAGAGAAAGCGCAGATGATGACAGGCAACGGTTATCAGAGATTCGTCAGTTTTTTAAAAGACCGATGTGCGAAGTGTGAAACTGATTCCACCGCCAAACCCTAGCAATGTATCTTGCCGACAACCATAAACAATTTTGGTCCTTTCTAAAACCAATAGGGATTCTACCAAATCACTTGTTAACCAGCCTTGTGTAGCAGTAGAAGATAGCAAAATGGAATGTCAAGTCTTAAATTTCGCGTTTAAGGAATCGTTGAAGCGGGAGAATCCTACAAACACAGCGCAGCTTGACGATCACACAGGCTCACATATGAGAAACTACAAGAACAGCTGAAATCAAATGTCGCCAGATCAGAACGGATTTACAAGAAGCACTCTGTGGCACTGGCCCCTTACTTAACTGGCCTTTATCGCGAAGCTCTCAGTCAGTGCCAAGTCCCAAGCGACAGGAAAAAAGTGCTGGTCACAATAACAGTGGTAAAAGAACGGACCAGCAGAAGTACAGTTTTCTTGAATATCGGTTTGTTGAAGTGTTCTATAACACACTATCAGTTCAACTACAATAAATATCCTTGAGACGAAAACATTTCTGTCCCCGAATCAGCACTATTTTAGAATGAATCGCTCGTGCGGGAACTCAGCTCGCCTCTCTCTTACAGGAGATCTTGCTCACCATGGATGAAGGACGAAACGAAGATTCCGTGTTACTAGCTAGCTCTAAAAGTAGAAAAATCCAAGTTAATGTATATGAATACGGCAAACAAACCTGCAATGTTCGAATGCAACATTAGTAGTGTGCTTCTTGAGAGAGTCGCATCGATTAAATATCTAGCCGTAACGCTGCGAAGCGAAATGAAATGGAACGAGCGTATAACTACGGCAGTGTAATGGGAGAACTTTAGGAAAGTGGGCTTTATCTGTAAAGGAGACCCCTCGGAGAGCATTGCTCGAGTGCTTGTTACACGCAGCAACTCGGGTTAACGGAAGACATCAAAGCAAGTCAGAGGCGGGGTACTAGATATATTACCGGTAGTTTCGAACAACAAACAAGCGTTACTGAGATGCTTCGGAAACTCAAGTGGACATCCCTGGAGGGATGGTACTGAAAAAACGTAGAGAACAGGCATTTAAAACTGCCACCACCGTACATTTTGCGTAAGTACTATGAAGATAAGATACGACAAATTGGGGGGTCTAACAGTAGTGTATAGATAGTCGTATTACCCTCGCTCTGTTTGCAAGAGGAACAGAAAGTAAATGACTCGTAGTGGTACAGGATTCCCTCCGCCGCCATACGGTGCTCGGGTATGTCACCCATTGTCATTGACGAGGCGAGATATTCCTCCCTGTTCCTGTCGATGAGGAACTTTTCGAGACTTGTGCTCTAACGCCGTGTCACATGGTTGGTTCGCTTACACGTTGTGATAGTCAACGGTGATGCACTAACATGCTTTGTGAACTCCATACTGAGTGTGGTCATGGGTACACAGAAATTGGATAGCGCCGTTCTGCCACTCAATAATATCTCTTGAGGCGCAGATGCCATAAAACCGACTGGCACATATACGCAACATCTCTGCCATGAATTACGTCAGTGTTGAAGGATCATATGACTACCTGGTTTCAATCCATAACAGCGCTCCAAGCGATCTTTATGCTCTTTTAATAGGGGGCGAATATTACAGTGATATGCAAAAATTAAGGATAAAAGTAACGTTCTCATAATGTGTCAGTACCAGGTAACACAGTTCTGTGAAACTTGAAGCATAGACAGAAAGAACTATAATGCGTTCACACTGCCGGCCGGTCCGGGCCGGGATGACTCGTACTGGGTCGGCTCGTGCCTAGCCAGCTCAGGCCGACGTGTAGTGCATCCACATTGCGCGCCGCGCCGAGCCGGGACGGCGAAATGGGGGAAAATCCACTTCTCCGATTTTCATGTTTTAAAAATTGTTAGCAGTATATAAGACTTCGCCACATCGTTTTATGAACTTATTTTTTCCTTAAAAGCGTTACTTAAGTCGTGAGAAAAGAAAAAGTCTACTTTTGGTTTCACGTGATTTCTTAGTTTCGTAACGCTTCCCAACCGATTTTGAAGAAAGTATGCCACTAAAAAATCTGATTTTTGTGCACGTGGTACTGTAACATCTTAGCTTCGTATTAAATCATTTATCTTTCCATATTTCTTAACAGTCGTTGTGAAATGATGCTATTTGTCAACGTTGTGCACTTGATTTACAAATCTTGCAGTGAAAAAGTTATGTAGCGGGTAGGTTACTGTTAGATCCGTTTTAGACAATACATTGTTGCGAATGAAATGTAGCTAAAAGTACCAAAAAGTTTTTGAAATGATAATCACACTGACATCTGTCTCTGGTCACAAGTAATGCGAGCTATTCAGTGGCGTCACTGCCGTGTCCGCAAGCCACGGAGTTCGCGCGGTTAAAACTTGGTTTAGTGTAGTCATATAATGCAGGACAGAAAAAAAACTAATTACTAGTGATCAGTGGTGTAAAACTAATCACAAAAACAAACTGGAGATTTGTGATACTTTTACTGCAGAAACTGAAGCGCACTTCTGTAGTCTCGTTGTTTACTTTAACAGAAAAAATAATGGAGAGTTAATGAAACTACTGTAGATCGACACAGATGTGCGTTTGATTGTTCTTCATTGTTTTTTTCCTTCATTGGCGGGCTGCGCCGCCCTGTCAAAGTAATCCCCACTCTTTGACTAAATGGCTGTTAGCTGCCGGAGGCCTAATTAATAAATTTAAAAAATTCCCCGTCTTTCGACAGCTGACAAACAAGTCAGTAGAAAACGCAGCTGCAGTCAACAGTTGCTCGCGTTTAGCTAGTCTGTGCTGTCGTGTAGAACAATGTCTTCACTATTTTATTGGTATTGTTTTGACTCTTCAGTAACTCGTCGAGTTTTGAAGTACAGAAGAACTAGGAGATTATGGATTCCTCGCATAAATAGAGACAGACATTTAGGAGCGTTTTTTCTTTACATCAAGAACTTAAAAACTATCCTGAAAAATTTTATTCATATTACAGAATGAATCATAATACATTTGAGTATGTGCTGCAGAACATTCAAGACAAAATTTCGACACAGAACACAAATTTTCGCAGAAGTATAACAGCAGAAGAAAAATTGTTCATAACGGTAAGGTAAGATTCGTTAGTACACACTTTTTGGTTTGCAGTAGAACTTTGTGCAGCATTCACTACCTCCAATTAATTGTAGTCATGCTTTTGTATTTTAAATTTCACAAACGCTTACCTCTGAGGGGAAGAGAGTTTATGGGACTCCTGAGAATCATTAGGAAGTAATTAGCTTCGTCATTTTGAGTAATGTCTTGCTGTGCCTTCAACGAAGAATCGCAGAAATACTCCTTCAGAATTTTCCAACTTTTTTCTTCATGATGCACCGCTTGGCAGTGGTGATGGTTCATCATGTGGAGCCACTGATGACATCACAGAATTCTTTTCATTACCTTGTAAGATATATTGATAGGCGAGGGTTTTGAGATAATGCCCTTTGACTCAGTGGTTCTATTTCCACTGATAAGGAACAACCACAGCATGACTTAACAATTCATTGTCATCTGGTAGGGACACATTTCCGTCCCTCAGTGACACTCATATCTGTCTCCAAGTAAATGCGAACTATTCAGTGGCGGCAGTGCCGCGATCGCTGGCAAGCTATTGTTGTAAATGCATGTAAATACGGTAGATTAAATAAATGAAATAAAAGTAATTTCTCATGTATCATTATAATAGACGTAATTTTTCCTCACTGATTGTGAAATGTGAGGTAACATCTTAAAATAAAAGACGTGTGCAGTCACTCTTGTGATGCAGGCAGAAGCGAGACGTGTGATGTGTGTACTGCAGAAGCTGTAGTGCTGCTCCACAGGCTCGCGCCTGCGGTCGGCTCGCGGCGGCAATATTAAACACTCGGAATGTCGCCGGCTCGGCCCCGGGAGGCTGACGCCGTGTCGGCGCGGCCCGGCCGCCAGTGTGAACGCCGCAGTTCAAAACCGTGTGTCTGATATCAAAGAGGACGGCGGCCCGGCCAGGCTCGGCTCGGCCCGGCCGGCAGTGTGAACGCAGCCTTACAGTACAGCACAGAAGGTGACTGAAAGAATTGCTCAATGAGACCAAAAGATAATAATTATTACTAAGTTACTGTGACGGATGATGGTCCACTGGACATTAAAATTCCCGGGAATTGGTCCTTGATAGTATCTGTCACCACTACGGACGCAATGCATTCTGTGCAAAGTGCTCCATGCCGGCCATAGGACTGGTTTTTGTGGTAGCGCATTCCATTCCTACACCAGCGCGATTAACTGTTTTGAATGCATTTGGAATTAGTGAAAAACGTCTCGCCATGATCCTTTGGTGACCCAGCTCTTATGGCGTGAAGAGGGATTATGGTTAGTTTCTCCAACTTAAATCCCATGGCGAACGTGTGGGGTGCGTTGGGGAGACGTATCACAGTGTGTCCACGTGCATCGACGCCCATCCAGAAGCAGTGAACTTGGTTCGTGGAAAAATGGAACGGAAATCCTTATCAACACTGTGGACAGCACGGGATCACGTTCGAGAGTATGCAGTGCCGTCCACGGTGATCACATACCGAATAAAGAACCAAGCTTCACCGGTAGCAATGTCCGTAACGTCACAGGGCCCATCGACAAATGCGCTGACTCCCACTGTGATTATTGTCTTTGAATGAAAGGCCCAATTCTGTTAGTCTCTTACCGAGCGAAATGGCACAGTGGTGGAAATGGCATTCGGGAGGACGATGATTCAATCCTGCGTCTGACCATCCCGATTTACGTTTCCCATGATTTCCCTAAATCGCTTCAGGAAAATGCCAGGATGGTTCCTTTGACAGGGCACGGCCGACTTCCTTCCCCATCCTTCTCTAATTACGATAATACCTATGACCTCACTGTTTGGTCTCTTCCCCCAAATCAACAACAATACCTCCCCCCCTCCGTCCCCACCTCTCTGTTCGTCTCGATGCGTATTCCTCCAGTTACCTTCTGTATTATACTGTAGCAGTTCTTTTAATGTATGATCCATGTTTCACCGACCAAGATTATTTAGCAGTGACACATCTTGCGGAAGCTAGTTCAAAATGGTTCAAATCGTTCTAAGCACTATGGGACTTAACATCTGAGGTTATAAGTCCCCTAGACTTATAACTAGTTAAACATAACTAACATAAGGGTATCACACACATCCATACCCGACGCAGGACTAGAAACTGCGACAGTAGCAGCCGCGGGGTTCTGGACTGATGCGCCTAGAACCGCTCGGCCACAAGGCCGGCGCGAAAGTTAGTATCGTTCTTAAGTTTTGCACACCACTATATTTCGTCTGGTGACCTTTCTTGTACCACATTCTTCCATCAGTGTGATGTCACCTTGCGTGCTACGCAGCTCGACACTGTTGGACTAAAGATACTGTACAAGTGCATCTCACCAACTGCCGAAGCTCACTGCCTTTTTTTTCCGCGTGTGGCGCAATGCAAGCTGTAAAAGAAGCAGCGCATGCCACCACCGGCTGCATAGAAGCGACTACACCCCTTCTTTCTTTCGTGCCTGCTGAGCTGGGAATCTGGAGCCACGTCACAGAGGAGTGTAGTGGCAGAGGGGGAAGCACGTCGTCTTTCCCGCGACAAAGAAAGCGTGGAGACGGCTTCCGCGCCCGTGCAGACAGCAGTGCAGCCGGGTTTGTTTACTACCTCGAGTCCGGAGACTGTCGCCGAGGCTGCAGCCGGCAACCAGAGAAGACCTCTCTCGCTAGCGGCGGGTTAGCTGTATTTGTTCTGAAGCAGACTTGCGACTGCAGAGCTTCTGTGGATGCTACGTGGGCGACGAGGAAACACACTAGGAAGAAGGATCAGGGTTAAGCACCATTTCACCGATGCGTTCGCACAGCATACGGCTGTATTGTTTTTATCAACTTCAAAAATGAGGTTGCGTAATTAATTTCTCATTCGTCGGCAGATAAATGTCTCCAGTCTTGATACACGAGGGCGTTCAGTAAGTAAGGCAGCACATTTTCATCTGAAAGGATGTTGGTTGTATTCAGGATTCGAGTACACCGTACCATTCCCCACTCTTTTTGCTACAGAAATGTATTTTTGAACCTAACCTGCGTTCAATGTGACGACCTTAGGTCACTCCTCCCCAACATCCATGTATTGCTTAACGCGGAGTGCCACGTTCATTGGTTCAAACACACGGAAGTCGGATGGTGCGAGGTCCGAAACGTAGGGTGGAAGAGGAAGAAAAATCCAATTAAGTTCCGAGAGCCTGTCTCGGGTGCGCAGACCTGTGTGAGACCTTGCGTTGTCATGAAGAGAGATAAATTGGTTAGCATTTTTGCTGTGACGAATCTCCTGACGTCGTTTCTTCAAATTTCTGCGGGTAACACGCGGGAGATCGCACAGGTTTCCGCAAACTTGTTGCGATGATGACAGATGACTGGCCCAACGACTCACCGTGCTTTTGTTGACTGGAAGGCCTACGTAGACATTCTGCAAGCTCCTAAGGATATTTGTGATGCTCTGGTTTTTCACTAAAAGAAACGCAGTGACATGACTCTCCTTGGAACGCACCTCATTACACACATGCCATTTTGAAGTTACACACATGCCATTTTGAAGCCTACGTAAAACGCCGCTACATATCGGAACTTCATGAAACTATAGCGGCTGAAGCCGAAATATTCCACAATGCCTCACAACAAAATAACACATATTTTTCAACGGGAATTCACCAAGGAAAAAATGTGTTGCATTACGTATTAGTTGGCCGCCGTACATTGAAATCACGCCCCGGAATACCGTAGCTCTCCGATACTGGTTCCGAAAGAAAATGGCGCAGCCCATTGATGTAATGGAAACGGGCTGTACGTACACAGCAGTTTTACAGCGTATGGTAGCGGTCGATGAGACATTGCTTAGCTATAAACTGATATAGATTAACAAAGTAGGTCATACCGTATTATTCAAAGGAAAGGGTTTCGAAATTTAATACGTTTTAGTGCCTTGAAATGAACGAGTTAGACAATAGAAAACTAAATTCTTAATAGTTTTATCGTTATTAGAATCACTTTCACATTACATTATTTTAGGATTTTCAAACATTTTCTGCATCGGTTTTCCTGTTCGAAGCTTTCGTCTTTAACTGCGACGACATCAAATTGGCTAACTGATGCAGAAACAACAGGTATTTATTCATTGGTTACGAGTAACCTAGAGGTGGGCGAGGTAGCACAGTGGGATTCATTATTCCTCCCCACAACCACGCCAAAGGGTGTGCAAGTTTAAGAGCGGACTCTTTATTGAAAATTACTGAGACTTTATTACATCATTCTGAAACCACTTCAAATGGTTCAATTGGCTCTGAGCACTATGGGACTTAACATCTATGGTCATCAGTCCCCTAGAACTTAGAACTACTTAAACCTAACTAACCTAAGGACAACACACAACACCCAGCCATCATGAGGCAGAGAAAGTCCCTGACCCCGCCGGGAATCGAACCCGGGAACCCGGGCGCAGGAAGCGAGAACGCTACCGTACGACCACGAGATGCGGGCTGAAACCACTTTCCTTGTGTTATACATATCTGTTGTTATTTTGTTTCGTTCGATTGTTCGATACCTTGTCCTTATCATTAGTTAATTTCATCTGTTGTACACGTACAGAAGCATCCACAATCGTTAAAGATTAAATGAACAACTTTATGAGAATGGTACATTATGATTTTCAGATTTTAAGGTTGGTGCCGTTTTCTCATCCTCAGGCGCTTTTTAATTATTTGGGTCTGTAGCAGAGCACTTCTTGTGGAAATATTAGTGGTTCTCCTGGGTCGATTCATATTACCTCATCGTTCTGCCTCTATTTAAACAATAAAGCTTGAAAAATCTTATCAGAAAATTGAAAACAAATAAGCATATTTATTCACGACTCTCAACACACTATTAGGATATTTTACCAGGTTCACTCCCACTACTTCCAACTGTCTATCTCAGCTGCCCATCTCAGCTTTCGCACGGCTGGATTTAATTCGCTGACCAACAGCATGAAAACAAATACAGTCATATGCAATCGTAATTCGCTGGGTGCAGAGTACACTATAAACAAAAAGAAAAACCATTTTCCAAATACACTGTCCATTAAAATTAATGTGATCACTTGATATAATTACCTTTTCTAGAGCGAGACGTGCAGGAAGCGAGTCATTAAGGCTCTTGAAGGTACCGACAGTGACGTGGAGCCTTTCCGACTCCTGTGCCGCGATCAGTTGTGTTATGTTTCCCGATACGGGAGGTTCTACAGTTTCTCGACCAGGTTTTAATCCCGGCAAGTACGATAATCTCATAACGGTGCTCTTCGAACAATATACGTACAGTGATAGCTGTGCGCACTTTGCGCTGGCCTGCTGGTAGATGATATCGTACCAAGCAGAAGCAAACCGCGAATAGTTGTGGAAATAGTTTCCAAGGGTACATGATAATCGTTTTGACCCACTGTGCCTTCCAAAATGACGAGATAATCCAGGGAATGCACGAAAACATTTCTCAGACCATAAAGCGCTCCCCTAGGACCTTGACCCTTTGGGGCGTTTCACGCCACACACGCCAATGGACACCTGTCCGATGGAGCATGACACGTTATGCATCTGAAACGGCCGCTTTTTGCAAATAAGTGGACGTCGGTTGCGATACTGGCGTGCAAATAGCAGCGTTCAGTAGAGTTGCATGAACCAACCACACCCAGCACCGTTCACTGAACGGTCGTTGAGGAGACACTACTCGTTCACCTGGGAGACCAGCTGCTCGACAGTTGCTCTTCATTCCTACACATCTCCGCGACGGTCCATCAAACCTCATATCTAACGCGGTTAGTGCACCACAGTTGCTTCTGCGTCGGTTTCGGATAGCGCAATTTTGCCGCGCACGCTGCACTTTATCCACGGTGTGACGCGAACAGTTGAAAGACTGCCGCCTGTTGCTTGTTTTTCAAGAACACTGAATGTCAGCGTGCTCCTGATATTACTGCGCATTATGTGACACGTATGACAAGTCGACTTTAATTATTTTACTGAATACGTCCTATAATCTTTTAAATGTATGGGTCAAAGAAAGACCTCTACAAAATCGTCACAGAAATTAATTAAGAACGCAACGGATAACGCTAGAATGTCATGCGACCGTGGAACGATATGTGCAGTATGGGAGCTGGTAATATTTCCGTCTAAACCTGCCGTAGATTGCATTTCATTCAATGTTAACTTTGATTACTTAATTAGCATGAAACTTTCAATAATAATGAGAAGCATGGTAATTACTTAATAAAATTACAGCATTTAGATTAGCTGAAAGGGAGTAGCAATGAGTAACATTATCTTCAGTGGACATTCAGATTCATCTGAAACTATAACAAGAAAACATTGAACTGACAATTAGTTTCGACATTTGAGTCGTCAGAGTGTAGCAATGCAAGCACCGATCTTCAAATTTGGTCACTTTACGGAAATTGAAATATGTGGTAAGGTCTTTCGGGACCAAACTGTAGAGGTCATCGGTCCCTAAACCTACACACTACTTAAACTAACTTAAACTAACTGAGACTGTGGAAAAACATACGCCCGCATCTCGTGGTCGTGTGGTAGCGTTCTCGCTTCCTGCAGCCGGGTTCCCGGGTTCGATTCCCGGCGGGGTCAGGGATTTTCTCTGCCTCGTGATGGCTGGGTGTTGTGTGTTGTCCTTAGGTTAGTTAGGTTTAAGTAGTTCTAAGTTCTAGGGGACTGATGACCATAGATGTTAAGTCCCATAGTGCTCAGAGCCGTTTGAAACATTTTTTTGAAAAACATACCCAAGGCCCAGGGTGGACTCGAACCTCGGACGGGGGAACCACTACTATACAATGCAGTAATCCAAACGTAAATTCTCAGAGATTTCTTTCTCAAATTAAGGCACGGAGGTCACGCAGCTCTTGTAACACATGAATTATTGGTGGAAGAGGAGGTGGAATATTGTAAGTAGGCTCTTCAGGTTTTTATATTGGCAACGCCACGTAGCGCTCTGTATGAAAATCACTGACTGTGCTGTGTGCAGTCTCTGGCTGGGTGGCATTGTTGGAATAGTCGTTATTGTAGTGTTGGGCCGTTGGATGTGAACAGCGCGTAGCGTTGAGCAGTTGGAGGTGAACCGCCAGCAGTGGTGGACGTGGGGAGAGAGATGGCGGAGTTTTGAGAGCGGATGATCTGGACGTGTGTCCATCAGAGAGACTAAATTTGTAATACTGGATATCATGAACTGAGATATTACCACTTTTGAACTCAATTAAGCTAAATACATTGTCTGTTTCCTATCAAAATCATTCGTTTGCTAACTATACCTATCAGTAGTTACTGCCTTCCGTAGTTAGAATCTTTTATTTAGCTGGCAGTAGTGGCGCTCTCTGTATTGCAGTAGTTCGAGTAACGAAGATTTTTGTGAGGTAAGTGATTCACGAAAGGTATAGGTTATTGTTAGTCAGGGCCATTCTTTTGTAAGGATTTTTCCAAGTCAGATTGCGTTGTGCTAAAAATATTGTGTGTCAATTTCAGGACAGTGATTTATAATTTTTCTAA
This sequence comes from Schistocerca gregaria, assembly GCF_023897955.1. Taxonomy (NCBI): domain Eukaryota; kingdom Metazoa; phylum Arthropoda; class Insecta; order Orthoptera; family Acrididae; genus Schistocerca; species Schistocerca gregaria. The sequence continues at coordinate 294,359,359 of NC_064926.1, read as the reverse complement.
GGGAACGTTTCAATATAATGTTACACTCATGAATACAACAAACATGCCACTTTACATTCCTGCGCATTCGGTTGATGCAATATACACAGTTTACAATCAATTATGCAAGGTAGTCAGCAATTGAAGCAAAGTTTAGGTCTCAACGTGGCTGCATATGGCCCGTAGCCACGTATTGTTGAACTCTTAGCTTGTCACAATCTGCTCAGTGTATTCATCTCTTGGTCTCCCTCTACGATTTTTACCCTCCACGCTGCCCTCCAATGCTAAATTTGTGATCCCTTGATGCCTCAGAACATGTCCTACCAACCGATTCCTTCTTCTGGTCAAGTTGTGTCACAAACGTCTCTTCTCCCCAATCTTATTCAATACTTCCTCATTAGTTATGTGATCAACCCATCTAATCTTCAGCATTCTTCTGTAGCACCACATTTCTAAAGCATCTATTCTCTTCTTGTCCAAACTATTTATCGTCCATGTATCACTTCCATACATGGCTACACTCCATAAAAATACTTTCATAAATGACTTCCTGACACTTAAATCTATACTCGATGTTAACAAATTTCTCTTCTTCAGAAACGCTTTCCTTGCCATTGCCAGTCTACATTTTATATCCTCTCTACTTCGACCATCATCACTTATTTTGCTCCCCAAATAGGAAAATTTCTTTACTACTTTAAGTGTCTCATTTCCTAATCTAATTCTCTCAGAATCACCCGACTTAATTCGACTACATTCCATTATCCTCGATTTGCTTTTGCAGATGTTCATCTTATATCGTCCTTTCAAGACACTGTCAATTCCATTCAACTGCTCTTCCAAGTCCTTTGCTATCTCTGACAGAATTACAATGTCATTGGCGAACCTCAAAGTTTTTATTTCTTCTCCATCGATTTTAATACCTACTCCGAATTTTTCTTTTGTTTCCTTTAGTGCTTGCTCAATATACAGATTGAATAACATCGGGGAGAGGCTACAACCCATTCTCACTCCCTTCCCAACCACTGCTTCACTTTCATGTCCCTCGACTCTTATAACCGCCATCTGGTTTCTGTACAAATTGTAAATAGTCCTTCGCTCCCTGTATTTTACCCCTGCCACCTTTAGAATTTGAAAGAGAATATTCCAGTCAACATTGTCAAAAGCTTTCTCTAAGTCTACAAATGCTAGAAACGTAGGTTTACCTTTCCTTATTCTTTCTTCTAAGATAAGTCGTAAGGTCAGTATTGCCTCACTTGTTCCAGTGTTTCTACAGAATCCAAACTGATCTTCCCCGAGGTCGGTTTCTAATAGTTTTTCCATTCGTCTATAAAGAATTCAGTTAGTATTTTGCAGCTGTGGCTTATTAAACTGATAGTTCGGTAATTTTCACATCTGTCAAAACTGCTTTCTTTGGGATTGGAATTATTATATTTTTCTTGAAGTCTGAGGGTATTTCGCCTGTTTCATACATCTTGCTCACCAGATGGTAGAGGTTTGTCAGGACTGGCTCTCCCAAGGCCGTCAGTAGTTCCAATGGAATGTTGTCTACTCTGGGGGCCTTGTTTCGACTTCCATGATCAGTACTAAACACAGGGTGGACGCGAATGACGGTAATGCTTGATCAACAAGCACTAAAATGATTAAACGTCCTTCATGAAGTAATCTAACGAGAATAGTTAATGATGAATTAATCTCGTGAGCTGAACAAAATCATTAAATGGACTCATTAGGTGCCCTTAATCTTACATATACTAAACAACATGTACACGTGGATGGACAATAAACGCAAATAACAGCCATTAAAAGAAATAATATTTTCTCAAAAATTAATATCAGTGCACTTGTATCTCTGTTAATAAACTTCTGAAGCAATAGATAGCAACTCAATTCCATATGTAGTGGTGATGGTGGGGTTCATCTAAAGTATCACTGAAAGTATGACCAAGTGGTCGGAGACCATCCACAAAGAGACACATTAAATTACACAAAATTCTAACATAAAAGGTTACTGAATTTACTCAAACTGATCTATTTAATTTTAGAAAGCGTGAAATGTCACTGGGGCGGTGGAACAGTAATTTCACAAGTTTAGTTCACCAGGTAACCACGTGGTTCAGTACAAATCACAAGGGAAACAGAAGAAATAAAGTACACTACTGGCCACTAACATTGCTACACCCCGAAGATGACGTGCTAAAGACGCGAAATTTAACCGATAGGAATAAGATGCTATGATGTGCAAATGATTAGCTTTTCGGAGCATTCACACAAGGTTGGCGCCGGTGGAAAAACGTACAACGTGCTGACATGAGGAAAGTTTCCAAACGATTTCTCATACACAAACAGCAGTTGACCGGCGTTGCCTGGTGAAACGTTGTTGTGATGCCTCGTGTAAGGAGGAGAAATGCGCACCAATACGTTTCCGAATTTAATAAAGGCCGGAATGTAGCCTATCGCGATTGCGCTTTATCGTATCGCGACATTGCTGCTCGTGTTGGTCGAGATCCAATGCCTGTTAGCAGAATATGGAATCAGTGGGTTCAGGAGGATAATACAGAACGCCGTGCTGGATCCAAACGGCCTCGTATCACTAGCAAACGAGATGACAGGCATCTTATCCGCATGGATGTAACAGATCGTGCAGTCACGTCTCGATCCCTGAGTCAACAGATGGGGACGTTTGCAAGACAACAACCATCTGCACGAACAGTTCCACGACGATTGCAGCAGCATGGACTTTCAGCTCAGAGACCATGGCTGCGGTTACCCTCGACGCTGCATCACAGACAGGAGCGCCTGCGATGGTGTACTCAACGACGAATCAGGGTGCATGAATAGCAAAACGTAATTATTTCGGATGAATATAGGTTCTGTTTACAGCATCATGATGATCGCATCCGTGTTTGGCGACATCGCGGTGAACGCACATTGGAAGCGTGTATTCGTCATCGCCATACTGGTGTATCACCCGGCGTGATGTTATGGGTTGCCATTCGTTACACGTCTCGGTCACCTCTTGTTCGAATTGGCGGCTCTTTGAACAGTGGCGTTACATTTCAGATGTGTTACGACCCGTGGCTCTATCCTTCATTTGATCCCTGCGAAACCCTACATTTCATCAGGATAATGCACGACCGTATGTTGCAGGTCCTGTACGGGCCTTTTTGGATACAGAAAATGTTCGACTGCTGCCCTGGCCAGTACATTCTCCAGATCTCTCACCAATTGAAAACGTCTGGTCAATGGTGGCCGAGCAACTGGCTTGTCACAATACGCCATTCACTACTCGTGATGAATTGTGGTATCGTGTTGAAGCTTCATGGGCAGCTCTACCTATACGTGCTATCCAAGCTGTTTGACTCAATGCCCAGGCGTATCAACGCCGTTATTACGGCCAAAGGTGGTTCTTCTGGGTACTAATTTTGCAAGATCTATGCACCCAAACTGTGTGAAAATGTAATCACATGTCAGTTCTAGCATAATATATTTGTCCAATGAATACCCGTTTATCATCTGCATTTATTCTTGGTGTAGCACTTTTAATTGTCAGTAGTGTAGAATTTCGGCAGAAATCGATTATTAACAAATATATTATTACCTGGAAGTTACCGAACTTAATGAGATGATCTGCAAACATAACCTGAAACAAATTAAAATAGCGTACGACACATGATACCAATGTGTGGTCACACACAAGCCACCAAGAAACACCAAAACTTATCAAATACAATTTGTACAGTTGGTGTAGTATTCCTTCAAGTGACTAACGAAAACAGTCTGAAGCAGAATAGATTGAGATTTGAATACAGCTAAGCTGGTAGCGAAGAATGGTGCCAATACGTGGCCACGCCCTCCAAATGAAATAAGAGCGTGGACTGATGATGCATTGTGCAGATTACCTCACTAATAAGTCCACTACTTTTAGCACCTTCCTCCGCAAAATAATAATAACTAAAACAGCGTATATAGTTACTCTTCCAAAACTGATCCTGAAAGAAACATATTAGCTTTCTGCACGACAGAATGATATACCCTGGTAACTATTTTTTACACTACATAAGGAGTTCCACACAGCTACGTCCGTATCGTCCGACAACTAGCCCGAGTTTGCCTAACAGGTACAACGGCCCTCTATTCAAACCTAGTGGACATGGTAGGACCAACCTGACAGTCTCTACTGTGAAAACCCCGGCGGGGTCAGGGGTTTTCTCTGCCTCGTGATGGCTGGGTGTTGTGTGCTGTCCTTAGGTTAGTTAGTTTTAAGTAGTGCTAAGTTCTAGGGGACTGATGACCCTAGATGTTAAGTCCCATAGTGTTCAGAGCCATTTCAACCATTTGAACCATTGTCCCTCGTTAGCTCTGATGTCGCCACATTTACTTTGTTCACACTATCAGTCACTCAAACGCTCCAAGATGGAAATGGCGAGAAGGAAAAGGAGTGTGATCCATAAATGAAACACGAAAGTGTCCACCTTTCAGTCACCAGCCAAGGTAAGTAAATAACAGGAGAACAAGCTAACTGATATCCAAACTAGAGATGACAACTTTTCATTCAATAAAAATATCAAATCGAGCGAAACAGCAGTTAGGTTTCACAATTTAAAAACTTGGCCAATCACTTTATAAACGCTACGGTATCTTAGGAACTGTATTGTTAGTTCGCCAATGTTCGCAGCAGCTGAGCACTAAATGCGCGTGGCACGAAATCTACCGACGCCTACCGGCTTAAGATAAACTAGAATAAAGATGACCTCGTTCAGAGGGTTGTAAACAAACTTTGTGCCTCTGGTCGATTTTGGTGATGCCTGCCAGTACCAGCCACAGATGCGCGCTGCAGTCTTATCCATACAGTGTACTCGTGATTTGGTGTGACTTCTCCAGACACACATCTAGGTCTGTCTTCTCTTCTGGGTACGCTGCATAATGGCCAGGGCCTCTTATGCTATGATACTGTTTAGGCATCAGTCCACAGTTTCTGCTACGAGGGGCATGTTATTCCAAAGATACATTTTCTTTGTCAGTTGTTTTCTTGTTAACATCTGTACTTATCTTTTACCCAACCCATCTCTGCTTTTATCACATTTGTAAACAGTGGATCAATATTTAGAGTAACATCTGCAACGCTTCAGCTGACACTTTAGCAAACTCTCCTATCAAAGGAAGCACTCTGCGGTTCATGCTGTGAGTTATCTATACTGGTGTGCGCTGAAGCTTTTAAACAACGCTCCATCATCGCGATTATATCAGAGCAATCAAAGCTTCTTATTGCTCGCACTGTTAACTGAATGTCATAACGTTCATTATATTCCTAGTAGGGACAGGACAATCTTGGACGAATAAGAGCTGAAATGTTTTGGTACTATAATTCCGTTATGTCGTAAACTCATCAAAGAATAATGCGCTGAAAGCTGATAGAGTCCTTTGTCCTCGGATATTGTTTCTGCCATGGCACATTTTTTTCCCTTTTTTTCGGTTCCCTTCGCTCGTTCGTACGCTTACCTACTAACACTTCGGAGCTCATAACCGACGCGTATGTGAAACGAAACGAATATGACACTAATACTCGATTCCTTCGATTTCATGTGATTTCGTCGCGTGTTTCCAGCGAAACTGCAGAAATGGCATTGCATTTCATATCGTTAGGAAACACAAGATCCGAAATGTTTCAGCAATTCTGGTAAATGAAAAAATGCAATCGTAAATTCATACAGGCTCGCTTTCGGTGACAAGCAGCCAATTATGCTTTGAAAAAGTAACGATGATGAAGTTAGCCGGACCGAATTCCCCCGGGGACGGTGGCCATTGCAAATTGCAAAATTAGCTTCCGCCGCCTCGCGCCTCTCGGAAATCGTTACGGAATGACGCTGGTGGTATTAAAACACTGTCCCGACCGTCCCTTCCTTTTCAATTAACTTGATTTATTTGACGACTGTTGTCTCAATAATTTGTATTTTAATTAAAATTCATTTGCATGCAAATTTCAGAATGATTTAGGGTGGAACTTTCTGCGTTGTTGCGTGGCGTTGGTCGTCGCTGGACGAGACAAAAAGCCTAATTATTTTCATTTGCGTGTGAAGTACGTAGACACGAGTATGCGCGGATTGCTGCTGTCCCGCTCGCCGTTTTACAGTTCCGCGTCGCAAGTTTCTTCAGAAGAGTAAACTGGATTACACGTAGAAATAAAGAACACGTGCAGTGGCTGAAGCAACTTTAAACAACATATTTCAGTTTCATAAGAATAAGCGTCCAAGTTCACACAGAGCTTCCTAAATCGGGGACTTAGGTAACTCTTTCAGATAGACTCTCCTGGCTGCATCGTGATAGAGCAAGGCTGATATTATTTTCATAAAAGTAAGAACTGTTCATCTGTGTTTAACAAACGATTCTATTTAAAAAGTAAAATATCGTTAGGTTTTTCCATTTTGGAAAACGTCATGTACCTGAAACGCCATGTATTGATCTTGAAACCTCAGTCGATTTAACGCTAGGAAGTCAGTTATTTTCTGTTCCTCCGTTTTGTAGTTAATTCAGTTTATGTGACGTGTGTGTACACGAGTACAGTGGAAACCCGATATGCCGCGGTCAATATATCTCTGGTTCGTGTATAAGCGGTATAGATAGAGTTCCACAAAATGAAATTTACCATTTACGACTGATCTTTGTACTCTCGTTGTATTTTATAGACTTGGAAAGAAAACTCATTACAATCTGCATGTAGTCTTTCTGCAGTATAATTTGCCGCTACAGCCTTCAAGCTCTCTAAACAATAACCAAAATAGATGGACGTTATTAAACGCGACGTGCGGTTTGTCTTATCAACGTATTAGGACTGTATTTGGACAGAAGCTTTGAATGCACAGTTCACGATTAATGTTGTGTCGCCGTCAACAAAGTGGCTATGCCACAATGCTTGGCAGCAATCGAAATGAGCACAACCATCATGTGGATCACAAATTATTCATTCATTGTCTAGATTTCTGCGTGCTTGTTACAATGATACAGTAATGGAAAGTGTATTCTGTGAGTAATAAACTAAAACTCATTTATCGCTTGAAGAATGGTGAAACTAAAGCAAGTTTATGAGACAAGTTTTGTGTACGTGAAGGAACTATCAGGGGTGTGTGAAAGAAGAGAATAAACTTATACGTTTGTTGATACTGGTGTGAAAATTGACAGAAAAGGGACTAAACTAGGAAAAGGCAATGAACTTGAACGGATGCCTTTGTAGGTGGTTTTTTACAAAGGGAAGTAAAGATGTGCCACTTCCCGGGTCAGTTATTAAAGCCAAAGCTGAAAAACGTCACTTTGGTTTACATGCAACAAAGATGTTATACTTACCGGTGGATGGTCTTCAAGATGGAAATTGCACCGTAGAATTCGCCAAACCACCACTGAACGAGAAGTAAGATCTTGCTACAGTGAATTGACTTCACACTTTCCTGAAATTCTACACAAAGTAATGCTAGATTAAAATTTAAACCATCAAGAATCGTAAAACCGTGATGAACCGACGCTGCATTATCGACTGCTTCCAACCAGAACTCCCGACAAATAAATAATAAAAAAATAAGGAATCAGGACATAGGAAGGGTTTGAAAATGAATAAAGACAGAGAAACCTTAGTCCTTGTCACAAATAAATAGGGCTGCCTTGAACTGAAAACTTTTTGAATAGTTAAAAGTAAGAGGCCGAGATGTTTCAAGCATGCAGACATGTCATCATTTTAATTCACTCACAGTCATTCACAGAATGCTCCGATGAAATGTGAAATTTTCACCGACTGGTTTCAAGAAGAGTTTTTACCGCGAGTCAGAAAGTATATAAGGTCACTTAATGTCAGAGGAAAAGCTGTCCTACGCTGGATCACTGTGTAGCTCGTCGACCTGCTGTGGTGTTGAAATCAGAAAATGGAAAAACAAAATCTTAGTTGTAGCTAAAATACTCGATGGCATTAATTCAGCCACCTGATCACGGATTCATACGAGCTTTTAAGGCTCATTATCGCCGTGAATTTCTCACATCTTAAGAATATTCAGGTGAGAAAATGGAGATGCTCTAGAAATCTGTAAGTGTTAAGAGTTTTGCATATTCAGTAGTCCTGGCGCGGAAAGGAATCTGTCCGATGACTGTTAGGAATTGCTGGAACTCGTGTTCCATAGCAGAAAATGCAGCAGAAAAAGGCTGTAGTGACATAGATTGCAACAGCCGTGACATCTAGTCAGAGTGTGATGTTTTACTGTGCAGTACTGATCTTGAAGACTTAAACCATTTGGCAATCGACACTACTGATGCTGTTCGAAATGAAAGTAGCGCAGAAGTCGAGAATTAATATGATGAAACGAAGAAGAAAGAATAGATGATGTCCCCATCACAAGTGAAACATTCGATGATATAAATTTGTCGAAAGTTTTTTAACAGTCCCTAGCGATTCGAAGATGTACAGGAGAGCAAAACCTGCCGACACTCTACACTCCAAAGGGGTCAGATCGCGTTCAACGGGACTGTTCATATTTCGTCTAATGTTTTTTTTACAGTCCCTGGTGATTCCAAACTGTACGGGAGAGTAAAAACTGCTGTCACACTGCACTCCAAAGGCGTCAGATCACGTTTAACAGGGCTACAGCACCACGATGTCCTTAGAGTAGGGTTGAAACACTCAGGAGTTGGAAGCAGTGTCGAACGTGCTGAAGAGCTTCGTCGTGTTGCTCAGTGTATTGCGAACTGTCGTTTCCGAAGGAATCAACGGCCCAAGCGAAGGGTAATCTCATTGACGCCCTTTATGCCACCGCGTGAGGCCTTTCCCTGTCGTATCTGGGCAGCGGTGTGTCAGATGTTTTCTTTTTTCAACGCCTTGCTGTTGAGGTGACGTTGCAGGGCGCCGTGATTTCGCACCATTAGAGAAGAATTTTGTAGGCACCTTTGAGCCAAATTTCAAACGTTGGAATGGGGGACAATTACGGGGTTTCCAGAAACTGACCCGCCGCCCAGAGTGGCCGAGCGGTTCTAGTCGCTACAGTGTGGAACCGTGCGACTGCTACGGTCGCAGGTTCGAATCCTGCCTTGGGCATGGATGTGTGTAATGTCCTTAGGTTACTTAGGTTTAAGTAGTTCTCAGTTGTAGGGGACTGATGACTGCAGGAGTTAAGTCCCATAGTGCTCAGAGCCATTAGCCGAAAACTGATCCTTTGATTCTGCTGTGCCATGTTTACATTTCAATTATACGTGAATGATCACCAACTTTGTTTGTCTTGAGATTGAAATGTCAGTAACGGATTAACTGAATAATGGAATTTCTAAACATCATACGTACCAAGTGAGTAAAACATTATTTACTTTCCTAGGCGACCGTGACAGTAACATTCATCATTGCTATTTCTATGGTATTTCTAGTTCAGTATCATTTAAAATTGCTAAAGACAGCTAATATGGAGTACAAACTATTTTACCTTAGAACGCACCGCACAGCATAATATAGTATTGACTCATCTACTACTGCTACGAATGGCGTGCAAAGATATTTATTACGTTATTCAAAGAGTAATCTTTTAGTTGCTTGTACACTGATGCGGTAGGTATCATTGTTGTCATATAAACGAAACAAACACCTAGAAAAGATGTAATTACTTTTGTCCACAACAAATACTTTAAAGATACTACCACTCACCAAATAAAATCACTCTACTCTCCTTTGTTTTTGTGTTGCGTCTACCAAAGTGCAGTGCTGCGTTGTCTTGCAGTGAGAGACACAGACCTCCCGCGTCAGTGAGATTAAAAGCAGTGTTGTTTGGTTGTTTTTGCTACCTGTTTTGAGGTGTGGTCAGAAGGAAGAAAGAGTATAATGACATGCAAGACGTTAAAATCTTGTTTTTAAGCGTCGGATGTATTGTAGCCGAAGTGAATACGTGTGTGGTAAGGGGTATGACTGAGCCTATGTAAAAATCAATTTAACATCTCTGAAAGGGAGAACTTTCAGAACTCAGGGGATCCAGTTTCACATGTACGCCGCAATCAGTTTCAAAATGCTGTGAAGAAATTTATGAAACTATCCTAGGACTTCGTGGGAGGCATGTAAATTCAACATGAATTGAAGTACTTAGAGTATAAAACCCGTATCAGGATCCAGAATTTGTTAACACTTCTGTGTATTATCACCTGAACGCATTAATCATTGAGCCCTGAACGCATTAATCATTGAGCAGGACACTACTAAAGTTATTTCAGACCTTATTTTCACTTACATATGTGAACATTACGAATGGTAGCCACGACTGTAGACTTTGTTTAATGGGTGACACCACGAGGCTAAATAGTCGTTTTAAGACGAGTTAAAAAAATCGCCATGGAAGACTATATTTGATAATAACACTTTCGAAATGCCGGCAACTATCACCAACAGCACAAAGTTACTGATTTAAAGCATATAAAAGGAGATTTGGGCCACATTTAAAATCACTCATTGCGTATTTTAGGTAAATTACAGATGCTTCCTTTTAAAACGTTATTGCGGACTGAGAGATGGAAACTTATTTTAGTATTTACGGAGTTGCTACGTGGAAATGATATACACCTGAAGCTACAATCGAGGTTATATAGTACAAATACGGCCATACTTTAACCAGAAGCAAGGGCAATTGAAAATATACTTCGATCCGAAAGTAATTTTCCCTTCATCGAATGCCTTATCTTCACCATATGCCTTATTAACACCGAAAGCTTACCAACCAGACGAATGACAAATTTTCGTCTTTCAGCACAATTTGAACTAATAATAAAACAATGAAATAAAATAAAATGATCATCAGTACAACGAAAAACAAATCGAAGTTCCTAATTTTACTTTTTTTATTTACCTAATGACTAGGTTCGGACAACGCCAACGGCCTTACCGCACTGGTAACACCAGTTCCCGTCACATCACCGAAGTTAAGCGCTGTCGGGGTGGCCGAGCACTTGAGTTGGTGACCATCCGGTTTGCCGATCGCTGTTGGCAAGCGGGGTGCACTCAGCCCTTTTCAGGCAAACTGAGGACCTACTTGGTTGAGAAGTAGCGGCTTCGGTCTGGTAAACTGACATAGTGGCAGGAGAGCGGTGTGCTGAGCACATGCCCCTCCATATCCGTTGAGCATGACACGGCGCCCGTCGGTAGCTTGTGCCTTCCAAGGTCTGTTCAGACGGAAAGTTTCGAACCGGCATCCTTTTTCAAATCATTCAGGTAGTCAAAACTTATAAACGTATATTTGAACTTCATAATGCCCAGTAATTTAGTCAATGTTTTTGTAGTTTTGGAAATACCATTTTAGCTGTCTGGATGATTTGAAAAGGGTCCCTGCACCAACTAGTCATCAAGATAATAAAAAAGTGAAATTTGCAACTCTATCTGGTATTTAGTTGTATTGATTAGCAGAAGTTGCTAAACTGCGATTATTCCAGCATGCTGGAAGTTCGTAAAATATTTATAAGGAATAATTAAAAATAATGTTAATTTTTAAAAAAATAATATAACTAGAATAATTTTTCAAAGAAATTAATTTAAATGACCACAAATATCTGATTTACAATTTATTTTTGATTTATCAGACTTCTGACTGGTTTATGTGGCCCACCACGAATTCCTCTCCTGTGTCAATCTCTTCATCTCAGAGTAGCAATGGCCATCTACTTCCTCTATTGTTTGCTGGATGTATTCCACTTTCTGTTCCCCTCTAAAGTTGTTACCTTCTACAGCTCTATCTAGTAGAATGAAAGTTATTCTTGTCAGTGTTTCCCATATATTCCTTTCCTCGACGATTCTCCCAAGAAGCTTATCATCTCTTACCTTATCATTACACCAAACTTTCAACAATGTAATGAATCACCGTATCTCAAATAATTCGATTCTCTTCTGTTCCGGTTTTCCCACAGTCTATGTTTCATAACCTTACAATATTTTGCTCCAAACATACATTAGACATTTCTTTTCTAAAATTAAGGCCCATGTCTGGTACTGATAGACTTTTCTTGGCCAGGAAAGCCCTTTTTGCCAGTGGTTGTCTGCTCTTGAGGTCCTCCTTGCTCGGGCAGCCATGGATTATTTTGCTGCCTGGGTCGCAGAATTCCTTAACTTCATCTACTTCATGGACACCAATTCCGACGTTAAGTTTATCGCTGTTCTCACTTCCGCTACTTGTCTTTACTTTCGCCTTTTTTCGGTTCACTCTCAGACCATATTCTATACTCCTTAGACTCTCCACTGCATTCAACAGATTCTGCAATTTTCCTTCACTTTCAGTGAGGATAGCAGTTTTATCAGCGAATCTTATCATTGATATCCTTCTACATTGAATTTTAATTTTACGTTTGAACCTTCCCTTTATTTCCGTCATAGCTTCTTCGATGCACAGATAGAACAGTAGGTGGAAAGGACTACATCCCTGACTAATACGATATTTAATTCGAGCACTTTCTTCTTAATCTTCCAATCTTATTGTTCCTTCTTGATCCTTGTACATTTTGCATATTATACGTCTTTCTCTAGAGCTTAGTCTATTTTTCTCTGAATTTCGAAACTCTTTCACCATTTTACATTGTTGAATTCTTTTTCTAGGTCAAGAAATCCTATTAAAATGTCTTAAATTTTCTTCAGTTTTGCATCCATTATGAGCCGCAGAGTCATAGCTGCCTCTCTGGTGCCTTTACTTTTCGTTAAGATAAACTGGTCGTCATGTAACTCATAGTGTTATTTCTTGTCGGTTCGCCACCATATTAGTGTAGTTAATTATGTTACTGTACTCAGTAACTTTATTACTATATGAGCTGTTACGCAGTGTGTGCTATAATTCTCGCACTCGTTTGCTCTTGTTACCTTTGGGATTGTTTTGTTGTCACTTCCCTCCTGTCATTTTAGACATTCCGATGGAATATTATGTATGCCTTCTTCCTTATTTGATCTTAAGTCATCCAGAGCTCTTTAGAATTCTGATTCTAATACTGGATACCCTATCCCTTCCCTGACGACTACTGTTTCTTCTACAACGTCATCAGAAAGTTATTTCCCTCGTAGAGGCCTGCCATTCTCATCTGATATTAACAGTGGAATTGCTATGGCAATCTTAAATTTACCGCCCTTGGTTTCAATTTCACCAATGGTAGTTTGACTTTTCTTTTTGCTGAATAGTCCTTCGGACAATCCCTTTGATTTCGATGACTTCAAATTTTTTATGCAGCGATTTTGCGTTAGGTTCCCTGCACTGTTGTTTATTTCGTTCCTAAGTGACTTCTGCTTACGTATTCCTGATTTTCCCTGAATATTTTTGTATTACCTTCTTTCATTGATCAACTGAAGTATTTCTTTTCTTACCCATGGTTTCTGTGCACTTACGTTTCAGTTGCTTACCGTTTTTTAACATCTGTGATGGCCCTTTTTAGGGATGTCTACTCGTCTTCTACTGTCAACAGAGGTATTTATTATCGCAATATCTAGAGCCTCAGAGAACTTCCAGCGTGTCTGTTCATTCTAAATATCTCCGAACTCCATTTCTTTGAGCACTGAATCTTCCTCATTAATCTAAATCTTTAGACAACTCTTCATTATTACTAAATAACGATCTGAATCTCTGTCAACTCCTAGGAAAGCCATGCAATACAGTATCTGATTTCGTAATCTCGGTCTGTGAATGGTGTAATCTAACCGAGATCTTCCCGTATCTCCCAGCCTTCTCGAAGTACGCCTCCTCCTTTTTTTTTTTTTATTCTTGAATAGAGTATTCGCTATCATCTGAAATTTGCTGCAGAACTCAATTAGTCTTTCTTGTCTCTCGTTCCTACTACCAAACCCATATTGTTCCGTAACCTTTTCTTCTACTCTCTCACCTGCAACCGCATTTCAGTCCTCCATGACTATTCCTCTGCCCTTACGTACTGAATTACCAGTTCAGTATCCTCGTATATCTTCTCCATCTCTTCATCCTCCACTTTCTATGTCGCCATGTATAACTGAACTATTGTTCTCCGTGGCTGTTCGCTGTCTGTTCCAAATAGAGCATCGAAAGTATTAACAATTCGGTAGTAAATCTATTCTTCTATTATTTAAAACGTTACCTGTTAGTCCACAAATCTTATCATGCAGCATATGTAGTTTTTAATATAGATACAAACTGATATCTATATTACTAACCGTAGCTGCACTCAATACGTCGACACATAAGTAGCCCCAAAGCAGGATCCTTCATCTTTTTTCCTGTCTTCATATGGTTGGTATGTTAATCTGGGTTTGTCAGTGCCAGTGTAGACTGTGGTCCTTCCCCCTTCCCTGGGACAAAACTCGAGCACCAACTCTGTTTCCGACTACGTTTATCCTATGTGAAAGAGTGTGAAAGTTTTCGAGACGTTCGTGAATCGTTCACATTAGAAGGAATATGGGTACCAACACGGTAATAATCTAGTACGTTGTGGAAAACAGCCAAAAATTATGAAGGACGGATTCGATGCAGGGTCGACTAGTCTCGCAAAATCGTGGTAGGGGCGCGCCAACGCGAGTCAGTATCCCGGCGACTGTGTTGTTGATATTTGAGCATACAAAATGAAAAATATTACCCCCACTTTTAAGAGGAAAGTGGGAACGTATTGATGATTTACATAAATCTACAATAACATCGCGTCTTTTTTTCTGGTGGGAGTCTTAGACAGGCCTATACTTTGTCTCATGATAGACTGAGGAGCTACTTTGGGCATTAGCGGCTCCAACGCCAAGAAAGATTATATCGATCGAGACAGCTTTTTTAAACGATTTCTTGCGCTTTCAGCTGCCATTCCCCTTATTTCATGTACAGTTGTACAATTTCGGCCTTACGCCATTTTCGGAATTGTACACTGGATATACTCGTATTAGTGACACTTGTGATTTTGACATAGAAACAAGTCATATCTGTAGATACACTAGGCGCGTTATAACTTACTGTACATGGTCCTGTGATTGCGTTTCATGGGCATAAAATACATTATAAAGGTTTTTCCGCCATTTTAGTCGCACATTACTTTCCAGTAGTTGTTGCAAAGGTCCTTTGTGTAAGATCCATATTATAACGTACTTAACACAAGGAAAATTAGAATATTTTACAGAAACTAGTTAGGTAACCTACATATGGCTTTATTACTAAGCATAATAAATTATTGTTTATCATTTGAGTAAATATGGCTGCATGTAATTTCTTTGTGGTAACTTGCTAATATTTATTTTGTTATTGTGGGAACACTTCATTTTTGAATAGTTGTTACAAAGATTTTATAAATAATAGATCACAGTACTCTAATGAAACAGTACTGAAAATAGTGAGAATCGAGTAAACACTGCTTCGTGATTGTGTGATCTGTCGCTTTACAGTAATATTTATTAATGAATGTAGTGACAATTTTACATTCTATGGTTCTATAATGCTTCGTCGTAGAACTGGTAAAAATCTGTCTGTGAATTTCCCACTTTGCAGGTCTTTTTGCTCATTTAAAACTCTGTCTCATTTCTCTTTTAGACGGATGTAAATTTCAGTTTCCTCCATTACATCCATTACTTTTCCTTTTTGTAACTTATGTAATATTTGGAGTGATTCATCTGTATCACGCGATTTGTTGTTGGTGTCTTTTCGGTATACAGAAAACAAGGATGGGTCACTGTCAATTATTGTCGTGTGTTCTTTAAATTTTATGCGAACTTTTCTCCTCGTCCACCTTTGTTGCACATTTAAAAGACACCAAATGCAAAATACCTAATATTGGTGAATCATTTCAAATATTACATAAGTTACACAAAGGAAAAATCGTGGATGTAATGGAGGATATTTAAATTTAAATCCGTCTAAAAGACCTGTCAAAAAGAGAATTAAAACAAAACAAATATTTACAAGTTACTTGCTAGAAAAAGTACATACTGTCATATTTAGACCAATGATGTACGATAACTGACTACGATTGGTAAAAAGGCAGTTGTTGGTTAATTAACAAAGTTCCATAAAATAGTTATAATCTTCCTATTGTTAAGTACGTTAAACCATCGACCTTACATATAAGAGCTCTGCAACAACGGCTCGTAAGTAAGGTGATGTAAAATAGCGAAAGACTTAATTTATTTTATGTCTCTTACACGCCGTCACAAGAGCAAAAGTGTGCACTGGATAATACACTACGAAAAAATCATGCATAAATTAAGTTGTACCATAACTAGCATATCTAGAGATATGAGAATATAGGCAATGTATAATGTTTCCGTTTTAGGTATTTGGTAGCGGCTTAAGGCCGAAAATGTACAATCGTAAATGAAGTAAAGAGAATGGCCACTGAAGGCGCCAAGAAATAATTTAAAAAATTCAATGCAGCTGCAGACCCTATCTCAATGAAAATTATACAAAGAGAGCTCGTTGTGGTGCCCTATACTCGCCCATACCGCATCTAAATGACAATGAGACGGCGACTGGCAGGCAGAGCTTTTTTCCTCTAGCCTTGACAGCGGAATATATTTTTTCTTTTAAATATAGCTCAATCAAGAAGTTCAACAAGTATAATGCCTTCTGTTTTGTTTAACGAACACGCATTTTTTATTTTATTTTTATTTTATTTACATGTAAAGTTCTGTAGGACCAAATTGAGGAGCAAATCTCCAAGGTCATGGAACGCGTCGGTACATGAACTTACAACATAAAAGTAATAACAGACAAAAATAAACGTTCATGAACCTGACAGAAAATCAGTCTATAAGTTTAAGCAAATGCTATATGCAATACAATGAGAATCAGCTTAATTTTTCAAGAAACACCTCGACAGAATAGAAAGAGGGACCCATGAGGAAACTCTTCAGTTTCCATTTGAAAGTGCGTGGATTACTGGTAAGATTTTTGAACTCGAGTGGCAGCTTATTGAAAGTGGATGCAGCAGTATACTGCACACCAATTTGCACAAGAGTTAAGGAAGTACGATTTGAATGGAGATTTGATTTCTGCCGAGTATTAACCGAGTGAAAGCTGCTTATTGTTGGAAATAAACTAATGTTGGTAACAAGAAACGACAATAGGAATATACATGTTGAGAGGCCAATGTGAAAATATCCAGACTCATGAACAGAGGTCGACAAGAGGTTCGTGAACTCACACCAGTAATTGCAGGAACCGCCCGTTTCTGAGCCAAAAATATCCTTCTAGAATGGGAAGAGTTACCCCAAAACATAATACCATATGACACAAGGGAATGAAAATAAGCATAGTAGACCAATTTACGTGTCGAAGCACTCACTTTCGATAGCGTTCGAATAGTGAAAATGGAAGTATTAAGTCTTTGAACAAAAAGAAGAATCGCTTCTCGGCTTTTGGCAAGATCAATGTGTAGTTTTTTTGTTATTAAAAATAATATCACGGGATATAAGGAAAAGGAATTAGTTTATTAATCTCAAACATTACAATAATAAAACATAATATCTCCTTGTACATTACAATCATTACCCAACGAACCACCACTCTTACACCATACATATACAGATTCTGAACTTTCAAGTTTATGACAAACACGATTTCTCAACGTCCGCTTTCCATGACAGTTTACTATCTATCTGAGTACCTAGGAATTTGAACTGTTCAGTTTCACTAATCATATGCTAGTTCTGTGAGATTAAAACGTCAGGTTTTGTTGAATTGTGTGTTAGAAACTGTAAAAACTGAGTCTTACTGTGATGTAACGTTAGTATATTTTCTACAAGCCATGAACTGAGGTCATGTACTGCACTACTTGAAACCGAGTCAATGTTGCACACAACATCCTTTACTACCACGCAAGTGTCTTCAGCAAATAGAAATATTTTAGAGTTACCCATAATACTAGAGGGCATATCATTTATATAAATAAGGATCAGGAGTGACCCCAACACTGATCCCTGGTTCACCCCCCACTTGACAGTACCCCACTCAGATCCCACATCACAGCCGTTATCAACATCGTGAATAATGACTTTTGCTGCCTGTTGCTACAGTAAGAAGTGAATCAATTGTGGGCTACTCCCTTTATTCCGTAATGGTCCAACTTCTGGAGCAATATTGTGAGATCAAGACAGTCAAATGCCTTTGTTAAATCAAAAAATTCGCCAAGCGTTCGAAAAATTTTGTTTAGCCCATCCAGTACTTCACAGAGAAAAGAAAATATAGCATTTTCAGTTGCCGAACTGTACATTTGACAGGATATCGTGTGATACAAAGTGATCAATTAATTTTACATACACAGCCTTTTCGATACCTTTTGCAAACACTGATGGCATAGAAATAGGTCTAAAATTATCTACATTATCCTTTTCCCCCATTTTATAAAGCGGCTTTACTACTGAGTACTTTATTCACTCAGGAAACTGACCATTCCTAAAGGAAAAATTACAAATATGGCTAAATA
Source organism: Schistocerca gregaria (assembly GCF_023897955.1). Classification (NCBI taxonomy): domain Eukaryota; kingdom Metazoa; phylum Arthropoda; class Insecta; order Orthoptera; family Acrididae; genus Schistocerca; species Schistocerca gregaria. The sequence continues at coordinate 294,340,984 of NC_064926.1, read as the reverse complement.
CAGAGCTAGCATGTGCAGCACAGTACTTTAATATTCTACTAGATACTCCATCATAACCATGAGAGTCCTTAGCCTTCAGTGATTTAATTATTGACTCAGTCTCCCTCTTGTCTGTATCACAGAGGAGTACTTCAGACGTCAATCTCGGAAAGGCATTTGCTAAGAAATTTATATGATTTCCTGTTGAAACAAATTTTTTATTCAATTCACCAACAATGCTCAGGAAAGGGTTGTTAAATACTGTACATATATCTGATTTATCATTAACAGAAATATTATTACTCTGAACTGACTTTATATCATGAACCTTGTGCTGCTGACCAGACACTTCCTTCACAACTGACCATATGGCTTTAATTTTATCCTGTGAATTAGCTATTCTACTTGCATTCCACATACTTTTCGCCTTGGTAAGAACATTTTTAACCACCTTACAATACTGTTTGTAATGGGCTGCTGTAGCCTGATTGTGACCACTTCTAACATTTTGATATAATTCCCACTTTGTTCTACATGACATCCTTATCCCGCTAGTCAGAAAACCAGGCTGTCCATTACCGCTTGTACCCCATTTAGAATGTTCTAATGGAAAGCAACTCTCAAAGAGCGTGAGAAATGTGTTATGGAAAGCATCGTATTTATCATCTATATTATCGGCACTATAAACATCTTGCCACTCTTGTTCCTTGACAAATTTTGAAAAACTTTCTATTGCTATTGGATTAACTTTCCTATGTAGTGTGTAATTAAATACGACATTGGTTTGAGTACAAAAACCTTTACTGTTACAATTTGTGCATCATTGTCTGAAAGGGCATTGACCCTTTTACTAACAGAATGACCATCTAGTAATGAAGAATGAATAAAAATATTGTCTATGACTGTGCTACTGTTCCCCTGCACCCTAGTAGGAAAAAAACACAGTTTGCATCAGATCATATGAATTTGGGAGATCTACCAACATCCTTTCTCTTGCACAAACATGTACAAAATTATTATTGAAGTCACCACATATAACTACTTTCTGGTACTTCCTACAAAGTGAATCAAGTTAACATCTATTAGCAGTTCACTAACTTTATCTCAAATACCTCTTATATTTTGAAGAAATATGCTAATTCCTTCTCTACTTGGAAACATTACATCCTCTGGAGGTGAGCCCCTAATTAGAGGCACTTCCTTTAAGCAGGTATACCTATCAGCTGACTTCAGTCTAAAAAAATATGAAGCTCTAACACCAACTACTACAGGAATTTTTCCAAGAGTGATGGTGTTAGAAGGGATCGATTCGCCCTGCTAAACCCGCAGGACAGGACTGGTAGTTTAAATTGTGGAAAAATAAGGGGCTGTCAGCTACACTCGGATATACAACTTTATTATTTGATGAAACATTACAAGAGCCCAAAAACGTTTTCTTTTATTAACACACAGCTTTAGCGTTTGGGACTTAATTACCTGCTCAAATACACTTTAATTTAAAAACGGCTGAAGGACAATAACTTGAAACGCAAGCAGAAACAGAAATTTAAAACGCAAGTTCTTAACTTAAAACAGTTCTTTAGTTATGCTGAAGGCCCAAAGAATCAGACACTTCAAGAGCAAACAAGTTAAATTCAAATCGGCTGAAGGCCTAACACTTAAAACTCCATAACATTAATTTTTTGTAAGTACCAAAGGCCTTCCGTGAAACATTTCTTATATATACTGAAGGTCTTAAGAGCAAAAGAACTCAAACTCCTAACAGGCTGTAGCCCCAACACTTAAAATTCAACAACAATAAAACCTTTAAAATGCCAAAGGTCTTATTTGAAACAGTTCGTTGAACTAGGCTGAGGGTTGTAAGAGCAAAACAACTCAAACTCAAAATCGTCTGAAGGCCCAACACTTTAAATTCTACAACCCTAAAACCTTTAAAATGCAAAAGTTGTCACGCGAAACAGTTCATTAAACTAGGCTGAAGGGCCAAGGAATCTTACGCCTTAAGGGAAAAACAACTTTTAATTTTAAAAGAAATCGACTAGAAGCTTTACAAACACAAGCAACAAAAACAAATAAAAAAATGCAGCACACCCAACGGCGCTCAAATGTTCAAGGGCCGGCCTGGAATTCAAGCACTAATGCTCGCTTAGGTGAGACAGACAGTTGGGCCAGCCATCCTTGATCTGACAATAACCCAACTGATTGCCAGTCAACGGAACCACCTACAAGATAAAATCTACTTCACCCGACTAGGGCACAACAGGGAATTCAACGTAGAACCAATCACACATGGAGCTGTCAAACTACACACTGTCCTGGACAGCAACAACGTGATGAGGAAACTACACTGCCTGAAATTTACGTCAACGGCCAGGGCTGGTAACTGGAATGTTAACTTCCATAAGACAGAAGATTCCTCTGGTACACTTCAATTCAAGTAACCAAATAAAGTGTAACTCTGCCGCGGGGTGGCTACAATTTTCCAACTTGAAAACCACGTTGTTGCTCGCAGGAATATCTTGACATCGGACAACGAACTGCAGACGACACATTGTGCACAGTCCTGACTTGCTGGTAGATTAAATCAAAATTCAACTTTCGTGTCCAGGGTCGGTGAGCCGCAGACCTCGAAGCAACGGGAACAGCCCCGACCACTCCGACACCGCGTAGAGACAGCCAGCGGCCCCGGCCAAATTACGTCCTGCGGAGAATTCCTCGCTGCTCCACGCCAACCGACCGACTGTTCAGACCCAGAAACGGTGAAAGGACCAAATATACGTCGGCCGATGAGACAACCAACCAATGGTCGTCCCGCTCCAATCTCCCTCCCTTTTACAGTTGATGTGTGTCGCCAGCGGTCGGCGAGCACTGACTGTCGGCGCCTCACCGGCGTTCTGTCCCCGACTTCTCTGCTGCTGCGTCCCGACTGCACTGCTGGTCCGTTCCGAATTGACTGCCAGACACACGACGATGCAGAAATACTATCGGTCGCTCCAGAGATGGTACGACAGTGTACTTATCGATACGCTCTGCTGCTACGCTCACGGGCAAGTGAGGCAGGAAGTTAGTGACGCCAGTAAATGGAATAAGAAAACGAGGCGGCAGTACGGTAATAGAAGATGACAAACAATAGCTGGCAATAACACTAGTCGTGGAGGGCTCAGGCATAATACTGTATGGGCATACTGACATCCAAAGCTTTGAAACCGGTCAATGGTTAATGTGATACGGCACTCCTTTCCCATGTGCGTCCTCACAGAGCTGCATTTATCACTGATTTCATTTTTACGGATGAAAATGCGTGACCGAAACGAACGGCGTAGGCCTAGACGAGAAGGCATTGGACGAATGTCGAATGGACAGGTATGCCCGTTTCTCCGAAATAAATACCATCCAGCACGTACGAGATGAGTTGGGGAGACGTACTGCAGGACGTCCATATGCACCAACGAACCGTGCAGCAGTCGTCAGCCGTAATCGTGGAGGAGTGGAATGCTCACCGCATGAACTTACCAACCACCAGGCCACTGTAGTGGCATTGCAGAGCATGCAGTGCCTTCCCTTGTGATCACACACCCTTCTGAGAACTTTGTTGGGTGGTTGGTTGATTCGGGGGAGAGGTGTAATCAGCGACGTCATCTGTTCCATCGCATGAGGGAAGGATGGGGCAGGAAGTCGGCCATGCCGTTTCACAACAACCGTCCAGGCATTTACCTTGCTAACCATGGCGCCACCTCTCTCGGTTCAGAGATATGTCTCGCCTTTTGTAAAATCAAGGGTACCATCATAAAACGCGCTGACTTCAGTTTAATTATTCTCTTTGAATAAAAGTGTCATTGCTGCTCGTCTCATTGCGTACTTCTCTCAGATACTTTCTGTACTGTACGGGACTGTACTGTAGCAGTTTTTTCTATACATGATCCACGTTTCATCGAGCTATGTTACTTGGCAATAAAACACCATGCCAGCGCTTCTTTCGTCCTCTCGTTCAGCACATTGAAGTGTATTTATGAATGACAGTAATATTGAAGCAGTGACTTTTTAATCACAATCACCATAAGATTATGTTGCTCTCGAACTCTTGGCTGAATGAGATTGAAGGACTGCTACCAGATTTTATTCCAACAACACGTACCTCCACAATGAATACTATGTGTCTTAAACTTCCAGAAAACTGTTTCATTTGGCGTTAGTGAACGATACTTTTATCTTCATACTCTGAAAAGTAAATGTGGATGAATTCAAGCGTCTGAAAACATCACTAAGCTGCGAGTGTCACCGAGCGAGGTGGCACAGTGGCTAGCACACTGGACTCGCATTCGGGAGGACGACGGTTCAATCCGGCGTCCTGCCATCCTGATTTAGGTTTTCCGTGATTTCCCTAAATCGCTCCAGGCAGATTCCGGGATGGTTCCTTTGAAAGGGCACGGTCGACTACCTTCCCCGTCATTCCCTAATCCGATGAGACCGACGACCTAGCTGTTTGGTCTCTTCCCCCACAAACAATCCGATCCAATTCTGCGAGTATCAACTGAAGTTTGGAACGACATTTACGCAACCAGGAATTTTGAAGATTAACTTTTTACGTATTTTTATTGCAACACCCTGTTATGCACGATATAGAAAGACTTTACACTGAACTGAGTGATCTTTGTGCTTTCTAATTTAAAAGATGGATAATTTACCATGAACCACAGAATAATTCTGTTTCATTAGAGCTCCTTCTGTTATTGCTTGTCTGTTGATCTTGACTATTAAAAGTCCATCAAATAACGCGAGTTCGGCGTCATCAGTGTAAAATGAGAGGCCACTTAAATAACGTAAGAGCGTTAGTGATCCGACTATTCAAATTGTAGTAAAGCACCCATGTCAGATGAAGCTTCATGATGAAAGCCATGCATCCTTTTCGAACAAGAAGCTTTTCTTTCCAGCGAAAAATGTGAAGTGAACCACTTACTTAACGTAGCCCAGAACGATGACGCTGATACTGACCTGATGACGGCATATGTTACTTTGGGGATAGTAGTGCACTGATAATGGTTTCACGTCGTCGCGTAGCTACCACGGCGCGAGCTGTGTTGGCCCTTTAATAGGAAATCGTTACAGCCAGAATGCTCAATGTATTGCAGATATTTGAAACAAGTAGGCAACTATGCCACAGACACACTCTCGAGCTTCCTACAGTCCAATGAGAAAATTTCAAAGGGGGCTAACTGAGGCCTTCCGAATGGCGGCATGGTCCTTTCAGAATATCGCTACACAATTTGGCTTGCTATGTCTGTTGTGCAATGATATTGGTATCAGTGGTCACGTGAACATTGTAACCCCGTAGACGAATTTTGGACGTCCTTGTAACACAGGCGCCCATGGTATGTTAAGAGCAATAGTGGCAGACCGTACAGCTACCACAGCACAAATGAGAGGGCTTAGGTGCTCCGACGTGTCAACACGAAATGTTTATTAGCAGTGGGACTAGGCGCAGTTACACCTCTAAGTCGTCTTCTACTCACGCCACAGCATCGACGTGCAGAGCGCTACTGGTGCCGTCAGAGGATCACTTGGAATGGCGCGCCGTGGTCTCCAGCGTTGAAAGCAAGTGATGGTCATTGGGGTGTACAACGTAGTCCTAGTGAGCGCTGCCTCGTAGAGTGCACTCGTCCAAAACTGAGTCCACCCCAGGCCCTATTGTCTCTTGTGCGATTGGCTACAGCTCTTGATCACCTTTGGCGTATCTGAAGGGAACGCTAACCTGAACTCGGTAAGTGCGCAATGTTGTTAGACCCGTTCTTTATCCATTCTTGCAACAGGAAGATGATATTCCGAGAGGGCAATGCTAGTCCACACACGGTCCGTGAAACTCAACGTGCTCTGCAAGACGTACAGTAACTTCTGTGGTCAGCACTTTACCCGGACTTACGTCCGGTCGAGCAGTGTGGGATACGATGAGAAGTGACTGGTGCGACTTGTCAACCAACAGCTCTTACAGAACTAGATGAACAGGTCGAGCAGGCGTTGCATAACATATCCCACGCCAGTTTTCCATCAGTAAGACGTACTGGATGCCGGAGTCAATATCACATTTCCGCTCGTCAAGGCAACACTACGAGCTAAAATGGTTGTTCCAGCATGGACAGGAATCAGGAACATCAGAGCCGTTTATGATACTGCTCTGTAATCATTTCATGTACTCCATACGGATTGTTGTAAGAATAAATCTTGATTGAAAACCTCTGAATGAGTTCACTAACTTTTTTCCAGCTGTGCACTTTGAATTTCTAATGAAATGTTTGTACAAGAAAATTGTAGAGGATAGAAAGTGCATATTTACCTGTTGGTTCTATTAAACTTTTATATTCTGCAGCTGTGCTCCATCTTTATGTTAAGGTAAATAAGCAGCGATAAGAATATTGTATTTGAATGGAGCTTAAGAGTGGACACTTTCGATGGAGTCGTCCCCAGTAATTGAATGTAGGTGTCCATTGTAATTATCAAGATAGTGAAAGAGGAATTTCACCGCGGACGGAGCATGTCACCTGCATCTGAGCGGAAGTTTCTGTCGCTAATGTCCTTGCAGACCACGGAGAGGGGGGCCTGTTATATCGGTAGCGCGGAAAGCGTGCATCTGAATTGATAATGCGTCACCGGGCGCGCCACAGTTCCATCCGCAAGCCGGCTGGCCAGTAAAGTGCCCACACGGAGCACGGGGGGAATGAAAACAAAATGTAAAAGAGGCAGGCACGAGGGACACTGGACCAGTCGCTGCGCCGAAAGAAAGATTGGCCGGAGGGCGGAAGAAGGAAAAAGGGGGAGGGTGGCAGGAGCCATCAGCAATCACGAGATGGAGCAGCAATGGGCGGGGCGACACAGATCGAGTCCTAATGGAAATCGGCCTTTGCTGGATTTTACAGCGGCCAGTCCTGGCACTGCCCGAGCGACTTTCTCTTTCTCCCTTTGATACTTGTGTACGCGCGCGCACGCGCACGCGCGCGTGTGTGTGTGTGTGTGTGTCTGTGTGTCTGCTTGCGTGTGTACGCTTTCGAAATGGTGCGTCGGCGGAATGGCACGTGTATGGACTAACATATGGCATGGAGCTGACCTCAGCGACAACTCGCCGGCATCATTACTGCGGGCTGGATGTGTCCTCATTCCGAATGCAGACTGAAAGAGCTGACTCTTCAGGTACGCCCCTCACTGTTGCGGAACGGACACGTCGGTAATAGTATGCGGGGCCTTTCGCTGTAACGTACAAGCCACTGGTCTGTAGAGAAGTCGATCCGGAAAAAATGGTCACTTTTTTATTTATCCTGACACCAATCACTTGCCCTTCACGAAACCAAGAGCTTTCACACAAATTGCTCATAAAAGGCAAAGAAATCAACTACAATTACACTACAGCACTGGCAACAAATCACTCTAAAACAGTAACGACTGTGAAGTACCGATCATCACAAAATAGGCTTAACACATTAAACACACTGTAGGAAAAACAAATGTCAGATTGCTTTTCGTTGGAAAAATCTTAAGGAAATGCAGTTCACTCAAGAAACAAGTTTCTTGTAAATCACTTCTTCGACCAATTCTTGCTCATCAGCCTTGGAGTATTAATTATTTGTTGAATGCTGTTCAGCCGCACTGATGTTACCACCTGACAAAAGGCTGTATGATCATCTTTTGCAGCGCGGAATGTTTGCAAAAGTGCACTAGGGGAGTCAATGAGGTTGGCTGACCTGCCCTACAGTGATGTGGAGCCATGCCGACACCTGTGCCTAGACCATCTGCGCTAGATTTCTCGGTTTAAGATCTATAGTGCTAACAATTTGATCGAGGTGGCTCCACAGATGCACGGCTGGGCTAGATCTTTGGTGTTCTACAAAACTTCGGGCGAACCGCCGGATGCTGGCAACTTCCTGCCACAATATTTCGGCGCAGAAAACTCAATGAGATCAGGTATTTAAGACCCATCCGGCACATGCGTGGTAGATTCACTTGGTGTTGCGCGTGCGATACTTGAGCGCGTTCGATTCTGCTGCGCTGCGTACCCTCCGTGGTGAGAACTCGATTGGATTCCACTCCGAATTCAATTGGTAATCGCCGTCACGATTAATAAGAGACTCATTGTCAGACCAGTATTCCCACGGATTCATTAATAGAACTCCGAAAGTTAGACGTATGGGCTACAATTCTTGTCTCATTGTAATACATGGCATGATCAGTGGAAATACAGTGTTCGGCGATGGCACATTTACAAGGCTGAAGAAGGCGAGTATGCTGGTGATGTTCTACAATGCGATCCTGCACAGTACGCGTCGTTTTCCCTATAAAAGATGTGCCGCATTCACACGGAATCCTGTGAACATCTGCCTTGCGCAGCTCTAGGTCATATCTGACAGATCCCAACAGGGACGAAATCTTTGCAGGAGGGCAAAAGATTGCTTTCACTTTATATTTTCTTAGTATTCTGCTTATTTGCTCTGAAATATTACCAATATATGGTAAATAGGCAGTCGTTTTAAAAGCCTCTTCCTCTTCTTTGTTCCGTCGTGTACAGATGTGCAGTGCTCTCTCAACTTCCTGGGAGAATCGAACGCGCTGAAGTAGCGCACGCGCAACGCCAAGTGAATCCACCACGCATGTGCCGGAGGGGCCTTAAAATACCAGAACTGAGGGAGTTTCCACCAGTGTCACCTGAAGATGGCCGGAACACTCTGCTCCGAGGAATTGTGGCAGGAATTTCCAAACATCCGGCACTTCGCCCTACATTTTGTGGAACAGTATGTACGCAGGGAAAGTTTTCAAACTCACAGATCTTTGGTGTTCCGTGACTCATCCTGGCGCATACTGAATAACCATATGCACTGTAAACTTCGTGACACTTTGCAACGTCCTGCCGGTAGATGACACAGTGCCGAGAAAACAACAACTGCGTCTACGATAGATATGGTTCCCAAGGTCAGATGCATACTGACCTTGACCCACTGAGCCTTCCAGACTGGCTAGATCACACACGGAATCCCCTGTGGCCTAGACCATTCCGACTACTGTCGCAGGGTGTTTGCTTTCAGACGTTCTGCTGAGCACACACCAGTGGACGTTCAGTTGTGGTTATGGTGCGTAAATTCTAGCGTTCGTCGCCGATGAACCACAATCAGTATGGGTGCATGAAACAGGCGCCAGCTGCGGAGACCCACAAGCAGCAACATTCGCTGACATTGGAAGGAACACGGAGTAAATGCTGTGGAGAAGGCTAACCAATGACTGCGTTTTATTGGCAGGACACTAAGAGAGTGTAACAAACCTACTAAGGAGACTGCCTACACTACGCTTGTCCGTCGTCTTTTAGAATACTGTTGCGCGGTGTGGGGTCCTTACCAGATAGGACTGACAGAATACATCGAAAAAGTTCAATGAATGGCAGCACGTTTTGTATTATCATGAAATACGGGAGAGAGTGTCACAGAAATGACACAGGATTTGGGATGGACATCATTATAAGATAGGCGTTTTTCGTTGCGACGGAATCTTCTCACGTAATTCCGATCATCAACTTTCTCCTCCAAATGCGAAAATATTTTGTTGACATCGAATTACATAGGGAGGAACGACCACCAAAGCAAAATAAGGGAAATCGGAGCTCGTACGGAAAGATATAGGTGTTCATTCTTCCCGCGCGCTATACGAGATTGGGATAATAGAGAATTCTGAAGGTGCCAGGCACTTGAACGTGATTTGCAGAGTATCCATGTAGATGTAAATGTAGATGTAGTTGAAAGTATATTGAGGAGACACTGATGGTAGTTACGCTTCTATTCCTCCATACACGTCTCTGCAGCCATCGTTCACTCCTGTCCTCTATGGCTCGTGGTGTACCATAGCTTCCTCTGTGTCTGCTTTGGGTAGCACCATTTTGCCGTGCAGGTTGTATTTTAATCACAGCAGCACGCCAGCAATGTACAAACGTCGCCGGTTTGGAAATTCATCCACCCTTGCCCAAATGCAGGTAAATCGCTCCATTTCTGTATTCCAACAACTACACTGTTAACCACGTCCCCCGCCCACCCCCCTCCCTCACAGACACACCTTATGTCCCCTCCACTGCTAGTGGTGCCACCTGCTGACTGTCAGTGGCTATTGCACGTTGACGTCGAACTTTGGGGGTGGTCGCATTAACATGACTTGAACGTGTTGTTGAGTAGATGCAAGGCCAACATTTGAGCGGTTCTTCACTTGTTCCTTTTCTCGGCACGAGGATTTTACGCAAATGCCTAAGAAATTCCAGCGGCTATCGCACAGAGAGATACATTATGAATTACGTAATGGTCTACTACTGAAGCTCCGAGAGCATATGTTCCGCGAAGAGTCGAGTAGTGACAGCAGTTTGCTCTCACGTAAGGTGCGCTGGAGACCATGACGAGAAAATCAGAAAACCAAAGTTCACATGAGATTTAACGACCTTCAACGTTCACACTCGCCATTGGTCAATGGAACATAGCTGAGAGAAAAGGGATTGGTAGCAGTAGTGCTCTCTGCGCCATACCTTAAGGTGGCTTTTAGTGTACAGATGTAGCTGTAGGGTAGACGCTTTACTGATGAGGTTTTACCTCATTCATTGATGACGTCCATAAATGACATTGACCATAGTGTCAATTGAAACCTTGTTCTCAAAACCAACTAGTCGAGTTACATGTTGAGTTCTAAGTCGAAACTCAAGGAAGTAGAACTCACATACAATGATCAGCCAGAACATTATGACCACCAACCAACGATCGATATAAACCTCTCCATGCGATAGCAGCGCCAACTGGCTAGGAATAACTGCTATGGCACATAGCCGAGGGTTACTCAATTATTATCCACAAAGTAGTTAAAAAACGTAATCGTAATCAAATAGGAAACTTACAAGAACATCATTTTCTGGCATAGTCTCCTTGCGTTTCAACGCACGTGGTCCATCGTTGTACAAGTTTCCTGATGCCGTCACAGAAGAAGGTTCTCGGTTGAGCTGTGAGCCAGGAATGTACCGCTTCTTTCACCGTTTCGTCCGAGGCACATTGACGGCTCCTTAATGCTTGTTAGAGAGGACAAAACAAGTGATAGTCAGAAGGGGCAAGCTCGGGACTATATGGAGGATGATCCACTACGTCAAATTTGAGTTTCTGGAACGTTTGAGCAGTGTGGGCAGCAGTATTCGGGCGGACATTGTCGTGCAACAATACAACACATTTCGACAACAATCCTCGGCCTTGGCAGTAAGTATCTCACCGTAACGTACACTGTTTATTGTTGTGCCCCTTCCCCAATGATGTTCCAGTACTGGACCTTGTGCGTCCCAAAAAACCGCAAGTATCAGTTTTCCTGTGGACTGAACTTTTTCTTGCACGGCGAATTTGGTTCTTTCCATTCCATACTCTGCCATTTACTCTCCGGCTCTTAAAGATGGATCCATGTATCGTCATCCGTAATTATCCTAAGAGGTTGTCCCCTTCGTTATCATAGAGATCCAAATGTTTTTTTGCAGATGTCCGAGCTCGTTTGTGTATGCAACTGTCTGAGTTGTTTTGGGACCCATCTTGCACAAATTTTATGAAACTCAAGTGTGTTGTGGATGATTTCGTAGGCAGAACCGTGACTAATTTGCATACGATGTGCCACTTCATCAACAGTTAATCGTCTGTCTAAGAGAATCGTTTCACTTGAACGCCAATGGTTTCTTCATTTGTGGCGGTAAACGATCGTCCGACTCCTTCATCGTGCGTAACACTTGTAAGACCATCTTGGAATTTCTAGTCCATTCGTAGACACTCCGTTATGGAAAAGTACTGTTCCCGTACTGTGCCGAAAGTCTTCGATGAATTTCGGCCCCTGATACCTATTCCGACCACAAAAAACAGATCACTGAACGTTGTTCTTCTCTGGTGCAAATAGACAGCGGAGCAGCCATGATTAACAGCACGGCAGCGATAACGAAGCTAACATTCCAGCTTTAAAATTTCCAAGAAATAACAACAAATAAACAAAGCACGCGTTACCATCGTAAAACGACAGTACTACCAGTGTAAACAAAAATATAACTAAATTGCTGATAATAATTGACTTACCCTCGTAGTATGAGTGAGCGTCATATCCATTGGTAGAATGTGCTGGATCCAGGGAAGATTGCAATGGCCCGGAGGCACGGCACGAGTATTTCCTAAGCTGCATGACTTTTCGGGTGTTCGAGGAGTGCGTGGCGAAATCGAGGTGAGCGGAGGTTCGAGTCCTCCCTCGGGCATAGGTGTGTGTGTTCGTCCTTCGGATAATTTAGGTTCAGTAGTGTATAAACTTAGGGACGGATGACCTTAGCAGTTAAATCCCATAAGATTTCACACTCATTTGAACTCGCATTTGAAACCGAGGTGAAGCCTGGTGCTGGCGTCGTGGTTTTCGGTGGCCACTCCTCATTACAGATGTCGAACGTCGTAGGCTGGACGGACTGTCGAAACAGGACAGGCAGAGAACTGTAGTGGATATGACTTTAGATGCTGGGCAGAATACAAGTGTTCTGAACACACAGTGAACCAAACGCTCCTGACTATGTGTCTCCGCAGCCGACGATCCATTTATGTGCCAATGTTAAAACCATGACATCGGTAACTACGTCTAAAACAGACCATCAGGGCTGGACCTCGGCGCAGTGCCAGAGCGTTGCATGAGCGGATGAATCCCGGTACCTTCTTCATCATGCCTATGGGAGAGCGCGCAGCCGTTTTCCAAGGGAACAGCTCCTCGAAACCTGTACTGTGGTAGGCAGCTCTTTTACATTCTGGGGAACATTCACGTAGTCATCGATGGGTCCATTGGAGGTCCTACTAGGCACCTTCACAGTCAAGCAGTATCTTACAATGGTTGCAGACCACGTACTCCCCTCCATAACGATCATGTTTCCCGACGGCAGTGACATTTTTCGACAAGGTAATGCGTCATGTCACAAGACAAGGAGTGTAATGCATTGATCGAGGAACACACTAACAACTTCCAACTCGTGTGCTACCCATCCACCTACGCCAGATCTCAAACCGATCGAATACACCTGGGATGTGATTGAACGTGGCGTCACAGCTCATCGCACCCCTTCCCAGACTTTACTGGAATACGGTGCGTTGTGTGTGCAGATGTGGTGCCACCTCTCTCCAGCGACGTACAAAGGCCTAATTACTTCCATAACACAAAGTGCCAAAGTTGGACATACTGGTTATCAGGTAGGTGATCATATGTTCTGGCTGATCAGATCATTCGATATTTAGCACACTACGACAAAGCAATCTTCCCACAGGTTAGGGAATTATATGCAGCAACATTTGATCCGGAGATGACAGTAGCTTACAGACAAATCCGATCAAATTACGTCGTGTCAAAACATACCATCTGTTCGGAGGCAGATGTATAGTTAATATCGACGTCTGATAAATACCATCACAACGGACATTCGTAAGTGTAAAGTGTAATCACTCATGGTCAAATTCATTGCATTTACAGTTATCAAGGATTTTTCTCGTGATTCCATTCCCTTGAATTCCCCAGAAATTATATCCCCGTCACGGAGATATTTTCAGCTAAGTGTTGTTCGTAAGTACAGCCTGCGTTCAGGGTAGCTACTTAGTTCGTAATACCCATTCTGGTTAATTTAGTGGACTACGAATAGGTATCTTGCCATAACTCACAGCAAACGAATACTGAGATAGTTAACTGACCATCTGGGCAGCTGATTGTTACATGAGTACCTTTTGGACGTCGAGAGGTCCTACCCTATTAACAAGAAGTAGTACTGCCATGCTATCTTTGCAAAAATGAACCAGTAGTCTCGAAATGGTCCTTACTATAAACGTCGAATTGCTGGCATATTTTGGCACCTGTTTACTTGCAGTATACCTTATTTACACGAAAATCGTATACATAGTTTCAACGTGTCCGCTGTTGATGCAATGCTTCTTTCACATCATAGTGATCGGGCTTCATCTCTGCTTTGTTTGACAGTGGTGAGGATTTTATCGCTGCTAATATTGAGCTATGTAAGGATACGAAACTGTCTGTACTGTCTGCATGCGTGTTTCCTCGTACTACGTCAAAATTATAGTCTGGAATAGATTTCTGTTAAGACAGCTGGAAATTTAGGACTGAAAGGGGAATCAGTTGAGCATATCCCACCTAATCAAAACAGTTCTTAGCAGCTACAGAGCAACTTACAAGAATCTGGGAAAACGAAAAAGTACACCACAGGCCATTAAAATTGCTACACCACGAAGATTACGTGCTACAGAGGCGAAATTTTGCCGACAGAAAGAAGGTGCTGTGATATGCAAATGATTACCTTTTCAGAGCATTCACACAAGGTTGGCGCCGGTGGCGACACCTACAACGTGCTGACATGAGAAAAGTTTCCACCTAATTTCTAATACACAAACATCAGTTGACCGCCGTTGCTTGGTGAAACGTTGTTGTGATGCCTCGTATAAGGAGGAGAAATCCGTACCAACACGTTTCCGACTTTGATTAAGTTCGTATTGCAGGCTATCGCGATTGCGGTTTACCGTATGGCGACATTGCTGCTCGCATTGGTCGAGGGAACGCTGTGCTAGATCCCAACGGCCTCGTATCACTATCAGTCGAGATGACTCACATCTTATGCGCATGGCTGTAACGGATCGTGCAGCCACGTCTCGATCCCTGAGTCAACAGATGGGGACATTTGCAAGGCAACAACCATGTGCACGAACAGTTCGACGACGATTGCAACAGAATGGACTATCAGCTCCGAGACCATAGATGTGGTTACCCTTGACGCTGCATCACAGACAGGAGCGCCGGCGATAGTGTACTCAGTGACGAACCTGGGTGCTCGAATGGCAAAACGTGATTTTTTTTCGGATGAATCCATGTTCTGTTTACACTATCATGATGGTCGCATCTATGTTTGTCGACATCGCGGTGAACGCATACTGGAAGCGTGTATTTGTCATCGCCACACTGGCGTATCACCTGGCGTGATGGTATGGGGTGCCACTAGTTACACGTCTCAGTCATCTCTAGTTCGCATTGACGGCACTTTGAACAGTGGACGTTACATTTCAGATGTGTTACGAGCCATGGATTTACCCCTCATTCGAGCCCTGTGAAACCCTACATTTCAGCAGGGTAATGCACGACCGCATGTTGCAGGTCCTGTACTGGCCTTTCTGGATACAGAAAATGTTCGTCTGCGGCCCTGGGCACCACATTCTGCATATCTCTCACCAATTGAAAACTTCTGGTCAATGGTGGCCGAGCAGCTGGCTCGTCATAATACGCCAGTCACTACTATTGATGATATATGGTACCGTGTTGAAGCTACATGGGCAGCTGTACCTGTACACGCTATCCAAGCTCTGTTTGACCCAATGCCCAGGCGCATCAAGGCTGTTATTACGGCCAAAGGTGGTTGTTCCGGGTACTGATTTCTCAGGATCTATGCACCCAAATTGCGTGAAAATGTAATCACATGTCAGTTCTAGTATAATATATTTGTCCAATGAATACCCGTTTATCATCTGCATTTCTTCTCGGTGTATCATTTTTTATGGCCAGTAGTGTACGATAACAATTGAACTGTAACTGTATGTAATAAGTTGAACGGGGTTATTGGATGGAGAGGAACGTGAAAGTAAGAATCCCATGGAGCACTATTAGAAAACTAAACACAATTTCCAAACCGAATGTACCAGTGACGCAGAAACAGAAAATTTTGCACGAATGCGAATGTTCCAATGGCGCAGAAACTGAAAGTCTTGCAACTAGTGCATATTAATAATTCTGCCTCGCCAAAGTTAGACGTGGGCTTTCATAAAATAGGACATGCACAGGTTAGTAACATATGCACTTATCCTTTGTAGATGCATTTATATGCACTATCATACAAACATGCAAAAATCCGAACTCTAGTCACGAGACACGATTGTTGTATTCTGAAACGAAGGCAGCCGGCAGTTAATATTTCTGAAACAGCGTGATTTAATTCATTCCTATTGCTGAAATAGATCTGTCATCTCAAAAACTTATTAGGCAAAAAATTTTCTGGTATGAAGTAATAGTGGTACTCCTCATGAATCGCTCCATTTTTTCCAATATCAATAAGCTTGTAGGTAATCGTCTAGAAGCTGCGAGACGTACATATAGAAATTAAAATGAACTAAGAGTCCAGGGCAAGCTTCCACGACTCGCTGGTTTTACCTTACGACGGTGTTCTGAGTATGCATACAATGCTGTACTTTGGTCCTGCGCGTACCTGATTCAGCTTTGCGACCGGAGTAATTAATTATTCAGGTTCCGATCGTCTATTCCCCGGTAATTGCTAAAAACTTCCTTCCAGATTTACAGTGGATTATGGAGCTCTTCGCTTCATTAATTACCAACTTCTGCCTATCTAATTGTTTTCTTCCCTTGCCCCCGTCTTTCATTTTAGGAGATGAATTTTTAGACTACGTAAACTAATTTCTCACTTTACGACTCTATCGATCTGTTCGGAATAAAGCCTTCGTAGTCCCTCTCTTATGCTTCGAAGGAACTACTGCTAGATTAAAAGCTCCACCATTTCATTACAATAGCTTTAAAATTACGAACGTAAATTTAGTGTTTCCCCTGGAAGTGAAACACCCAAAGTAAACAAAACGCCAGATACTTTTACGACAAGTGACTACGTTCCGCCATGAACACTACGTTGTTGCGTTCAAAAAGAGCATTTTCATGACACCAAATATCACTCCGTGACAAAAAAGTCGATCATCACTGAGAGATATTGACAATAACCGATATCAGATCGTTTGAAATATTGTGTGAATCTGTTGGTGTGGAAGGTTCTTAATGAATGCTGAAATAACATCAACACATCGTCACCATTACGAAAGCTCTAACGCTTGACTTTAGTCCAGTTTTATTCGTTATTAGTCTTACCGTGCGTCCTTCCGCCAGCCCACACTACGGAAGAAAATTGGTAGTGATTTGTTTACTAATAATAACAAATGTGTCCCACTCTTTCGTTCTGCATGCTACTTCCACTCTTGGCGATAATCCATGATTTTATAGAGTTGTAAACATTCAACGATTGGCGTTTATCTTCTTTACGAATTTTATCCTTCCTCATTAGGCTTTTTAACTACTGAGAAAGTATTTCCTAGGGCTGGATGATGCTTGGCAATAACAACGCATGTCTCCACTGGTCTGGAGCTTTACCAGTTGGTTTTCACAGCTGAATACTGCTCTCATTACACAAAGAGCAGACAATGGCGATTCCCCTGCATACTTAGACATTATGGAAATATTTCTTTAGCTGCTTATTCACATTGACTTACTCAATCTTGAATTACCTACATTCTGCCTCCTGAAAGTAACAGCGTATGTTATTATGTTTTGCAAGTAGTTAAGAACTCTAACCACGTAAACTGGTACAGCCTTCTGTTTTTCCATTTTCACTTCTGATTTGTTCTCTATGTGAGAGATTAAACAGTTTACAAGTTAATTTTTTAAAAGATTATGGAGATTCTGGACTAAAGACGATCACCATTCGTATTTGTTTTGTAAATGACATTCCACAAAATTCAGGTGACTCATCGATTATTCTCTCCGTCCCCACTTCCACCTTTCTTCCCATCCTCTACAGCGCAGACTGTCAGTATTGTATGTTATCATCGATCTGTCTTGCAAACGATTTCACCAATGTGCCTCTAGACGCCGAGCGAGATTCAGTCTGCTTATTCCGTTTCGTTGTAACGAAAGAGCAGCACACTTTCTCGAATGTTTTGCGGTGTACATAAAGGTCAGAACTTCATGATATGGATATCCTCTTAACTTTTTCGCAGTTTCTCTCAAACTGTCAGTGACATAACGACACTGTTCTTGCTGCTTGTAACCATCCAGTATCCATTATTTTCGATTTGTGGTACGGAGACATTTCAAGTACGTTAACAATCCGGTCTGCAATTGTGAAGCGTCACGATGTGCGCAATAAGTTTTTCTCTGAACGATTACGTTTTCATTTTCATTCATTATCCTGTAATGAATTAAAGCCAGTAATAGTAAATACAATGTTGAAGAGTCAACAGGGGAGGAAATATACTTGGAAAAGACCTGGAAACAATGGGAAGACCCGACCTGGATTCCGAAATTAAGTACTGGATTGTAAGACATACCGTGAAGCAGACTGAGACTCAGACATGAATTTCTTAATACTAAGGAGAAGACTGAAGTTCCAGGATCACCAGTGAGCCTTGAATGTGCGCATCTTTGCCTCTGTCGGAGGACTGGCACATAAATTGGGGAGTGTGGGGTAGCCCAACATGAGCACCATTTTAGAGGCGGTGGTGGAAGGAGGAAAGACGAGTCAGTTGGAAGGAGCTGCGAACAACACGTGTGCGGCCAGCAGCAGCGATTGGTACGACATGGTTCACAACTGTCAAAATCGTAGAGTTTGGTTAAGGGACGATACATCCTGTTGCAAACATTTTCTATGGCTGAAATTCAATGATGGTTGGCCGATCGATACACTAATGCTAACGGTCTGAAGCTCCGATATTGTAAGGTTGAAGTGTGCAACTGGCCGAACAGTGGAAACGGTGCATGTGAGGTTGCTAGTTAACCTCATTCTCGTTTATCACACTTTTCCTGGCTTTGTTAGAAGTTCACGTGTATTCTCATCTATGTGGAGCCACTGCTCGTGATTTATGTAGAGAGTGAGGTTGTTATCGGTAACACGCACTACCTAACAGAACGCGAAACGTCGCATATGAAAACAGAATTAAGCAGGAGCTCATGTCTAGAGTTCTGTGGTGATATAAAGGCAGGGTCAAGTATTTTGGATAGCCCTGGGGCGCGTGGCTATTTGCGTAACTAACAAATGGATCGCCTTACTGTAACTAGCCTACTGTTTTTAGGGCCAAAGATTGAATATTTCACACTTCCTACATCGTAGGCAAGTGGAGCACACTGGCGGGTTCTTTTTGCACTAGATGTGATCTAGGATGTGCCTTAAACGACTTACGGAGGTAACATTTAATTCATGGGCAATTTCTGAGAATAACCGAAAATCGTGGTTTTTGGGTACCAAAACTGTGCCGCAGATCTCAAGACGGCTTTGCACAGGAAATGGGCGAAATTTTTACGTATATTCGTAAGCTACTGATCCGAACATTATTAAAAAATTTCTTGGAGTCTTTATAAATTTTGGGGATACTGATATTCAAAGTTACGCTACTTTTAGGCGTAAAATCCAGATGAAGTGAAAAGTAGTTTTATGCTGTAAAATGTGTTCGATATCATTTGAAGGGGTCTGGGATGCCCATGTTGTTGTAATACTGGCTCAGAGCCATTTGAACCATATTTTTAATAAATACTGGAAGGTAGTAGGCAGTGGTTGTGGAACAGAAAGAGAGAAGGGGACCACGACAGTGTAAGAGAAGGAAGGGGACAAAGTGACAGTGGAAGATAGTTGACACTGACAGAACAGTGCTATGAAATCAGTGAAGTAGACAGCGTCAGCGGTAGAGAAATAAAGAGGAGAAAGTGCAAGTGGATTAGAACCAGTGATAATCTGAGACCGAGTCTATGACAATGACAAGAGGAGAAGAGGGACTATGACAGTGAGAAGAGACAGCAGAAGTGGAAAGGATTGAACGAGATAGTGGCAGTAAGAGACAGCAATAGGGAGCGAAGGACAGTGAAAGTGCGAGTATTAGTATTAGTAGCTCAGAACGAAGGAGACTGGGTGGCTGTGAGACAGGAGACGGTGAAAGTTAGAGTGACGGATAGAGATAAGATAATGCGCTGAGCTAAATGAGTCAGTGAGAATGGGCCAGTGAGAGCAGATAGGTATGAGCGACTTACAGAAATGGACTAATTGGAGTGAGCGACTTACTGTTAGGAGAGCTTGAGACAATGTGAGGTGAGTTGCATTTTAAAAACAGCGCGAATGTGACCGCATGCCACAACATTTGAAAAAAATTTAAAAAATTAATATGGAAGGTAGAATGATGCGGCTGGTCAGTTTTCAGCCAGAGTCTTTTAATAAACAAGACTTTATTTGCCTTCTTTGTGGGAATCTGGAAATTTGTCGTAACGTCTTACGGGATCAAACTGCTGAGGTCGGCGGTCCCTAAGCTTACGCACTACTTAATCTAACTTCAACTTACACTATGGAAAAGACAAATACACATGCCCGAGGGAGGACTAGAACTTCCGACGGGGGAGGCCGCGCGGACCGAGACAAGTTGCCCCCGCGCGGTCCCTTTCTTTGTGCTCCGATAGGAAAATTTTCTGGTGGCTAATTAAGTGCATCAGTGTT
Source organism: Schistocerca gregaria (assembly GCF_023897955.1). NCBI lineage: Eukaryota > Metazoa > Arthropoda > Insecta > Orthoptera > Acrididae > Schistocerca > Schistocerca gregaria. Next base: position 294,320,664 of record NC_064926.1, on the reverse strand, counting down.
TGTTATGCTTTCAGACCGCGGACCTAATAACTGAAATTTCGTACACGTTTTGTAAATGCGATTCGTCATAAAAATGGAAATGACAGCATCGTTGTCCTGGCTATAACCAAGAAACAGCTGTTCGTATTTTCTTTTGTCTCTTCTGTTTTATTTACAGACATTATACAGGGTGCATCAACAAGAATCGTCAGATTTAAAAGAATCAGCCGATTTGAAAAAATCATAACTATTATGTTATTTGAGATTTATGCGTGATCAAAGTACTGCTGGAAAGAGTAAACTTTCGAGTCTTACATGGATCCCACTAGGTGGCAGCAGTGTGCGCTCACTTCAGATCTAGCAAAAATAGCGTGGAGTTCTGTAATTTCCACTTGGCAAGATGGAGGTTAATAGTTTTCTTCCACGCTTAGTGTTCTACATCTACATGTTCATTTATACTCCGCAAGCCACCCAACGGTGTGTGGCGGAGGGCACTTTACGTGCCACTGTCATTACCTCATTAACGACGCAACATCACATTTTAATAAAAAGGTGAATCGTCATAATGTGAGGATTTGCGGTACAGAACAACAAAGTAAGTTTTATAACATGAAAGGGATCTCGCAAATTTAATGTGTTTTGTGCAGTTTCAGAGAAAAAGTGTATGGTCCATTTCTTTTTGCCGAGAAGACTGTCACAGGAAGCACAAATCTCAATATGGTTCAGAACTTTCTTTCCCCACTGTTGGAGACATTCGAACGACTTCATTTATCAGCAGAATGGGGATCGCCACACTGGCATCTGTAAGTGGTGATTCAGCCTTACATTACTGGACTCCAAGGTCACCGGACCTGTCTGTACGTGGTTGTTTCTTGCGCGGGTTTTTAAAGGCGCTGATTTTGTGCCTCCTTTACCAATAACAATGAATGAACTGAGGAATCACATAACAGTAGCTGTGAAAGCTGTAACGCAAGACATGCTCGCTGCAGTGTGGGAACGATTGGAACCGAATTGACATATGCCTTGCATCTCGAGTGGGGCATATTGAAAACATATGAAACGGAATGAAAAAAAAACTTTGAGATTCCCGTTCATCTAAAAAATAATTTCACTGTATATTTTTTTAGTTTCATAAATATAGACGTGCCATTTATGGTGAACCTTTTTGACATATCATGTATTGGAAAGAAAACGCAGGTCGTTTGCTGCTAACGACACAGTTCGGAAGCTAATGGTCATTTACTAGTGACAGAATACGGTAGGTCCTTGTTGAACAGTATTTTGCATTAAACCAGTAGAGACCATGAGTCCTGTAAATAAAATAATCAATCTTACTTCAATTTAAACACATAACTGTCTCGCGGAACGATAAAAACACTACCTACGCAAGACTAGAACCCTGATGTCTACGCGCTAACGTCGTGCACGTAGGCTCGGAGCCACACTAACGGGTAAGCGGGTGGGAAGATCAGATGCTACAGACCGCTAGGCTCAAACGCTACACGTGTGGCGAGGTACATCACGTGGGGACGTCATCTGTCCAACATCTGCCATCTGTAACGTCTCCTAGCAAAAAAATATTATGTTGTTGTTGTAGTCTTCGTCCTGAGACTGGTTTGATGCAGCTCTCCATGCCACTCTATCCTGTGCAAGCTTCTTCATCTCCCAGCACCTACTGCAACCTACATCCTTCTGAATCTGCTTAGTGTATTCATCTATTGGTCTCCCTCTACGATTTTTACCCTTGATTCCTCAAAACATGTCCTACCAAACGATCCCTTCTTCTGGTCAAGTTGTGCCACAAACTTCTCTTCTCCCCAATCCTATTCAATACTTCCTCATTAGTTATATGATCTACTCATCTAATCTTCAGCATTCTTCTGTAGCTGATAATATTCTTCTCGGGTATGCAGCCGGATCATAACGTCTTCATGACACAATATTTCCGCGGTCCAACTGGCCGCCACATTCAGGTGAGAGTGCTGGTGCACGATCTCGCCGGAACTGACTTCTCAGCGCAAGCGGCGGCCCCTATATAGGCCGCAGAAGGCCCACAACGCGTGCGCGAGAAGGTGCCGTAACTGCCCTCTAGCGCAGTAGACATACCCCGCCGCCAGTGATGGAAACAGGCGAAATCGAGATACCGCTGTCAAAAATTAAAAAAATAAAAATAAATGAATTTTTTTTATTCCGACGATAGAACCACAGACCGTTGTTTTTTAATGTCAGATAACACTGGGTCCCAAGTCTTACTTAAAAGAAAACCCTTGTCTCTATAAATAAGATTGTCAGATAACCGAATCTCTATGGATTCTTTTAAAATACAGTCCCAATAGCGAGATGCAGGGGCAACCATTTGTGTCTCGTCATATAGCATTCTGTGTCCCTCGGTGAGACAGTGTTCCGCCACTATTACGCCGGGAAAGCCTTCGTAGTCACATTCTTCTGTAGCACCACATTTCGAAAGCTTCTATTCTCTTCGTGTCCAAACTATTTATCGTCCATGTTTCACTTCAATACATGGCTACGCTCCATACAAATACTTTCAGAAATGACTTCTTGACACTTAAATCTATACTCGATGTTAACAAATTTCTCTTCTTCAGAAACGCTTTCCTTGCCATTGTCAGTCTACATTTTATATCCTCTCTACTTCGACCATCATTAGTTATTTTCCTCCCCAAATAGCAAAACTCCTTTACTACTTTAAGTGTCTCATTTCCTAACCTAATTCCCCCAGCATTACCCGACTTAATTCGACTACATTTCATTATCCTCGTTTTGCTTTTGTTGATGTTCATATTATATCCCCCTTTCAAGTCACTGTCCATTCCATTCAACTGCTCTTCCAAATCCTTTGCTGTCTCTGACAGAATTACAATGTCATCGGCGAACCTCTTCTCCATGGATTTTAATACCTACTCCGAATTTTACTTTTGTTTCCTTTACTGCTTGCTCAATATACAGATTGAATAACATCGGAGAGAGGCTACAACCCTGCCTTACTCCCTTCCCAACCGCTGCCTCCCTTTCATGTCCCTCGACTCTTATAACTGCCATCTGCTTTCTCTACAAATTGTAAATACCCTTTCTCTCCCTGTATTTAACCCCTGCCACCTTTAGAATTCGAAAGAGAGCATTCCAGTCAACATTGTCAAAAGCTTTCTCTAAGTCTACAAATGCTAGAACCGTAGGTTGGCCTTTCCTTAATCTTTCTTCTAAGAAAAGTCGTAAGGTCAGTGTTGCCTCGCGTGTTCCAGTGTTTCTACGGAATCCAAACTGATCTTCCCCGAGGTCGGCTTCTAATGGTTTTTCCATTCGTCTGTAAAGAATTCCCGTTAGTATTTTGCAGCTGTGGCTTATTAAACTGATTGTTTGGTAATTTTCACATCTGTCAACACTTGCTTTCATTGGGATTGGAATTATTATATTCTTCTTAAAGTCTGAGGGTATTTCGCCAGTTTCATACATCTTGCTCACCAGATTGTAGAGTTTTGTCAGGACTGGGTCCCCCAAGGCCGTCAGTAGTTCCAATGGAATGTTGTCTACTCCGGGGGCCCTGTTTCGACTCAGATCTTTCAGTGCTCTGTCAAACTCTTCACGCAGTATCTTGTCTCCCATTTGATCTTCATCTACATCCTCTTCCATTTCCATAATATTGTCCTCAAGTACATCGCCCTCGTATAGACCCTCTATGTACTCCTTCCACCTTTATGCTTTCTCTTCATTGCTTAGAACTGGGTTTCCATCTGAGCTCTTGATGTTCATACAAGTGGTTCTCTTATCTCCAAAGGTCTCTTTAATTTTCCTGTTGGCAGTATCTATCTTACCCCTAGTGAGATAAGCTTCTACATCCTTACATTTGTCCTCTAGCCATCCCTGTTTAGCCATTTTGCACTTCCTGTCGATCTCATTTTTGAGACGTTTGTATTCCCTTTTGCCTGCTTCATTTACTGCGTTTTTATATTTTCTCCTTTCATCAATTAAATTCAATATTTCTTCTGTTACCCAAGGATTTCTACTAGCCCTCGTCTTTTTACTTACTTGATTCTCTGCTGCCTTCACTACTTCATCCCTCAAAGCTACCCATTCTTCTTCTACTGTATTTCTTTCCCACATTCCTGTCAATTGTTCCCTTATGCTCTGCCTGAAACTCTGTACAACCTCTGGTTCTTTCAGTTTATCCAGGTCCCATCTCCTTAATTTCCCACCTTTTTGCAGTTTCTTCAGTTTTAATCTACAGGTCATAACCAACAGATTGTGGTCAGAGTCCACATCTGCCCCTGGAAATGTCTTACAATTTAAAACCTGGTTCCTAAATCTCTGTCTTACCATTATATAATCTCTCTGATACCTTTTAGTATCACCAGGCGTCTTCCATGTATGCAGCCTTCTTTTATGATTCTCGAACCAAGTGTTAGTTATGATTAAGTTGTGCTCTCTGCAAAATTCTACCAGGCGGCTTCCTCTTTCATATCTTAGCCCTAATCCATATTCACCTACTATGTTTCCTTCTCTCCCTTTTCCTACACTCGAATTCCAGTCCCCCATGACTATTAAATTTTTGTCTCCCTTCACTATCTGAATAATTTCTTTTAGTTAATCATACATTTCTTCTATTTCTTCGTCATCTGCAGAGCTAGTTGGCATATAAACTTGTACTACTGTGGGTGTGGGTTTCGTATCTATCTTGCCCACAATAATGCGTTCACTATGCTGTTCGTGGCAGCTTATCTATTTTCCTATTCATTATTAAATCTACTCCTGCATTACCCCTATTTGATTTTGTGTTTATAACCCTGTAGACACCTGACTAGAAGTCTTGTTCCTCCGGCCACCGAACTTCACTAATTCCCACTATATCTAACTTTAACCTATCCATTTCCCTTTTTAAATATTCTAACCTACCTGCCCGATTAAGGGATCTGACATTCAACGCTCCGATCCGTAGAACGCCAGTTTTCTTTCTCCTGATAACGACATTCTCTTGAGTAGTCCCCGCCTGGAGATCCGAATGGGGAACTATTTTACCTCCGGAATATTTTACCCAAGAGGAAGCCATCATCATTTAATCATACAGTAAAGCTGCATGCCCTCGGGAAAAATTACGGCTGTAGTTTCCCCTTGCTTTCAGCCGTTCGAAGTACCAGCACAGCAAGGCCGTTTTGGTTATTGCTACAAGGCCAGATCAGTCAATCATCCAGACTGTTGCCCTTGCAGCTACTGAAAAGGCTGCTGCCCCTCTTCAGGAACTACACGTTTGTCTGGCCTCTCAACAGATACCCATCCGTTGTGGTTGCACCTACGGTACGGCTATCTGTATCGCTGAGGCACGCAAGCCTCCCCATCAACGGCAAGGTCCACGGTTCATGGGGGGGGGGGGGGGGGACATATATGTATTAAAAAAAATGAGAAAAGAGTAATAGAACTGGATTATTGTAATTGAGTGGACAACGATTGTGTGAACTTTATGCAATAAAGAGAAAGCATTACTTGTCATGTTTTGTTCTTATATAGAATTATGTACTGATTTTTTTAAAGATAATATCTGTGTCGGCGAGTACTAAAACCGCCGCAGACGTTACCAATTAAATATCAAACAAAGATGAGAATATGTGACAAGTATAAAGAGTAGTGCCCGAACATTAATTTCTCTGTCGTCTTCTTGGAGTTACGTGAATATGAAGAGCCCGTGACGTTATATTGTACTCTTGCGTAGCATTCTTCTGTCAAGATTGAGAGACGTACGCCATTACGTACTCATTGTAAACGTTTGTAATAATTTAATCTGTTTAAATGTTTTGATACGGTTACTTAGAGAAAAGTTGCATTATGAATTGTAATAAGCTTCCCTGATATTTTATCCCATGCTTTTAAGACATTTTCTGTTATTTAATATTATTCGTGGTGTAGAGCTGCGCTACGAACGAAGGAGCCTCTGCCGCGACGCAATCAAAACTGCATAAATGAAACCAATCATACCGCAAGGAAGCGGACAGGTAATAGCAAACTAAAATTATTTCTTTCAGCTGTCGGAATTGCAGAGCAGAGCAGCAGATTTTGTGATGGTTTCACAGATTGACGTGGGCTGCTGTTAATATATTTTTAACAGCGCAAAAAGATAATTTACCTTCATAACATAAAAGAAATCTGGCAAACCTTATAGTAAAAACATCTTTTTCTATGATAATAGTCTCATGTTCTCGTGTTAGTCGTGGTACTTATTGGTGTTTTACTGTTAACAAAAATATACTCAAAAATTTTGATGTTGAACAAACATGGAGTACTGTAATATCAGTATTGATAACGAAATAATTTTCAGTAACCTTTTGAATAATTGTAAAGTAAGGAAGTTATGTTGAACTTTATGGCGAGATACAGTAACGAAAAAATATGTTCCATTAATAAAAATCCAGAACCAGAACGATAAGAACGTAATCCAATTTGTTTTGTTGAAAATTAATGATACAAAGAAAGTCACTGCATAGTATCCCTAAAAAGTAATTCTGGGCTCTTTTTGTAGCAACATATTTTATCTTATATATTAGTTGTTACGCGAGCAATAATAAAACTAAGCAAAGAGAGCCAGCGAAACATCCACTTTTGCGTCATTACCCGATATTTCCGGTCCCATGCCTCTTACATTAAATTACTCCTCTCAGCGTCATCTAAGTAGCTTCGGAGGTTTCTGAACGTTAATAAAAATTATCCTGTATAAGCTCGCACCAAGCCTGTAATATTATTAGTAGTAAAGCTGAATGATTTCACCTGATGTTTCATTGGTTCTTTTGTCGAACTGATTCTTACAGCGCGACGGCTTAGTGTTTCCCGGCGTAATAACTCTTGAATGTCTATTCATGTGTGCTGCCGAATACTAAAATGAACTCGATTCAGTATTTCGGCGGTCGAACTGTTCGCTATCTTGAAAAAAACGCTGCTGCTGCTGCTGCTGCTGCTGCTCAGTCCCACTGAGAACTGATACACACCTCCGTACCGTACATGGCGCAAACGCGGCCCATCGCATTTGCTGCTCGCCAATATTGGTCAGGTGGTGCCGTCCTTAATAGAACACCGGCGGCAACGATATATCGAACTGAAAGACTACTTTCGAACACTCGGACTGGCTGCACCGAAGAACGTTCTGCTTTGATGCGGGACAGTGCTGCAAGTGGCTACTGAGAACTGTGCATAAAAGGTGAAATGTAGCGTTGGCACTTCTCCTTAAGATTGTTTTGTTTGATGAATGTTAAAACTGTTAGTGAAGCTTAGGTTCTAGACGACTGGTTAATTGTTTGTTGTCTGATTTAGTGACCTGTATTCAGCTTTACATTGCGATACCATAATTCTTTAAACTCCGGAATCTTTAATTTCATGGTTTTAAGATATTGGTGTTAAAGGAGACAGGAAGGCAGCTGAACGTTTCTGTTGTAATATAGTTTTCCTTTCAAGTGAATCTATTGTAGTATCAGTTGTGTTATTTACGTTGGCTTGCTTTTGGCGGCGTTCGTGTTTTGTTGTATTGCATATGATAAAGTGGAAGTGAATGGCTAGAGAAGGTATACCATTACTAAAAATGATCAATGAATGCTTATCATAAATCGAAAAAAGCGCGTCCACTAGTTAAGGTGTACCACCATTGGACCCGGTAAGTTCATGTGGGCAGTGTCAGATTAGCGTCGCGTCAGTGAGACCAAAGCTCTCCAAAGATGTAAGGGCTGCCGGAATAATGAAAATGACAAAATTAACGATTTTTGGTTTTTTCGTTATAAAATTATTTGGAGTTTTCTAAATAAAACAAATCTAGTTTCACCCTTCTATGTTATTTCTAAGTGTGCTTTGTATCGCTGCAAAGTTGACCCGCTGCGTAAACGGTTGTAACGACTTGGTGTGTCACCTCTGACGGCGACGCTCGCTGGCTGCAAGCAGGGTATCTTTGCGGAATTAGACAGTGTTTTGTTTTCACGTCGTATGGCTTTATCTCTGCGACAAGCGACTGTTCATATCGGCAAACATAAACGCTATACCGTGTGTGTTGTCTTGTGGAGTGTGCTGTTTTACGTATTAGGTTTGTGGACATCAGTAGGTCCCGTTTCGGCAATTGAGTGTTTAAGATAAGATGGACGAAGAAATCTTTTGTTGTTGAGAAGGGAGATGCTACTCGGTCTGCTTCACCGACTATTCCAAATGAATGTGATAGAACTTCTGCCAGCTAGGAACTTTGTGACACCAAAGAAAAACTTGAAAACTATGAAAGTGACAGTAATGATGTGAATGAAATAATTATCATTTCCTTGCTCTCTAATATTTTGAAACATAATGTATTATGACAAGTTTGCAATGAAAGAAGACTGGAATTGAAAATAACTTCACACCTTGGTTTGGCATGTAAAATGTTGTTGAAATGTAACAAAAGTGCTGCAGAAGTTTAGTTTTCTAATTCTAACAGTATTCCTCGAAATGGTAATAGTGGAAAGAAGGTGTATGATATAAATGTTAGACTAGTGTATGGCTTGCATTGCATTGCCAAGGGCAGTGCTGCAGGGACAATGTTATGTGGAGTTACGAACTTGCCAAAACCACCAACTAAGTTTGGATTTTATCATGAATTGGTGGAATCTTTTGCTGACAATATTGCTCAAGCAACAATGAAGAAAGCAGTTGAAGAAGTTTGACAGATAATGGGAACTAAAGACATTTAACTGTAGCTTTAGATGGATCATGGCCACGTAGATGTCATAAACCTCTAAATGGAGTTGTGACAGCTACCAGTGGAGACAGTTGCAAAGTAATTGATGTTGCTATTCTCTCAAAATATTGTAGTTGTAAAGGCAATACCAAGGACGAACATAGTGAAAGTTGTGAAGCAAATTTGTATGGCACAAGCGGAGTGGTGGAAGTAGAGGGAGTGAAAGCAATTTACACCAGATCACAGGAGTGGAATAATGTAAGATACACTAACTATCTAGGAGATGGTTATTTTAAGGGATATAAAGCTGTCGAGGAACTCATGGCAATGAAATTCACATTACAAAACAGGACTGCATTGGACATGAGTAGAAGCGCATGGAGGTACGCTTCCGCAAACTAAAGCAGAAATTGGGATCCCAGAAGCTTAGTGATGGTAAGACCATTGGAGGAAGAGGATGATTGACAGATGAAGCAATTGACAGATTGCAGAGGTATTATGAGTGTACGATTAGGCAAAATACAAGAAGAATTGAGCGTATGAGGATAACAGTATGGGCATATTTTTTTTCTTACTTCATCAATAAATGAGCACCCACCACATTCACTCTGCCCCACAGGTGATTACTCATGGTGTAGTACCAATCAGGAGAGGAATAAGCCCATAAAACAGTTTGCCAAATAATATAATTGATGTAATTGAGCCCATAAGGAGAGATGTATCACAACCAAGTTTATTCGAAAAGTATTTACACGGGAAACCACAAAATCCAAATGAAAGTGTAAAAAACATGCAACAAAAGGGAAGAAAAGACCAGTGAAAAGGAAACTAACACTAGAAAAAGAAGATGATGCTGATAATCCATCATATGGGGCAGGAACGTATTAAAAAGCTCTGGAAGCCATTTCCCATAAGATTAAAATTTTCATTCTTTAATGAACATTTTCTCAAAAACTTCTGACTATATATCAGTCAAATTTATACGCAATATATATTTACTGATTTTCCTTAATTTTTTATAACAAACTGTAAAAAAGTATTGTATAATTACAGATTTATAGAAGGAAAAGTGCTAAATTTTAGAGAAAAAAGCATCTGTTTAAAAAAATTAAAAACAGAAACCGATAAATATTTCTTAACATGGCATTATAACTGTGTAGAGAAATATTCACTGAAAATGTAGTACAAATTTCAGAGCAATATGTTTCATGGTTTTAATAAAAAATTTCCTTCTATTTGCTAAAATCAACATGGAGGTGATGGATCATTCTGTCTACCCTTAAACTGTACATGACAAGCCGATCTCATCAGTCAGATGGACGATATACATTCGCAATGATTTACCAAGGCGAACTCTCTAAATCAATTGTTCTCAGTCCAGTGAAGTCCAAAACTGCTGAAGATGTACGCTATAACATTTGAAACTTCCCCTTTGAAACATTAATGAATTACTGTGCTGATAAACCTCTAAGTTATTTGATTTTTAAACAGCTGAGCAAAGCTGATCGTTCTCAGACATTTCTCTCTTTACTTATTCTGATCATCACTAGCGCAACGCAATCTGACTTTCAAAAATCCCTACAAAAGAATGGGCCTTTCATGAATCACTTACCGCACAAAAATCTTCGTTACTAGAACTACTGCAATACAGCGAGCGCCAATAGTGCCAGCTAAATAAAAGATTCTAACTACTGATGGCACTGACTACTGATAGGTATAGTCAGCAAGCGAAAGATTTTTATAGAGACCAAACAATGTATTTACCTTAATAATGTTCAAAAGTCATCATATACATATCAGTTCACGATATAGAGTATTTCAAATTGGTTCTTTCTGATAGACACACTTCCAGATCGTCCGCTCTCAAAATACTGCCATATCTCTCACCACACACACCACTGTACACCACTGCCGGCGGCTCACCTCCTACTGCGCAACGCTACGCGCTGTTCACATACAGCTGCCCAACACTACAATAACGAATATTCCAACAATGCAAACCAGCCACAGACTTCACACAGCACAGTCAGTGATTTTCATATAGAACGCTACTTCTCGTTACCAACATAAAAACCTAAACAGCTTACTTACACATTGCTGACATTTTCCGTTTTTAAGTGGTCCCTTATGGTTACAGTCAGACAGTGGTCGAGAATTTGTTAGCAAAATTATTATCAATTTAATTGAACTATGGCACAATTTTAAGATTGCGTGGTAAATCTAGACATAATAGAGGCTTCAGAAGGGAGAGAGTCTTGAGCCTTATTTGATGAAGAAGGGGGGGGGGGGGGGGCGTGTTTCACAGCTGAATATGACAAATCTCAGATAGGTGAACATCTGGAACTATTTAAAACTAGGAATAAAATACTTGAGAAATGTACATGTTGTAATATGGATTTCGAAATTCACTATACAAATGATGTATATGAGACAATCGCGAAAAGCAAACCAACTGGGAATGCAAAGGTCAGTCACTTAGCATCTACACCAGCTGAGAAGATATTCCATAATCTTTAAGTCAACTTCGTTGGACCGTTACCCAGATCTAGGGAACAGAACTACTATATCGTCGTGCGTGTAGACACATTATCGAATTGCAACCTGGTTCTTCCTTACAATGCGCTGTGGTTAGCACACTGGACTCGCATTCGGGAGGACGATGGTTCAATCTCACGTCCTCCTATCCTGTTTACATAGTGGGCAAGCCTCCAACCAGCACATTTTGCGAAAGCGGTGGACGTGCAAAATTTCCCCTGGCATTTACTCTGTTTACAATGATGCTTGCGACAGTAGCACACGGAAAGACAAGCAGCTTTGCCGTTTCAAAGACTCTCGTTCCCAGGTGGCGGGTCTTAACAGTCCACATTTCCTCCACGAAAACAATTAGTTCGTCAGCAACCGTCCTTAGTTACTTTATCTAGAGAGAGAGCTAGAATTACACACGTGAAAACTTTTTTCGTCATCCACATTGTAATATACCAGAGAGTCCCGTTTATGTAAGTTAAATCTATTGTACCCGAGATCCACAAATGAACAAATTTGTGATGGACGTTCGTTTGGCAGCTGTAAATAGCCTGTGTCACAAAATCGGAATATTATATCTCACACTACGTAAATACCAGACTTAAACTTTAATAGTACTGGCACATACCGTAATCGTATTTACATGTCTATTGACGTAAGGATTAGAAGTGTTCTGACAAAGCTAATAAAACGAATTCAACACCTCAGAAAATTTCATTAAGGAATGAAATTTTATATCTGTGTTCCAAAACGCAAAACTCGAAAGGGGGAGGGCACCTAGAAAAATGATCCTCATCTTTCGTTCATTACAGGAAATGCTAGCGTTCTCTTCGAATTTATTGGCAGAGGAGAGAGTCAAATCTGAGCAGTTACAGAAACAACAAAAGAAAAACACAGGACAAAGACTGCACTTGAAATTTACACAAAATGGCAAATACCGCCACGGAGAACATTGAATTTAAGGCTGTAAATCACTTTTAACGAAAACTAGTAAAGCTCACAGACCCTGAGTTACGTACTATAGGAATAACCTGACTTGAAAAAAAGTCATATGCACAATGTCATTGATTGTGATTACTCTAAAACTGTATCAGGAAATATCCAGCATTCAGGAAGATCGTAATAAAACAGGCAAGGTAAACAAAGGTGTAACGAGAAAAGCGATCAAAAGATTGTGTCACAGATGAAACGAAACAGTGGAACGGATTCTATACTGGTTCCACAACAGTGGAGATACATTAAAAATACACAAAAGGTTATTACAGAAAATAAAATGAAAATAATCACAATCGGACCAAAAAAATCAGCCCCGAAAAAGTGGAGAAACATCTTCAGCGACATTTAAAGCACATTAGAAGGCACGGGGAAAAAGTAAACCGATACGTATCAGATTCAATTTATCCTCCATGTGGTGATAAGCAGAGTAAGACAAGAATAGCGTCCCATTACATTATGTTGTGAATTTCAGGAATTCTCAAACATATCTGTTTGTTATACAAGCGTTGGAAATATTGTTACACAACTTCAAATTACATTTGCATTCCTGTAATTAATACTTCTCAGCATCTAGTGCATGAGAGATGTGCAGATTCTAGACAGAATCACTCCTCTCTCTCTTATGATGTACCCTAACAAACCAGTAACAAAAACATCCCAAATGAAAACTTTCGCTTTCATACAATACCATAGAAGCGAAAGTCAAGACATTAAAATTAATAATGGTAAATAACATTTTTCAATTCAGTAATGAAGTATAGTTAAAAATAATGCAATCTGGCTAATTTCTTTAGGTACTTGACAATCAGTGCAAGTTGCATGGCATCACCCTGATTTAACGAAGCCATGTTTTGTTATGAATAAATTCATGACGCAAAACTCAACATTATTCAATCTGACTTCGCTAATGGAAAAGGAATTTAAACGGGTGAATATTATCTGACCGGCAACTACGGAGACAAACCGACGGCCTCGTATCAACAGCAAGACACAGCTACAAAGGTCAGGGAAAAAAGGAGCAGCAGCCATGCGAACGAGTTATTCCTGTGAAGCACGTCGGCTTCCCAGAAACAACAGCTACATTGAGCCTCCAGCTACGAATAGACGAATATCATGAATATGGAAAATAGAAAGAGTGCTCACTAGTTCGTTTTTCATTGTAATGTTATTTTTTGTCACGACTTGAACTGTCAAATAGATTCCAATTACAGATGTTTAATAACTGTGCAGGTTCAAAAATAAGTATTAAAAGTTTGTTAAAAACCTGGGAGCATCGCGCGCTTCACTTCATACTTGGCTTCTTCGCAAAAACATTTCATTCATACATTACAAGTCAATACCACATCTGCCAAGTCTATAGACTTGTGCCTATGTGTAGGGACGTTTGACTCTGCCGCCTAAGGTACAAGTTTCGCACAACGTAACGTCGATTTGGGAATTCACATTATGAGACAATTATCTTAAAATGTGGTACTTGTTTGCAGAACATAAATTGACCTAAAGTAGTTGCAATACAAGGCAATGGTTAGAAAGAAAATGGCCACTGTTGAGGAAACCCTCAAGCTGACAACAATACTGAATAGGAGACAATCAAAGCGATGTGCTCAGATTGGGGCGCACATGGGACGACTGAAGCCAGGTGACCATCAGGCAACGTCTCTAGTGTAATCTCTGCAAAGTTGGTACTTTCACAGCTACTTTCTTAACTTCTGTGGTGGCGTCTGTGTTTCTGTCATTGTTGTGTGTTCACATTTTTAAAATCAATGACAAACAGCTCGTGCACACCACATCAGTTCCTTTAGACTTAACATAAGCTTCTAGTATTTCTTTCTCTAGGGTGGGAAACTAATGTATTGGCATTTTTTATTATGGCGTCAGAACCGAAAAAGAAAAGACTGTTACAAAACAGTGCTACCCAAAGCCGAAAACAGAAATTTAAGAAGTGTGGCAATTGGGTGAATTCTTCAAACGGTGGCTAGCGGCAGATCCCAAGGACAGTTAACGTGCTCGTTGCAGGATGTTTAATATTACTCTACAGGCCACTAAATTCCTACACCACGAAGATGAAGTGTTACAGACGCGAAATTTAACCGGCAGGAAGAAGATGCTGTGATATGCAAATGATAAGTTCTCAGAGCATTCACACAAGGTTGGCGCCGGTGGCGACACATACAACATGCTGACATGAGGAAAGTTTCCAACCGATTTCTCATACACAAACAGCAGTTGACCGACGTTGCCTTGTGAAACGTTGTTGTGATGCCTCGTGCAAGGAGGAGAAATGCGCACCATCTCGTTTCCGACTTTCACTAAGGTCGGATTGTAGCCTATCACGATTGTGGTTTATCGTATCGCGACATTGCTGCTCGCATTCGTCGAGATCCAATGACTGTTAGCAGAATATGGAATCGGTGGGTTCAGGAGGGTAATACGGAACGCCGTGCTGGATCCCAACGGCCTCGTATCACTAGCAGGCGAGATGACTCACCAGCGCCTGTGATGGTGTACTCAACGACGAACCTGGGTGCACGAATGGCAAAACGTCATTTTTTCGGATGAATCCAGGTTCTGTGTACAGCATCATGATGGTCGCATCCGTGTTTGGCGACATTGCGGTGAACACATATTGGAAGCGTGTATTCGTCATCGCCATACTGGCGTATCGCCTGGCGTGATGGTATGGGGTTACACGTCTTGGTGACTTCTTGTTCACTTTGACGGCACTTTGAACAGTGGATGTTACATTTCAGATGCGTTACGACCCGTGGCTCTACCCTTCATTCGATCCTTGCGAAACCCTACCTTTCAGCAGGATAATGCACGACCGCATGTTGCAGGTCCTGTACAGAAAATGGATACAGAAAATGTCCAACTGCTGCCCTGGCCAGTACATTCTCCAGATCTCTCACCAACTGAAAACGTCTGGTCAGTGGTGGCCTAGCAACTGGCTCATTACGCCAGTCACTACTCTTGATGAACTGTGGTATCGTGTTGAAGCATCATGGGCAGCTGTACCTGTACACGTAATCCAAGCTCTGTTTGACTAAATACCCAGGCGTATCAAGGTCGTTATTACGGCCAGAGGTGGTTGTTCTGTGTAATGATTTATCAGGATCTGTACACCCAAATGGCGTAAAAATGTAAT
This sequence comes from Schistocerca gregaria, assembly GCF_023897955.1. Classification (NCBI taxonomy): domain Eukaryota; kingdom Metazoa; phylum Arthropoda; class Insecta; order Orthoptera; family Acrididae; genus Schistocerca; species Schistocerca gregaria. The sequence continues at coordinate 294,305,335 of NC_064926.1, read as the reverse complement.
CACATGTCAGTTCGAGTATAATATATTTGTCCAATCAATACCCGTGTATCATCTGCATTTCTTCTTGGTGTACCAATTTTAATCGCCAGTAGTGTAATTTGTGTGATGGGAAAAGCGAAGTTTCGAAACACGCAAATCGCGATTTCCACAAAAGTCGATTATCACATTTAATAAACAGTCAGTGCTCTTATAGTGGGTGCATCAGCCTACTACAAGCACAGCAAGTGTTAAGCCTGAAAGGGGACAAAAGCTGCTAGAATAAGGTTACTGACAGCGTTTGATGTGCATTCACAATCCTTGTCTACAATAGATAATATAGGTGAGGCTCATAAAAGACACTGTCTTCGATTCTGTAGTTGCCTAGAATATGACAATTAATACAACAAAAAGCACAAGCGTTGTGAAAACTGTTGTGACTACGACAAATTGAACAACATTCCGCAAACTCGGAGTATTCATTATTGCAGAAGAAGGCACTGACATTTCCTGTAAAAAAATATTGTGTGTAGTGGTTAGATATTTTTCTGAAGGCAGAAAGTGTACTATTACACAATTGTTGGAAACCATAACTTTAGATGCCATAAAATGTTCCCGCATAAGCTCTGTCTGATGCAGTTATCACATGCTTCAACCAGAAAAATGTTCCATTAGATTTTTTATTGCCATGGTAGCAGAAAATACAAGCGTTAGGTAATGGAGAATTGCTCGTTAATGACAAAGTCGAAAGGTAATGCGGATGACTCATTCTTGCCTATTTAATGCACACGCCATTCCTTGCACATTGCTACCAGGAAAGCTGTAATGAAGCTGCAGAGAAATGTACATTTCATAAGGAACGTTGCATCCTTCTTAAGCCGCTGCTGCAAGAGATAAACAACGCGATCTTCATTACAAGAACTTATATCAAAAGGAACACAAAATTTTAAGACCTGCTGGAGCAAGGTGTTTAGCACCACAGCAATGTATATCTAGGAAATGTCAAGTAATGGAATGAAGTTTATACAAAAGCTTATCCGAATTTATGAAAGACGTTCTTGGTATTTTTACCACAGCATTTAAAAGCAGTTTTTCAAAGTAAGCAGAATTTAATAAGGCACTTACAGCCACAAGGCCAGATACGGAACAGAACGCTTTGTGAGAACTTCATGAAACCCGTTTCCTTAAAACAAAATGGATAAATAAACGTTCTTGACACCTGAACTTTACTTTCTTTAGATCGAATCTACCATGAAAATGAATGTGCTAAATTGTAAAATAGTTCCCCTGAAAACGAAAAAAAACCAGTTATTCATAATTTTAGGATAAGGAGGTTGCAGTTGTATCAAACTTCTGTAATAGAAGCACACGTTACCAGTATCAGAGCCACTATTCCACGTGATTCAATTTGTTGAGCCAATGTTACTCTTATCTGTGAAAAGAAAACAGATATATCATATTTTGCCAACCCTTTCGGCAATGTATCAGGATTTGTTAGGAAAGCTTGTCTGACTACAGAATAAATTCAGGTTATTACCTTACTGAGGGAATGTGGAATAAGTTGTCGGCAATCAAAAACTTTTTAACACCAAAAAATTTTGAAATTATTTCTACACTTGAGAAGATTGTGTTAACACTTGCGCAGTCAAACGCAGAAACAGGAAAAGTTTTTTCTATATTGTTGACACTAAAACAAAAAAAGACGTAAAATGGCATTTACACTTCTTAACTTGCCGCTAACGATTAAATCAGCTATAAAACCTCAGAACAAGTATGGCAGAACCTACCCAATAAGCATCTAAATCTACATTTACATAAAATTCTCCGAAAGACACCGTACGGTGAATGGTGGAGGGTACACTGTAATTTTCTTTACTGTTCCACTCGCAAAGAGAGCGAAGAAAAAACGACTGTCTGCATGGCTCCGTAAAAGATATAGTTAATCGTATCTTATCTTCACGGTCCTCAAGCGCAACGTACGTTGGCAGCACTAGAATCGTTTGGCAGTCAGCTTCAGATGCCGATTCTCTTGAATTTTCTCAAAAGTGTTTCTCGAAAAGAACGTCACCTTCCCTCCAGGTGTTCCCATTAGAGTTTCGGAAGCAACTCTGAAACACTTACGTGTTGTTTGAACCTACTGGTGACAAATCTAGCAGCCCTCCTCTGAAACGCTTCGATTTCTTCCTTCAGTATGACCAGGTACGAATCCTGAACACTCCAACAGAACTCAAGAATAAGTCGCATCAGCGTCCTGTATGCTGTTTCCCTCGCAATTAAACAACTCTTTCCTAAAATTCTCCCAATAAAGCGACGCTGACCATTCACCTTCCCTACCATAGTTCTCAGATGCTCGTTTCTGCTCATATCGCTTTGCAGCGTTACGCCAAGATATTTGAATGACTTGACTGTGTGAAGCAGGTCACTAACAATTCTGTATCCGAACATTACACGTTTGATCTACCATTCATCTCACAAACTCATCTCACAAATTGGAAATTTTGTCGTGATCGCCTTGTATCTTTCTACCATCACTCTGCCAAGTATTGCAAATTTCACAGGAGAGCTTCTGTGATGTCTGAAAGTAGGAGACGGGGAACTGGTGGAAATAAAGCTGTGGAGACGGGTCGTGAGTCGTGCTTGGGTAGTTCAGTTGTTAGAGCACTTGCCCGCGAAAGGCAAAGGCCCCGAGTTTGACTCCGGCACACAGTTTCAGTATGCCAGGAGTTTGAGTTATTGTTTTGTTTGTAAAATCGGGTTATAAACTAATGACTGTCCCCTGGTACTGACCGTAACTCATTAACAGAAGTCGGTAAGATTCAGTTTGCTAGCAACTGCTGCCAACAAATGACATCTAAAACGGCGCGTCGCAGCAGCCATTATGATGCATCCTCACGATGCGTTTTTTCCGTTCAACTTCGTGCATGTGACATCTCTGGTAGGGCAACTACGCATGCGCAAGAGTGCATGCCTCAGTTTCCTCAATATGAAGTCACGGCATAAAAGCACATTGTTTTCCTGGTTTGGTGGGAATTTCTTGCACTGTTTAACAGGCGACAGGCAGCTCAGACCCATGTGAGTTTCATAGTGTAATATGTTGAGGTTATGCTTTAATGTGAATAACATGCTATAATGTCTGTTCAATGAAAAAAGTCCGCACCCGGTAGCTGAGTGGTGAGTGCTACAGAATGTCAGTCCTCAGGGCCCGCGTTCGATTCCCGGCTGGATCGGAGATTTTCTCCGCTCAGGGACTGGGTGTTGTGTTGTCATAATTATAATCATGTCAACTCCTTCGACGATCAAGTCGCCAAAGTGGCGTCAAATCGAAAGACTTGCACCCGGCGAAGGGTCTGCTCCACGGGAGGCCCTAGTCACAGGACATTTACATTTTTGCTCCAAAGAAAGCGTACTGAAGTTTGTAGATGATTGCAGAAGAGAGAGGTCACATGGAATTTCTCTTTAAATATTATATGAATAAAAAAATTGAGGTTTTGTGCCATGAGTGTCAAGTATTAGACTTAGGTTTTGATCATATTACTCTAAAGGAAAAGATAAATGCCGAAGCAGGAAATCAGAGAAGAAACAGCCTGTAAATCTACGAAAAATGTAAGTGAATACTTAAGAGAACATTAAAGTTATGGCCACTTAGTAGCACAGCATATGAAGAGCCTAACATCTGAACAAAAGAAAACTTTGGATAGGTGGCGCTCTTCAGCAAGTTGCAGCACCGGTAGTTGACACAGAAATGAAGGGCATTGATGACACAGAAAATACAAAATTGCGAAATAAAACCTTTGTCCAAGTCGACTCTGGTACATACAACTGCAAATCACCGCAGGTGCGTTAAGAAATAGGATGAGTATATCAACAAAAATTCACAGACAAGGCGATGGTAGCCGACTGAACAAGTTAGTAACACTGTTTCAGAGTGGTTTAATAGAACAAAGGATTGTCTGTTGGTTCGCCGATCCTACAAGAAAAACAAGTTAAATTTACATATGATCTTGGAATTCCCAATCTCAATGCAAGCAATGGCTGGTTGAGCCGATTTACTGTTCGACACCATATTGTTTCACCGAGCAGTCTGTAGAGAAAGAATAGAAGTTAATCAACATGTTGTATCCGATTGGAAGTCGACACTCAAATTTATTACAAATGGCTATTGAGATAGTGGCGTTTAAAGCGTGAATGAAACTGGTCTATTTTTTAAAGCTATTCCAGACAAAAACGCTAACTGTGAAGAGTGATCAGTGTGAAGGCGACAAAATGGCGAAACAAAGCTAGCCTCTGCGGTGAAAAAAAAAAGAACCACTGGTGAGACGTGCAATTCATCCATCGTGCTTCAGAAACAATTATATTATTTGCTTGGTATCTCTTGGCATGCAAATGAAAGTGGGTGAATGACGTGTGACATTTGTCATTCTTGGCTGAATAACTTAAATTCAAAAATGAAAATTCAGGAACGTAAAATTCCACGTTTCGTATACATTACAGCATGTTATTGCAGTGAAAAGATAGCAACATCGTATGTTCAGCCTTTTGACCAAGTAGTGAACCGGTCTTTTAAATTAAATTAGCGAAAGGAGCTTCCGCGTTCCGTAGTGGCGAAGACGGACAACGCTTCATCCGTGTACGGCCTCGTTACGTCTGTGACCCTAGGGGCTGCTGTTAGCTGGATTAAAGGTACGCGGAATTAAGTGCAAAATGTAACAAACAGAAACTTCTTAGTTAGTTCTAGTTTCCAGTCTTCACAAAATGTAGACGCAGGAGAAAAAGAAAGTGGCGATGAATCAATAAACATAATCAGTCACCTCTGTGATGCTGTCAGTGATGAATTGGACATATGAACGTGAATGAAGATACTGAATTCTTCAATAATAGTGATAACTGAGAAATGGAAATGAGTGTTTGGCGTCATTGGCCGGCGGGCTCCTTACGGGGCAGGTCCAGCCGCCTTGCGGCAGTCTTATTACATCTGTCGCCACATTGGGCGACCTGCGCGCCGGATGGGGATGAAATGATGATGAAGACAATACAACACCAAATCCCTGAGATGAGAAAATCCCCGACCCAGCGGGGGATCGAACCCGGTCCCCTTAGGATGGCAGTCCATGACGTTGACGCTATGTACAAAATTGTTCATAAAGGGAAAATGTTACTAACCACTACGTGATTAAACCTTTTTGTTAATCAGTCTAGAATTGCTTGCGTCGCTAGGTACTTTCAACGTGAACGTAGGGACTTCTCACAAGTCGTGTAGGTAGGCAGAAAACGTCTTCCGAGATTGTCCTAAATGCATTCTCCGAAAATTATTTCGAGCAGTTAGTCCACGAACCCACGCGAATTGTAAATGGTTGTGAAAACACACTTGACCTCTTGGCCACAAACAACCCAGAGCTGATAGAGAGCATCATGACTGATACAGGGATTAGTGATCACAAGGTCATTGTAGCTAGGCTCAATACCATTTCTTCCAAACCCATCAGAAACAAACGCAAAATAATTTTATTTAAAAAAGCGGATAAAGTGCCACTAGAAGCCTTCCTAAAAGACAATTTCCATTCCTTCCGAACTGACTATGCGAATGTAGACGAGATGTGGCTCAAATTCAAAGATATAGTAGTAACAGCAATTGAGAGATTCATACCTCATAAATTGGTAAGAGATGGAACGGATCCCCCGTGGTACACAAAAAAGGTCCGAACGCTGTTGCAGAGGCAACGGAAAAAGCATGCGAAGTTCAGAAGAACGCGAAATCCCGAAGATGGGCTAAAATTTACAGACGCGCGAAATTTGGCACGTACTTCAATGCGAGATGCCTTTAATAGGTTCCACAACGAAACATTGTCTCGAAATTTGGTAGAAAATCTGAAGAAATTCTGGTCGTATGTAAAGTACACAAGCGGCAAGACGCAGTCAATACCTTCGCTGCGCAGTGCCGATGGTACTGTTATCGACGACTGTGCCGCCAAAGCGGAGTTATTGAACACAGTTTTCCGAAATTCCTTCACCAGGGAAGACGAATGGAATATTCCAGAATTTGAAACACGAACATCTGCTACCATGAGTTTCTTAGAAGTAGATACCTTAGGGGTTGCGAAGCAACTCAAATCGCTTGATAAGGGCAAGTCTTCAGGTCCAGATTGTATACCGATTAGGTTCCTTTCAGATTACGCTGATACTATAGCTCCCTACTTAGCACTCATATACAACCGCTCGCTCACCGATAGATCTGTACCTACAGATTGGAAAATTGCGCAGGTCGCACCAGTGTTCAAGAAGGGTAGTAGGAGTAATCCATTTAACTACAGACCTATATCATTGACGTCGGTTTGCAGTATGGTTTTGGAGCATATACTGTATTCAAACATTATGAACCACCTTGAAGGGAACGATCTATTGACACGTAATCAGCATGGCTTCAGAAAACATCGCTCTTGTGCAACGCAGCTAGCTCTTTATTCGCACGAAGTAATGGCCGCTATCGACAGGGGATCTCAAGTTGATTCCGTATTTCTAGATTTCCGGAAAGCTTTTGACACCGTTCCTCACAAGCGACTTCTAATCAAGTTGCGGAGCTATGGGGTATCGTCTCAGTTGTGCGACTGGATTCGTGATTTCCTGTCAGGAAGGTCGCAGTTCGTAGTAATAGACGGCAAATCATCGAGTAAAACTGAAGTGATATCAGGTGTTCCCCAGGGAAGCGTCCTGGGACCTCTACTGTTCCTGATCTATATAAATGACCTGGGTGACAATCTGAGCAGTTCTCTTAGACTGTTCGCAGATGATGCTGTAATTTACCGTCTAGTAAGGTCATCCGAAGACCAGTATCAGCTGGAAAGCGATTTAGAAAAGATTGCTGTATGGTGTGTCAGGTGGCAGTTGACGCTAAATAACGAAAAGCGTGAGATGATCCACATGAGTTCCAAAAGAAATCCATTGGAATTCGATTACTCGATAAACAGTACAATTCTCAAGGCTGTCAATTCAACTAAGTACCTGGGCGTTAACATTACGAACAACTTCAGTTGGAAGGACCACATAGATAATATTGTCGGGAAGGCGGGCCAAAGGTTGCGTTTCATCGGCAGGACACTTAGCAGATGCAACAAGTCCACTAAAGAGACAGCTTACACTACACTCGTTCGTCCTCTGTTAGAATATTGCTGCGCGGTGTGGGATCCTTACCAGGTGGGATTGACGGAGGACATCGAGAGGGTGCAAAGAAGGGCAGCTCGTTTTGTATTATCGCGTTATAGGGGAGAGAGTGTGGCAGATATGATACACGAGTTGGGATGGAAGTCATTACAGCATAGACGTTTTTCGTCGCGGCGAGACCTTTTTACGAAATTTCAGTCACCAACTTTCTCTTCCGAATGCGAAAATATTTTGTTGAGCCCAACCTACATAGGTAGGAATGATCATCAAAATAAAATAAGAGAAATCAGAGCTCGAACAGAAAGGTTTAGGTGTTCGTTTTTCCCGCTCGCTGTTCGGGAGTGGAATAGTAGAGAGATAGTATGATTGTGGTTCGATGAACCCTCTGCAAAGCACTTAAATGTGAATTGCAGAGTAGTCATGTAGATGTAGATGTACATACATGAGTTGGCAACACTGGTCAGTACGGGTTTGCTCTCCCTGACGAGCACATGGTTGTGAGCAATCGCAGCAGCTATGAGTATACTTTAAAAATGTAATGCAGTCTCACACAATGAATATAGAGATAGAGGGAACGGTGCAGTTTACTGGTTCTCTCTCATTCATAACACTAGCATAATGTGAAAGGTAAAGAAGTAGGCGACCTCTTTGGAAATGGAGAAGAAAAAGAAAACAAGTATGTCTCCTAGCTTAGAGAAGGTTAGAACTAACTATATAACAAAGTATTTTAACTTAAGTACAATTAATTGATTTTCAGTTTACAGCAACATTATTTGTAATTTGTGTATTTTATTTTAGTTACACAAGAAGTGAACAGAAGTACATAATTGGCTTTTAAACCAATGTTAGGTTTACTGGATCGAAATAAATCTCGTTCCACTGGAGAGAACGTTAAGGTTACTTAAGTTTAAGTTGATTGCAGCTCGCTAACCCTTCTGTCGCGCGATATACGGCAACGCGTTATTCTAATAGAACTTCAAGGTCACTTTTCAAATAGTAGAAGACTTAATACTGTCATTACGCAGCCTCCAATTTCTCCAATCTCCCGTAAACACTTGCGACTGAACAGTAACTCTCGCTGGAGATGAGTATATATGACAAGGATCCTCACATTCTGTTAAAAATTTGTGTTGGCATGTCACTTCCATTATTATTGATGTGTATCGGATTCGTCAGTACTCGAAAGATTGCAGATTAATGCACTAAACACATTTGCGTACCTTCACGATTTGTCAAAAGCCCCTACGTTCACGTTGGAAGTACCTAAGGACGCAAACAATTCTAGACTGATTAACAAAAAGGTTTAATCAAGTACTGTTTAGTAACATTTTACCTTTATTAACAATTTTGAACACTGAACGGTCAGAGCCCTCAAAAAAGGATAACTATAATAAGTACAATAATAATAAATAATAAAAATAATCAATAATAAAAATTATAAATAATAAAAATAGAAAACTTTGTAGTTACATAGACTCTCTTTACAGCCTGTTTCATGATGTCTTGAACAGACTTCTAACATTTTATTAGTGAAGGATGGAAAGGTTCATCGCTGATAAAACAGTGTGGTACTTCCTGCCAGGGCATAAACTAGATAGACCCCCACCAAGTGCGTAAGCACAACGAGGATCAAAACCTAACTCCTTAAGAATTAACCGACACACACATGAGCTCTGCTCCTCCAGTTCCTATGCTAAGCCTACGAAAAGGAGCCTTGAACTCGCCTCGCGACTGTAGGCGTACACTATGGTCACAGTGTCATCTGAACAGCACCGTATCATCAAGTATATCATAAAGCTCGATGCTCACGAATAACAGTCGCACGTGGTCACACTGAGAGCGCGTTGTCAGAAATCGTTTTAGTGCATACATGGCGGTTGTAGGTAGGCTGTTTAGGTTTTTTTTATTGGTAACGCCACATAGCGCTCTGTATGAAAAATCACTGGCTGTGCTGTGTGCAGTCAGTGGCTGGTTGGGCAATGTTGTAATACTCGCCATTGTAGTGTTGGGCAGCTGGATGTTAACAGCGCGTAGCGTTGCGCAGTTGGAGGTGAGCCGCCAGCAGTGGTGGATGTGGGGAGAGAGATGGCGGAGTTTTGAAATTTTTAAGACTGGATGTGATGATCTGCTATATATATTATGACTATTAAGGTAAATACATTGTTTGTTCTGTATTAAAATCTTTCATTTGCTAACTATGCCCATCAGTAGTTAGTGCCTTCAGTAGTTTGAATCTTTTATTTAGTTGGCAGTAGTGGCGCTCGCTGTATTGCAGTAGTTTGAGTAAAGAAGATTTTTGTGAGGGAAGTGATTTGTGAAAGGTATAGCTTAATGTTAGTCAGCGCCATTCTTTTGTAGGGATTTATGAAAGTCAGATTGCGTTGCGTTAAAAAAAATATTGTGTGTCAGTTTAAGCACAGTCACGTATAAGTTTTTCAAAAGGGATGTTTCATGGTATGGCACCGATAATCACCTTAATGGTACTAGACTTGAAGCCAAACAGTGTTCATATTGGCAGAATAAAGGCGGCACTTTTTGCTTATTTTCTTTTTGAAGACATCAAGGAACGCTACAGGAGGTTTCTGACTTACCCTGTGGTTAGTTCACGGCTGCTGAAAGGAGCGTTCGGGATATTCTTTATAGATTTGAAAGAAGATGAAAGTAAATTCACTGTTTTTGAGTGAATGTACAGTCATCAGATGAACTACCAATAAAACAACTGTGACGTCAACTGTTTATCTTTTCCAGATATCTGGGTAGTGGCTACATTGTAATAGCTGATCTTTATCGGCCACACAAACTGGTAGTGGCTACATTGAAATAGCTGATCTTCATCGGGCACACAAAGTTATATAAAACTGTAAGGAAAGTTCCTAAAGCAGTGTTTGAAATCTTGCGCAAAGAGCGCATACTGAAATATGTCAGGAGACTTGAAACGCATGCTCTATGTGTTGTGTACATAGTTCTGCGTAGTCAGCGCGTACACATCTTTCTCACTAGAGCGCACAACAGCGCAGGCGCAGCGCTCGTCCGTCTCCGCACTACGAGACGGCGCTGCCATAGAGACGAACCAAATTCTGCTTCCGCCGATCCGCGTATTAATATGTAACGCAGCCAATGAGACTGCTGTTAACTTAGAACTTTTTCTCCTCGCGGATCATACTCGCGCAGTGATACATGAACGCGCGAGGTATTATAACTAGTGTACAGACCTCCAATTAGTCAGTCTGCATTAGTCTGCATTTGTCTGTACCAGTCTATAGTCAAGTTGCAGTCTGCGCCCAATATGATTGCCGTATTCCTGTACATAGCCATGAAGATAAATGTATAGACACGTTTGTCAAGTATCAGAGATATATGTGAGAGTAAGGTTAACGTACCGATACGAAAGGAACTTCAGATTGTAAATTGTAAATAGCATCCAGAACCAAGTTAACTAATTTTTATGCTTGCTATTATTTTAATAAATGTGCGTGAAAATTAATCAAGTTCTTTTTAAAGTTGGTCACCGCCAATCTGCTGCTCTAAGCATGCAAGTGGCATTATCGTCTGACCTAACGGCATAAGATAAACACGCCACGATAAGACCACGAGACATATTGCTCGCCTACTTCGTTAGAGCGACAAGTCAAAAAATGTGATGGTGTGTGTACTGAAGGTCTTACAGTAGGCACACCACACTATGATGTGGACAACGAAACCCCGCACCTCAAGATGGAAGGTCCCTGACAATAGAGGCTAATGTTTTTCGCTTATTACTTAATACTAGCAAAGTAACACCGCGTCCGCCTCGGTAGCTGGTGGGTCAGCGTAACAGGTTGCTAACCAAGGGGGCGGGGTTCGATTTCTTGCCACATTTCGGAGACTTCCTCCGCTCAGGGAATGGATGTTGCATTGTCATTACATTCCTAAGGGCAATACAACTGGGACGAATGTCGCCTCAAACGCTATTTGCCGTATCGTCTTTCCTCTACTGAGATGGTGTACGGCAACGAACCGAATGAGTGTAACAATAAATAAAAAGAGTACCACTCAAAAGCAAATGTATCTAAAACTGATGGATAACAATCATAACTTATAGAGATGGGGCCTGCTCCACGTCCGCACCAACGTGGTGACCAGACCAAAAGTTCTACTGTCACCTGCATCAACATGTTAGGTATCTTGTAAGTGGATCACAGGATGCTGGGCTGTGATGTTATCCGTGCGTCTGGGTAAGACTACGCATTAACACAGTCCATGAGGTGATAGATAGTGGACGAAACGCGTGTGACGGTAGCAATTTGAAGAGCAGAGGGGAAAAAAGTACCAAGGCTTGTGCCGTGGGAAGAAAACCCCTGCGACAGTGGGATGGGTAGTAAAAGCAGTAGTGGCTTACTAGCTGCGATAGTTCATGCAAGATTGGATTTGTTAGTATGGGTATCATGCATCATTACCGTGGCACGCGATGGCGATGTATCCCAGTTGCTGCAGCCGCTACATTCCTGGAACAATCAAGATCGTTATATAGTAGTTGGAGATCGGCCATAGATCATCTCACTGTGTGGGGTGGGGGTGGGGGTGGGGGGGGTGAGTAGCTTGTGTGCGTGCAGTGTACGGTACGGCTTCCCTGCGTGGTGCCAGTTATTCGGCAGTGTGTTCCATCTCGATATCCAGTAATGGCGTCTGATTAACAGGGGCTCACCCGTACCGTTGTGTTTGCGTGTGCTTGGCCATAGATGTTAGGTCCTTACAAGTATGTCTTTTGGTCTTTTATGTTTCCATCTATGGTTGTGGTTGTAGTTCTCCAGATTCAAAATAAACAGGTTCTGCGAATGTATGGCGTTTCTGTATAGTCTTGTGGTGAGTTTGTGGATTACCTCCGTGAGAGTCTCAAGTCGGTATTCCCGGTAAAGGTCCGCGATGCGTGTGTATCGTGGAGCATTGCTTAAAAAGGAAACAATTTATTTCCGAACCTGAAATACTATTTAGTTTAAATCAGTGTTAAAATGTATACAGTCACGTGTTTTGTAAGTGCAGTACGACAAAAGGTTTATTACATCGAATTGGCTGAGGTAACAGAAGTCGTTTTAAAATGTTACTGCTAAAAATTTATTCATTCAGATGAAAAGGCTCTCGACAGGGAGAAAAAGAATTTGCTCTTAGCGCCATTTGAAATTTTAAATGGCCACATTCGAACAAAAACAGAAGCACAAAGCAGTTTAACAGTGATGTTTACCTATATCATTTCTCTCCTGATTCGATTTCGCAGCAAAATCATCAAAAAGTATTGCACACGCTTTAAACCATGCGGCTCTCTTGTTAATCCTATATGAAACTCCCCGCGACACGTATCCCACGATTTACGATATTTGTACACTCCTTCACTGAACAATTCCACGTCCAAACCGGCTGCATCCGAGTCAGGATGCCGGCAGCTGCTGCTGGGGTTGCGAACGTGTGCGCACTGCCCCATTCGCCTGTCATGCAGCGACCTCCGCTTCGCTGCAATCGGCAATATCGCTGCGCGGCAGCAGCGGTTGGCGAGCGGCGCTGCCGTTGTATGCGCAGCTTGATTGTTTCACATGCCCTAGTGAAACGCGCGAGAAAATGACGTTGCGAACTCGCGAGAATAAACCGTCCGAGTGCATCGAGCCCGACAAGCGAGCGATTGCTACAGATCTGACGTCTGGCGCTGACACAGTGTATGTGGTAACTGTGCGGTCGGTTTACCCAACTGCCTCCTGCACTGATACGTCAGCTTTCCAAATTCGGCGTTTCCAGTCCTTTTGAAGGTGAGCAGGTAATGCAGTATTTCCGACAAATCACAATTAAACTGTGATGTTTCCCACTAGAGAGTCCTCCACTGTTGCGGCTGCCTTCGATGCGGCAACGAAGAGGCGTAACGTTAATGTTGCTCGTTTCAATCGCTACAACATACGCGGTATTCGTATTTACAACATGTTACGTGTATGACACTGAATAGAAAGGTGAATGCGAAATCTGTACATTACAGGAATGGGTCACTTCGAGCAGGTTTTGCATATGGAAAAAAAAAGCATTTAGTGATAGATTATGAATAGAAGAGACATATAACTCGTATAGTGAACTATCGATGTGTTGAAGAAATACCTCTCCTGATGTTATGTGTGTAGGTTTTTTACTCGTCTCAGTTTGGCTATTGGTGGCCCAGGCAATATTTTCTCGCACTTGGAGGTCCAGGTGAAGGGTCTTGGGCAGTGGAAGCAGAGGCAAAGCATCAGGAGCAGTGGAATGTCCGGGCTAAACAGAGGTGATGCTGTTCTTCATCCGAAAAACTGTAACTGAATGATTAAGACACAAATGAACTGCTTGCATTGGTTGTGAGGGGACATTGATGTAAATGAAGTTTAAAATCTGTGCCGGACATGGATTTGAACCTGGGTCTCTTGCTTACTAGGCAGTTTCTCTGATCGCTAACCCATCCTTCTTTCTACAGAAGGGAGCGGACACAGTCAGCTTCACTTCAGGCTGGGTGCAGACAAGATAGGCAGGGGTCGAAAGTCCAAGTCTGGCCACGATGTCCCCTCCCGTCTCTCACTGTTGTGGTCTCTCACGTGGAGGCGGTACAAAGTTGGTTTTCTGCATGTTATTTTATTATTGTTTTATATTTCTTAATTTTTCCTTAATGTTGTTTTCATTTTTTATGAAAAGAAATTTGGATAGACGGAATTTGCACAATTCCGGCACTCAACGAAAACAATTTTTTCTTTTCTGGGAAGAGAACAATGAGAGAAGGTTCCAAAAGAAGTGGGAAACAATAAAGCTATTCACTTCCTTGACGACTGAACGTGCAAAGTATTCGCAAATCAAGCACATTAACGTGGAAACTTCTGCCACTTCCAGTAAGCGTTGAATATATATTGGCCAATAACGCGGGGGTTTGGGACCGTTGTCACACGCAACTACGTAGTGGCAGTAGTGTCTGAGGAGTCATACAATCGAATTAGTCTCGGTCCGAGGGAAGACTGAAGTCAGGACACAGAAGAAGCTGAACCGAGAAAGCAGCTTCAGCTGGTCGGGTAAGGAAAGCAGTTCGTCGGCAAATCCAATGCCAGTGTTCTCGTCTGCAAGAGACGAGCCTGTGTGGTAATGCTTGAGGTTGATGACATGTGTCGCAAAGATTGGATGATTGTATATCCCAACGAGAAAGCAAAGATCTGGTGGTAAGGTGTGTCATCTTTAAAATGTCGGCTCCCAGAAAACTTCTTATGATATAAAATTAACGTACATGCTGCAATTTAGAGTTGATCTGTGCAACATTGGCCAACTGGCCTGCCGAAGACAAGTAAATAAGAGAGATATAATAGAATGAGTAGCTCGAGTATATGTTACAACGTCACGCCTTATAAACAATACTGAATCCTTCACTTTCACATTAGGAAGTCCCAACCCACCAAAAGGATGGAGGCTCGCAACTACTTTACACCGAAAACGAAAACTTGCATATATTTGCGCGCCATAATCGCGGAAAGCGGGAATATTTGTGCAACATTTTACACTTTGGTGAAAATGTAAGAATCTAAGATCCTCATTCTGTGGAGAAAGCTAAGGGAACAGAGTTCTTGTTCAAGAATTGCCCTTGAAATCGATTCGTCACCTCCCGCCTATTGAGTGCAGCCATTTTCATCGTGCAGCGATCCACGGTACTCTCCAACGATTTGCGGTGAGCATCCACCGTTGCTCATGGAAAGAGAAAGTGTTGAGAATCTGCCAATGGTAACAGCGCACCTTTGTGTCCATTAATGCGGACCCCAGACGGAGGACAAATGAAATGAAAAACGTATGGCATTTATTGGCCGGGATATCCCCTTCCCGGTTCGGCCGCCGTATTCCAAATCTTTTTAGTTGACGCCACTTCGGCAACTAGCGTGTCAATGATTGTGAAGGACACACAACACTCAGTCCCCTGCTGGGAATCGAACCCAGGCTCCCTTGCGTGGTAGGCGGTAACGCTACCACTGCGCTACGAGGAATCCAAAATGTCCTTGAGCAAGGTTATGCCATCGATGTGATCTAGCAATGCCATAACGTCATCCACGTATGCTCGCACAGAGAAGTTTTCTTATATTTTCCAGCCACATAATTTATCAGAAAATCGGCGAAGCAGAGGTTCTAAGGCCAAGACTATAAGCTACATAGAGAAGGGGCTCCCCTGCGGGAAATCGAGTCAGTCAGTGATCTGGAAGTAAGTTATCCATCCATTACGACAGATGCATGAGTAGTAGTTAGAAGATGGGAAATACCTGACAGGCAGTATGGCAGAGACTGGTCGCCTTGGGCACTTACATCAAGAAAACGTGAGTGATCCCTTGTAATGCCTTATCAAAATCAATAAAAAGCATGGCCCCGGAGACAAAAGTCGCTGCAGCCACGGAGACCAGACCGAAAGTCTCAACTTACACACACGCTACGAATGTAGTGCCCCTTGTCCTATATCCTCATTACTCGAGGCATTTCGCCGATTCACGTAAGAGTTGGAGCCTGGTATGCACCGCACTGAAGAGATCATTGGCCGTCTTCACCTTGGTTACATATATGCCGTGTCCGTTTCTTTAGATGTATGTATGAACGATTAATGTTATGATAGAGTAAAGCTGGTTATTTAAGGTGTATAATACTGCAACATACTGCATCAATAAATTACTTCGGTCGCCTCAGCTGCTGGTAAACTTTCGGGCAGAACAGAGCTGCTTCCCTAGACCCCAACACCCCTATCAACCTGCCTTTCATTTGCTATACATAAGCTGAAGAATCTTCTCTGGAGGCACATCCCACTGCTCTGGACCCCAGTATTTTCCGATCCACTGTTGCAACTAACGGAAAACACTGAAGGTGTGTTGTTGAGCTGCAGCTTTAATGGCTGATATCGACCTGCGTTCGCTGGGGCCTTTTAGGTTGATGACATACGTCGTTTGCATCTCAGCTTGTTCAGTGCTATGGATAGGTGATTACTGCCGTAGAGGACAGTGAGCAGCAACTGTTATTACATCCGGATGTGCTGAAGGATCATTGAATTTACCAATGTATGATTCGAGATCCGGGTTTTTGGAAAGGGTCTTGAGAAAAATATTGCCTTTGGGTTGAATAACGGGCATGTAGAGTCGCAACCATTCAATTCGTGGAGGAAGAGCCTGTGTTTGGAAAAACTCATCTCCACTGTACTTCCTGGACGGCAGAGGAGCTGAAGGGCTGTAGCAATTCCTGACTTTCTGTAATTTACGTTTTGAAGATTTTCGAGCCCTACCGTTATGACTAGAAATTCACCATCTTCCCCCACAATTACGACACTCCAGTGAGCCGAAACCACGGATTCTTCCTTCCGCAATATCATTTTGCTTGTAGGTATTTTCATTGCATTTTGTCATCAGCATGGTGAATAGCCTACATCTGTTTCTCGTAGACATAGAAAATTTACCTGAAAAACTGTTAGTATCATGGTGCTGCTGAACTGTATCTCCACAGACTGCTTCTTAGTCTACCTCCTCAAGCGATCGGTGCACATGGTACTCTTCTATCTGTCCGAATACCCACTGAACATAATCGTTGCACTTTGATTACACCCAATTCGTATAGAACAGAAATCCGAGTCACCAATTTTTTCAGAGTTATGCCCAAGAAACATTGACTGGGACACCAGCAGCCAAATGGAGAGGAGGAAAGAAACCGCGCATGTCACTAATACAGGACAGAAAGCACATAATCGGATTCATAGCACCAAAAAAGATCCATTGAGAAAATAACTTGCGCAATTTTGTTACAGAAACGGCTGATTTGAACAACAGTTGAATGCTATAAATGATTCTGCCTAAAGTCACTGGAAATCGCGACATATTCGGAAATAAACAGCGAAATATTTGTGACCAGCAAGAATATAAAAAGGCACACAGGTTCATTTCAGTCGCAGCTGTTTAAACTGTTGTCTTAGGTTCCTGCCTAACCACACTTTCGGAAATCGTGACATATTCGGAAAAGTTAAAGAGAATACTAATAACAAAACTATATGTTCACACTCAACAACTTAATATTTCGTTTTTTAATTAGATTAAAAACTAAAAATACTAAAAATTAAGATTTAATCATGCCTATTTACTATGAGCGTAGCTATCCTTAAGCCTAGATAAAACGTGAAGGGTGTACTTATTACACACCAGTAGGAAAACCCACAGCTAACACTATCTAGTATTTCCAACCAGAGTCTCCCCCACTGCTGTGGCTTACTTTGACGATCGGAAAGGCCACAGCTAAAATATTTGTGGTCGAAAAAATCACGCTGACGTCACTACTCGCAAGTTACACGGTCTACCTTAACCGCGCGCACATCAAGCTTATGTTCAACTTCTAGCGATATACGTATCATCACAACACTAAACAATATCTCTACTAACAGAATTACTTCATTTCTATTAGGTAGATTGTTCACCTTTACGCATCATATCTTTTGAAAAGTAATAGTTGGCACCGTCGAAACAGTGGTTCGCTGGCACTGAAAGAGGGGCTGTATGACGAAGCTCATGCCGTCTAGCAGCTGCAATGACACAATCTGGTTGCAAAACGTGCTGCGCTATGAATCGTCACAACTTGCTGGCACCTCAAGTTGGAAATGGCAAACAAACTACGTTACACATTTACTAAACTATATTGAAATATTAATCATATCTTAATATAGCTTAGTAAATGTTTAACTTGGGTTGTTTGCCATTTACACATTATATTCCAGTCATTTTACTAAAAATCTTAGAGTTTTGAAACGACTGTAAAATTATGTATTGTGTATAATAAACAGTCAAGTATAAGTAATATTCGTTAAATGAATTGCAACATATTAATATGAGCTTCATTATTCCGCCCTTTTTGGGAACAGAGAGCTCTCAAACGGTCTAAGTATTAAGTAATAGTATTAGCACAGTGCACGTGTATTGTGCCTGCGTAGTGAAATTCAACCGTTGGTAAAATAACCTCAGCGTACCGAATGTCACTGTCATTTTATGAAATGGACAGCTAAAGTGAGTGTTACGGAAGATAAATTTTTTCTGACTTATTGTGAAGTAAAAACCTATTTGTACTGTGGATCATGCGACTCTGGAAACTGAAGAGATATATTGCTCTGTATATGTAAAACTGAAAATCCTGTAGCCGCCAAGAGCCACAAGTAGTATTGCGCCACTTCAAATTTCAGTAGCATTTGTTGTGGAGGTTTACACATAGCTCGTCACCACTCGAAATGTAACTGTTTTATTTGGTCTGTGCTACAATATGTAACAGCCTTATTTTGTCTGTAATATAACGTAAGTAGGACTACGAGAAGGGAAGCCATCTTAGCAAAACGTGTAAAGGCCATGACATAGTTGAAACTGTAAACTGATCAATAATGTACTGGTAAATATAAAGGAAATGCTTGTCCCGCGATTATTGTGGTATTTAAAAATCAATTTTCTTATCGTTTCAGTGTTTTAAACCAAAGATTTTTACAGCGATAAAAGCCTGCCAATTTTCCTAATGGATGCTGTGTGTCGCTGTGGCCGTTGAAAAGAAGACATCGCAAGGTGAGCTGAAACTTCTACTTCTTTTTTTAAGTAAACTGTGGTAGCGTTGAGCCTAGCAAATAGAAACCAGTAGCGTGTGACGAAATCCGAGATTGTGTCAATTAAAGTCAGATACAGATAGGAACTGAGGCGCATTACGTAATTTCTTGTTACATGTTTGTAAGAGACTTAAATTTTTTCATACGTTCTCTGAAATATTTTTATAATATTGAAATCAAATATTTTACCACCACATAAGGTAAGTACCTTCCATGCTTATTAGGTTACGCACTAACAGTTTATTATATTAATTTTGATGCATTAAATGCTGCGCTATTCAAGCAAGTGAACTAACATCTTGTAGAATCGTCACCTCTAAAGGCAGTTAACATAAAAATTACTAGAGTTCCTCTACGATGATTTGCTGTTAACACATGTTTACTATCATTTAAACTAAATCGTGATAGATTGCAAACACTCACAGACAAAAGAAAGAGATCAGCCATCACATAGCTGGGCATCTACTGCAGACAATTTTCTCCAGTAATTTACGAGTCCGTTTGCCACTGACGATTAATAAAGCAATTATTACATCCTAATTAAGATAAAATAAACTGAACCGAACGTGCCGGCCGGTGTGGCCGATCGGTTCCTGGCGCTACAATCTGAAAACGCGCGACCGTTGCGGTCGCAGGTTCGAATCCTGCCTCGGATGTGTGTGATATCCTTAGGTTAGTTAGGTTTAAGTAATTCTAAGTTCTAAGGGACTGATGACCTCAGAAGTTACGTCCAATAGTGCTCAGAGCCATTTGAACCATTTTTTTTAACCGAACGTGGACATCTCAAACTATCAACTTGATGTTACTTCGTTTAGGTATTCTACACTATCAGAGGTCGGCCTTCCGGTACTGAAGCACGTAAACTATTTAACCTATAACCGAACGTGGACATCGCAAACTATGAACTTGCTGTTACTTCGTTTAGGTATTCTAAACTATCAGAATTCGGCGTCCCGGTACTGAAGCACGTAAACTATTTAACCGAAGGCTTCTGATTCTTTCCGATTTCTGTCCACTAACCACTGAAGCAAGACGCAACGGTGCAGGATGCAAGCATAAAGGGTGGTGGGCATACGGTATGTATTACGAACTACTGCTGTGTAAATAATAGAGAACTAACGATGAAGCCTACTGTGACTGGTTGATATTATTACAGAAGTTGTTAGTAACGGTGCCTACAGAAAGATATGCACTGTTCAGCTACGTTGAAACCTCGTATAATGAATTGTTTACTCAGCTATTAGACTTCAGCTCCAGTGCCCCAGCATCTGGCAGAGTAAGACCGAAGTTCGCCTTGCTTATGTATTAGGAATTTTGTGACTCCCTGTATGAGGGCGGGGGGGGGGGGGCGGGGGGGGGGTGGGGGGGATTGTTTCGGGGGTGGACACCAAACAGCGGCCGGCCGGGGTGGCCGAGCGGTTCTAGGCGTTTCAGTCTGGAACGGCGTGACCGCTTCGGTCGTAGGTTCGAATCCTGCCTCGGGCATGGATGTGTATGATGTCCTTAAGGTTGGTTAGGTTTAAGTAGTTCTAAGATCTATGGGACTGATGACCTCAGAAGTTAAGTCCCATAGTGCTCAGAGCCATTTGAACCATTTTTTTAACCAAATCGCGAGGACATCGGTCTCATCGGATTAGAGAAGGATGGGGGAGGAGGTCGGCAATGCTCTTTTAACGGAACAATCCCAGCATTTGCCTGAAGTGATTTAGGGAAATCACTGATGGCCGGGCGCGGTATTGAACCGGCGTCCTCCCGAATGAGAGTCCACTGTGCTAACAACTGCGCCACCTCTCTCAGTCCCCAGAATGAATATTTCGCTTTGCGGAGAAGAGTGCGCTGATATTAAACTTCCTGGCAGACTGAAACTTGCTATCAGACCGGGACCCGAAGCCAGGTAGGAGACGAGGTACTGGCGAAAATAAGGCTGTGAGGACGGATTGTCGTGAGTTGTGCTTGGGTAACTTACTCGATAGAACACTTGACCGCTACAAGACAAATGTCGTTTATTTGAGTCACAGTGCGGCACACACTTTTAATACGCCGGAAAGTTTCATATTTTGTTGTTATTCTAGTGTAACTCTGCCATATGCTAAGGCGCTGAAAACCTTAACGTTGTTTGGTTAACCCATTTCATTCCTTTATCTACTCTCCTTGTTTGTACCAGGGTCAGCGTGACCCCGAGTATTACTGTTCGGCCTGGCGCATATGCACTCTGAAACGTGCATTGTTGTAACGGCCTTATAAATTCAGGTTGCGATCAGAATAGATTAGCAGACATGCAGTGAGTTATAGCGCCTAGCTTCTGTACGAATCAAGGTTTTCTTTTCTCATAGGGTGACACTGACACTTGTGTGCTCAGTAAATAATAATTTCTTTATAGTCTTGATTTTAATTTTCTTCGATTTATCTGAATTTAACCCCGTAAAATAAAGTGCAATACATACTTTTAGATTACAGTTCTAACACTGTCGTTCAATAATCTGTTTCCAATGGTTGTTGGTTGCAATATGGATGAAAAGGTACGCCTTGAAAATATTGCATACAATGTGGTGGATATTCTCCGAGAATATTCTTCAGATACGGAGTGATATTTCCTGATGAAGAACAACTGACGGGTATTGAAGAGGAACTGTGTGATACGTAATCAGAAGGAGGTGTTGAAAGCTCGACTGCAGGTAGTACGCAATCTTCTGTTGTAAGGGGGAAAACGGATACTGATGGAGTTCATTAACACTGGGCGACCATTGAGTAATAGCGGTGTCCTCCCAGTATTTCGCGGTGGCATGCTTCAGTAAAATCTTCTCGGCTTGTAAACCGAGATTTTGTTGAAACATTGTAATTCTTTCAGCCAGAGTTAGAGCAATTGCAAAAGAAATGAAAACGGTCTTTGAAGCATGGAGTGTGCTGACCTCTACTCACGTTATAGATACTGTAGCACTGTGCACAAACGAAGAAATACAACGAAAGGAAGTTTTCAACTGTGGTATAAGCTATAATGATTTGGCGAATTACTGTGAGTTTCATATATTCTTTTGGCTTTATTAAATCGTGTTCGCCCCCGGTAGCTGAGTGGTAAGTCCGCTGTTAGCAGTTGTGGGGCAAGGACGTCGTGCCCGTGTGCCGTATGTTAGCGTACCTCGCAGCATGAGTGTTTACTGTTTACCTCCCGCTGCGGCCAGTGTAACGCATACGTCTCCCGGTAGTGCCATGGCACACTCGTACGTCAAGTCCACAGTTAGGATCACATTTCAAGCGGACTACGTGAGACCTCCAGCATTAGAAATTTAACGTTTCATCAGAGGAGGACTTCACGTTGCGCCTCAAGACATCATTTGGATCCACTTTTCTATAACAAACAGTGTCATATACATAAAACTGATCAACGAAGAGGCGTGCACTGATGTTGAGTGCAGACACACTCATGGAATTAAATTTAAGCATCCGTATGGCCACCTATGAACAGTAACGATCGACCACGCTGGATTACGCCTCCGTACTCTGAGGGTCTTCGATCAGCCATTCGACGTTGTGATAACACCTTTCAAACTGTACGGCAACGCCCTAAGCCACCTGGCTGAAAAATGGAAAACGTTTGGGACATTCCACGTCTTAAACGGAGTACGACAGATTAAGATTCCACTGAAGAAACAGGTGCCATCCTATATGCGAAGGACAACCGCGTACTTGCGCCGGCTGTGGCCAGGAAGGACATATCCGATCGGTCTCTATTCAACGCTGACTGACTCAGACACCGCTTGGTGAAGTTCCATCTCCAGCGACACCTTTTTCATTTCCCATTACTTACGCAAAGGCCGCCACCGCAGCAGCTGTTCCTGCCCAGGATCGAAACACCATATTGCAGTCAATTGTCGATGACAGTGTGGCGAACACCATACCTCCGTCCACGACGTCATCGGCATTCTAGCCTCAAGGCGGTGATCAATTGTGCCACCAAGACGAGCCTAAAGAGTAGATGGAAGTAGAAATAGAAATTGTCCCGACTTCTGCCTTCCTACCAACGGAGACCACATCAGACGATTGCTGCCCGCACTCTGACACAGAACAACGTGTCCGAAGACAACGGTCCCCGCGAAAGCGCAAGAAACGCCGCCATGCACCATCCTGTGATTGCCTGCTTCGGATGTGTGACCCGGATGAAGATCCGGCGTCGGATTACACACAGGACTCTACCACCTTAACCCGCCGGCCCGTCACGATGCTATCGGGAATAGAGTCCCTGCGCCTCAGACTGAAAATACCACTTCTGCTACTGAAAATGACAGCGCTCTAATGACAGCAACTATCAACAGTTACCAATTGCTACATCTGATTCTTGGGCGGATGATGTCGTAGATGAGCCACAGTCCCCGAAGGATACTGAGGGCACAGATGTTCCCTCGGCTCTATACAGCACCGACCAGCCACAGTGACTACGGCCCCTGTGGGGCCACCCCCGCCGCCCACACCTTGCCTGCTAAGCAACGTAGCTGCCGACCTCCTATTTTACAAACTTTTTCGAGGCCAGTGCTGTCACTTTTTCTGCCGAATGCTAAGTCAAAAGCTTGAGGCTTGCTCAGCCACAGGTCTGTAGGGAGCAAAGTGCAGGACAATTTTGGCAGGTTAGATTACGTTCCATGTTATGCAATTCAGCAACACTTAGTGGATATTCTGAAATATGGTAGCACACAGGGGGAGGGCTCATCCAGAGCGTAATTAGTGAAACGAAATCTTTATTTGGGTCTTTTTAATCCATAAAGTCTACAGTATAGTGGCTGGCGCTCATCAAATGTTCTTTGAAGTGCTCGTTATTTACATGACCTACCCAACAAGTCTCGGGGTCACCAAAACCTGAAGCCTTGCAGAGCTTTTCCAGGGGAGTGAGCTTCTTGCATCCTGTGACAAGCATACAGAGTTCGTTAAGGTGTATGCAGATCTTCTGTGCGTGCGCCGATATAGACCAGAAAGGGCACATGTCAGCAAAGTGCTAAAGCGGTGGTTCTACGTACAGTAGCTTTGGCTGCCAGTTAACTTTCTAAGGATATTGTCTCTTGCAGCAACCTTATTTCGTGGTTATTACGCGGTGATGTATGTGTGTAAGGTGCTGGTCAAGCGTTACTCCAAGGTGTGTCCGCTGGTCTGTGTTTTCAAGGGTAGACCCATTCCTGTTAACGTGCAAGTTTCTGTTTGCTAGATGTGTGTGCAGGTTAAAAGCGCAACCTTTCGTTTTAGTGGGATTTGGTTTGAGAGAGTTGTCATTGTATCCTGTGACAAGCATACAGAGTTCGTTAAGGTGTATGCAGATCTTCTGTGCGTGCGCCGATATAGACCAGAAAGGGCACATGTCAGCAAAGTGCTAAAGCGGTGGTTCTACGTACAGTAGCTTTGGCTGCCAGTTAACTTTCTAAGGATATTGTCTCTTGCAGCAACCTTATTTCGTGGTTATTACGCGGTGATGTATGTGTGTAAGGTGCTGGTCAAGCGTTACTCCAAGGTGTGTCCGCTGGTCTGTGTTTTCAAGGGTAGACCCATTCCTGTTAACGTGCAAGTTTCTGTTTGCTAGATGTGTGTGCAGGTTAAAAGCGCAACCTTTCGTTTTAGTGGGATTTGGTTTGAGAGAGTTGTCATTGTAATGCGTTGACATGGCTTCTATAGTATTCTCCAACTCTACCTCTTCTTCGCCAAAGATGTACCGAATCCTCCGCACAGGGAAAGCCTCGTATCTTATAATATATATATTGAACAGCATGGAAGCCACAAACTTCCCTGAGCAACGCCGTTTTCCTGCTTCCTCCCGCGGCTTTTTTTTCTCTTCTAGTTTGACGTAGAATTGTCGGTTCTACAAAAAGGATTCAATAATTTTTACTATTTGATGCTCCCTCGGAATATCATCGGTCCTGAGTTATAATTTTCGGTGGTTTACCATATCGTAGCCGGCATTAGATCGACCAGAGCCAAGCCAAATAGTGCTCTACCAGCAGAGCACTTGCACGCGAAAGGCAAAGGTCCCGAGTTCGAGTCTCGGTCCGGGAAACAGTCTTTATCTACCAGGAAGTTTCATATCAGTGCATACTCCGTTGCATACTGAAAATTTCATTCTGGAACTCTATTACTGATTACTCTAGTGATATACTACAAACCCTACAGTCGCTCACACTGGGATCGTGAGAACTAGATTAGAATAATTACTGTACCCACAAAGGCATTCAAATAAGCATTTTTTTCGCCGCTCCATACGTGGATGAAACAGGAAGAAACCCTAATAACTGATCAACTGGCATACCCTCCGCCATGCACCTCACGGTGGTTTGCAGAGTGTAGATGTAGATGTAGATATAGATGTCCCTGTCTTCACCCTTTCTTCCCAGGCAGGATTGAACCAAACACCTACTCCTGGCACTACGTCATCATCCTGCCCTTCTAACAACTAAAGGCGCACGTACGCTGTCACGGAATATGCTGCACAGATAAGTGCAGATTACTTCGAGTACGCTTTGAAACGTAAACATAGATAATCATTTACTTGTATGAACATGGCATAAAACGAACACTGTAGTCTATAATTCATCATATTAATAAAGTACTTTTTATATGTACAAGACAAGAATGACTACTTAATAAATACTCTCATAATTTTCAATACGAGTAAACAGAAACATTGTAAAAATATCATCTTTCACACTCAGTGACGTAAACAAGCCTGTAGTTCCAAATACGTGTCCATTCGTCCCAGCTTCAGACCTACACATTAGGTGTATCGTGTAACAGGACTAATGGAAAAGTTACCAGTTCCATCCCTGTACACATGGGGGCCTGGTGCAGTCGGGTAATACCAGCTTAACGTTATCTACATGCCGTCACACATTCAGATGCCGTTAACCTTCGTATAGTAGTTGTTAGCATATAGTACCACTGAAATTACACGATAGTTTAAACCTAGGGGCTAGAGTTGGTTTAATCCAATAAGAGCACCCAATGCCACGTCCGAACAGTTCGACGTTTCTGCACACACAGTGATGTTAACGTTATACACGCATTTCATATATAGCACTAACAAAAGCTAGTCGATCCTTCTGCTCTAGACGCGATTCTGCGTCATATATGTAATTACATACATCAAAAAAGTTCTGCATCCCCTCGGTTCCGAGAGTTCCGGTACCTGTACAGAAAATTGGAGTAGAGATTAACATAAACATAATTTCCGCCCTTTTTATTGCTTCTGGAAACCACACATTGCATGTTATACCACCACAAAGCGAGATCTTTCAGCTATGGTGGTCCAGACTGCTATACACACCGGTACCTCTAATACCCAGTAGCACGTCCTCTTGGATTGATGCATGCCTTTATTTGTCGTGGCATACAATCCACAATTTCATCAAGGAACTGTAGGTCTAGATGGTCCCACCCCCCAACGATGATTAGACGCAGATCCTTCAGAATTGTTGGTGGGTCTCGAAGTCCGTAGATAGCCCTTCACAATCTATCCAAGGCATGTTCGATAGGGTTCATATCTAGATATCTTGAAGGAAGTCATCAACAAGGTGTGCACGATGGGGGCGCGAATTGTCATCCATGAAGGCTAACGCCTCGGCATTATGCTGCCGATATGATTGCACTGTCGGTCGGAGTATGGTATTCATCGTACAGCCGTTACTGCCTCTTCCATGACCACCAGCGGCGTACATCGGCCACACATAATGCCATTCCAAAACAGCAGGGGATCTCCATCCTGCTGCACTCGCTGGAGAGTGTGTCTAAGGCGTTCAGGCTGCCTGGGTTGCCTCCAAAGACGTCTCCGACGATTGTCTGGTTGAAGACATATGCGACATTCATCGGTGAAGAGAACGTGGTGCCAATCCTGAGTTGTCCATTCGGCGTGATTTTGGGCCCATCCGTACCGTGCTGTATGGTGTCGTGGTTGAAAAGATAGACCTCGCCATGAGTGAAATTACCCGTCATACAGCCTACTGCGCACAGATTGAGTCGTAACACGACGTCCTGTGGCTGCACAAAAGTATTATTCAACATGGTGGAGTTGCTGTCAGTGTTCCTCCGAGCCATAATCCGTAGGCAACGGTCATCCTCTCCAGTAGTAGCCCCTCGGCGGCCTAAGCGAGGCAGTCTTCGATAGTTACTATCTCTCTGTATCTCCCCCATGTCCTGAGAACATCGCTTTGGTTCACTCCGAGATGCCTGGACACTTCCTTTGTTGAGAACCCTTCCTGGCACAAAGTAACAGTGCGGACACGATGAGCCCGCGGTATTGACCATCTAAGAATATTTGAACTACAGACAACACGATCAATGTTCCTCCTTCCCGGTGGAATGATTGGAACTGATCGGCTGTCGGACCGATTATGCATGGTTTGTACATATTTAGTCGGGTTTAGTGACATCTCTGAACAGTCAGAGGGACTGTGTCTGTGATACAAAATCCGCAGTCAACGTCTGTCTTCAGGAGGGCATGGAAGCGGGCTGGTGCAAAACTTTTTTTGATGTGTGTATTATAATTACAGCGATCGCCTCACATTAGAATAGTTTCGCAAGGCATTTTTTTTATTTTTTGTCATCAGTCCCCTGACTGGTTTGATGCGGCCCGCCACGAATTCCTTTCCTGTGCTAACCTCTTCTTTCTCAGAGTAGCACTTGCAACCTACGTCCTCAATTATTTGCTTAACGTATACCAATCTCTGTCTTCCTCTACAGTTTTTGCCCTCTACACCTCCCTCTAGTACCATGGAAGTCATTTCCTCATGTCTTAGCAGATGTCCTGTCATCCTGTCCCTTCTCCTTATCAGTGTTTTCCACATATTCCTTTCCTCTCCGATTCTGCTTAGAACCTGCTCATTCCTTACCTTATCAGTCCATCTAATTTTCAACATTGGTCTATAGCACCACATCTCAAATGTTTCGATTCTCTTCTGTTCCGGTTTTCCCACAGTCCATGTTTCACTACCTTACAATGCTGTACTCCAGACGTACATCCTCAGAAATTTCTTCCTCAAATTAAGGCCGGTATTTGATATTAGTAGACTTCTCTTGGCCAGAATGCCTTTTTTGCCATAGCGAGTCTGCTTTTGATGTCCTCCTTGCTCCGTCCGTCATTGGTTATTTTACTGCCTAGGTAGCAGAATTCCTTAACTTCATTGACTTCGTGACCATCAATCCTGATGTCGCTGTTCTCATTTCTACTACTTCTCATTATCTTCGTCTTTCTCCGAGTTACTCTCAAACCATACTGTGTACTCAATAGACTGTTCATTCCGTTCAGCAGATCATTTAATTCTTCTTCACTTTCACTCAGGATAGCAATGTCATCAGCGAATCGTATCATTGATATCCTTTCACCTTGTATTTTAATTCCCCTCCTGAATATTTCTTTTATTTCCATCATTGCTCCCTCGATGTACCTGATTGAAGAGTAGGGGCGAAGGACTATACAGCCTTGTCTTACTCCCTTCTTAATACGAGCACTTCGTTCTTGATTGTCCACTCTTATTATTCCCTCTTGGTTGTTGTACATATTGTATATGACCCGTCTCCCCCTATAGCTTACCCCTACTTTTTTCAGAATCTTGAACAGCTTGCACTATTTTATACTGTCGAAAGCTTTTTCCAGGCCGACAAAGCCTATGAACGTGTCTTGATTTGTTTTTTAGCCTTGCTTCCATTATTAGCCGTAACGTCAGAATTGCCTCTCTCGTGCCCGTACGTTTCCTAAAGCCAAACTGATCGTCACCTAGCGCATTATCAATTTTCTTTTCCATTCTTCTGTATATTATTCTTGTAAGCAGCTTCGATGCATGAGCTGTTAAGCTGATTGTGCGATAATTCTCGCACTTGTCAGCTCTTGCCGTCTTCGGAATTGTGTGGATGATGCTTTTCCGAAAGTCAGATGGTATGTCGCCAGACTCATAGATTCTACACACCAACGTGAATAGTCGTTTTGTTGCCACTTCCCCTAATGATTTTAGAAATTCTGATGGATTGTTATCTGTCCCTTCTGCCTTATTACGTGAAACCAAGTTTTTAAAGTTTGCAGTATGTCGTAGCTACTATAAAATCAGAGGCGTAAATGTAAAATATGCAAACAGTTTGTGTCGTAGCGTAGCGTTTTGCGTGTGGACCTGTCGGGTAAAAGGGCGTAGTTCGAAACTCTTGAAACACTACAACTTTTTATTCATATTTTTGAGTTAATTGATTCAAATATAATTTTCTAATCTTCTTAATTTCTAATAATTTGTTGCATCATTTTCAGTATCGTCCTGAGATTTTTCTTTGCCAATATTTTTTTCCTATCATTCTTGTTTCATGTGGAATCATCCAGTATCATCTACAATCTACAACAAGAGCCAGCCAAGACTGCTCATCGGTTAGTAAAGTGGCAATTCGTGTTACCCCTGTTTGGATGGTTTCAGGTAAATAATGATACCTACAAATTACTGTTTTTTTTTTGTGTCGAAACTGAAATTTTTCTGTCTTGGGTTATCTCGTAGACGTTAGCTTTAATCGTCGAAAACAAAGTGGTCATAATTTTAGTTATGCCGCAGATGCTTTACCGCCGTTTTCTCGGATGAATTGCACATCACGAGGTTGTGGTTAGGTTAGAACATGAGTTTAAATTCGGAGCTACAAAACGCATTGTCTGCACTAGTTCAGTCATTGATCACTTAAAATCAGCTGTCAACGGAGCATCTCGCATTTCCGACGTACCTCGTGGCGGTCACTGCTCCGCGCTGTACATTAACAGCATTTGTGAATTTATCTGCCTTGTTTGTATGTCACCTGTAACGGAGAAGTAACCAGCAGTCGATGTGGCTTCACTGTACCAGCAAGTGGCAGACATCAACTATCGAGTAATTTTAATCAGACTATGGTACCTCATGGCATAATCAATTTAGAGGACTACCAAAGCAAAAGAAAAAAGTTAAATATCTCAACGTAGCATCTCAGGTTTAAATATAAGCCCGCGAAAAAGAAATTGAAAAACGTTATTTAATAGAAATGTTTCAAAATATGCTGGGAGTCACACAACCGGTCTGGCGTGACGAGGCACTGCTAGTTTAATATCGTAAGAGACCGGACTGCGTTCTGCGAGCGCACAGGGTTAACTGTAATCCCACCTGAGAATATAGGCAGTAAAAATAACTGACAGTTCTAAATAACTGTTAAAAGTAACTGATATCAAAGGACAGTAACCGAAATATCTGGCTTTCCTAAATAACCGTTTTGATGTGAACCACAATGCGGTGTAGTAGTAGTAGAACGTTGTGCTAGACTACAGAGGCGATGATTTCATTATTGTCTGAACAAAGCATGAGAGAACCGGACTGCAAAGTGATGTCGAGCATTTGCTAATCCGGTTAATCCACCAGTTGTGAGTAGGAAAATGAATCCTAGAGCTCATAATAATGGTGGATTAAACTTGAATTTAGTTCCATACAGAACTTCATTGCAGAAAGCTTGATTACTACCTCGTGACAAATAGTTTATTTTATCTTCGTGAACCTTTTTGGGGAGATGGATGACAAAGAAAGCAATAAAATACCGTTTGTGATATAAATATTACAACGTAGTTTCCACAATTGACTATCCAGCAGGTATAAATTTTAAGAGAAGCGTGTTGGGTACCTGTAGTGGTACGTAATACGTTGCACAATCTAATAATAACTGTCATTGCTTACGGTGTTTAGGAACAAATTTTAATTGCACGAGGAGGTAGTATTGTGTGATATACTTTCTAACAGTGTTTTGCTGAGTCTCTTACTTCACAATCAATCTTTCCTGGATTATCATTCACCGTAGTGCATTATGAACTGTGTTAAACGCATTGAAACTTAATTACTGTAATTAGACAGATGAATACATAGCTCGACCTATCCCTAAGTGTTTCCCGTCGGCAACGTGCTCTAATATGAGACTAGGTGTACGAGCCTTTAAATCGCTCAGCATCCAGTTTTAATTAAAACGACGTTGCGCCGGGCGCAGTGCTAATTCGCAGGTACGGTAATATCATCTGCATTCTACATTCAAATTAGCATGCCCCTGTTTAAACGACCTACCAAAATTTAAACAGCAGTTTGTTTTCACACCACCGCAGTATGCAGGTGGGCAAACAGTGTTAACTGCCCGGAGAGAACAATGCGCATTACTTATGATCTTGGTGACAATGAATATGCACCACCTTTTCAGTGGTGCTAATGTTAATTTCTTTTTAAAGTAAAATCGTATTCTAAATAGAACAATATGCATTACAAAAGAACAGAAAGGTAACGGAACTCATTTTGCGCTTTTGGCCAAGACTTACTATTGCTTGAAATGATTATCAGAAAAATTATCATATAATTATCCTAATACTGATAGAGATACTTACTGCTTGCTTACTCGGGATTCATGCTAAAATGATTATTCTGTCTGGGCAGCTACTGTGAGAAATTCTCAAAAGTTCAGATTATAACTGTAGTCCAGTCGAATGGTTATTTTCCGAGGGAAATTTTGTAGATGTTTTTTTCTTTTCTCACCCTTTCTCTATACTTTTGAAGGTGCTGAAATCGAAACGGTCCAAAAATGATAAAAAACGCAAAAAATTGGAATTTTTCGGATTTTTGTTTATAACTCGAAATAGATGCAGTTTTTGGTAAAGTTGAGTACACACGAAACTAAAGAGGATAAAATTTCCCACGAAATCGTCCCAGTGACTTTTTTCGTCAGACCAACAGCATCGCTTGTAGCACATGTAGAAGTGACTGTAATCTCTTTCGTCAATACTTAAACCTAACTCCTAATCTTTCTATATGCTATGATGTTCGTTCAAGCGGCAAATTGAAACCTTTCGTCACTTCTACAAGTAGAAGGTACTAACGTATGTAAATGACATAATAATTACCCTTTATTTGGCACTTGGAAGCAGTAATAATTATCATAATATTAATGTAATATTTTTAGAGAAATATAATTCTCTTTGTGCTCCATTGCCCTCGTCTTCACTTGATTCGTCCGCTAAATCATTATAGATGTCGGTACGTTACAGCTAAGAACGAAAATAGACAACAAATTTCAGTTCATACCAGATAAGAGAAGAATAATTATTCACCTCTTATAATTGTAAATTATGATAAGAAATTAGAGTTGACACCGATATATGATCTTTCTTACAATATGTCATGATATTTCACAAAGGGAAATTGTAACAACAATAATGTGAAATATGGCTTACAATCAACTGTAACAGTTCTCGCTCTGGTCTCCTGTTCCTCCTTTACTTCCAGCAAGACTTCTCTTATGTCTTTTGAATAGCGGTGGCTGACATTTTTGCAAACTGTATAGCAGGTAATGCTGTGCTCTGATTTGCGGAAACCTGTATTCAGCAGCTACAAGAGTAGCCACGATTGCAAGTTCTCAATTTACGTGCACTAATAGACAGAATAACATTGGGTGCTGCTGGTTGAATGTTAGTGGTTGGAACCAGACGATTATTTGATGGCCTCCGTGCACACGTTTTTATCTTTAAATATTTGTCTGTCCTGTTGCAGTTCAGAGTTTTTCTTCACTGTAGTCAAGCATTTCACTTTGGCCTCATTCCAACGAGAAGTAGTGTCACAGCCACTGACTGCGTGCAAAAACAAGACGTTCTCTCGAGCGGGACAGGTAACTCCCCGAGAAGAGTAAAGATTCTGCGGGATTTTCCGTCTCCCTTGTTTCGTCATAATACATTAATTTGTTGATTGAAGCTAGTTAGAATGACGAGAAGCTCCCCGTTGTCCCCAACAAATATATGGTTGTATACGTGGGCGCCCAAGTATAGTGCGGTGTTCCTAATAAGAGTACCAGAATCTACCAAAGCTTGCTTGTAAGTTATGCTTGCTCTTGCCAGCTTGTCCATTAACAATGATATAAACCTGCCGTTGATCTCTGAATTAGAGATATATTTTTCCTGAGCGACAAGTGTAGCCATCGTTTCATTGGAGCTGTCTTTGCGGGACTTTCTCGCTAGCTCGTTCTCCTTGCTACTGCGCTCAACTTGTCAAGGTAACCATCAAACATTACCACTGATCTACAACTGTTCTTAGAGTGAATGAAGGAAACGTAGTTACCACAGGCATCTGAAAATTACTTCTCACTGTATCAGTCAGCTGGATGGTACAGCTATACCCCAACAGGAAGGGGAGTTCACTGCCATCTGATATACATGTTACCTCTCCACCAAGGCAAGTATCAACTACCTATCACTTGTGTGCAACAAAGCGCGGTAATGGCGCGAGGCGAACGTCATGAGACGCTCCACCTCCTCAGCTTGTAAGTCACGTTAAAACCACAGAGCGCTACACTCCCATTGTGTATCGATTTTTTCCCATTTTTGGCACATTTCCGGGTCTAAAAGTTCAATGACGTGCCAACAAGAAATAAGGACGTTGGATACCACAACAACGCTGAAGCACGAGTCGAAGTGATGCTCCTTGGGCCATAAGGAATCTGTATATCCAGGCACGCCAGGGTGGACTTGACATATTCAGTCGAAGTAATGAATGTTAGCTTATCTACCGTTGAAACAGCATCCATGAGAGAAAATGTGGGACAGATCCGTCATTACTGAAGGAAATAGCTAATAGGAATTTTTTTGAAGATTTAAGAAAATGTGCTAGACAGGCAGTGCTGTTTATCAAACGATGGCGACAACGATCTCACAAAATAGCAGGGTGTTGAATTGAAACGACTATTACTTTCTTTCTCGGTATGATCAACGGCTGTAGCCGAGGCGGTAATTGTTCAAGGAAGATGCTTTGAATACGAGAATAGCATCAACGTGTTTTTACGAAATATTACGTTTCTTTTCCTTGTTAGTCTCATGTCACGGCAATGCCATCAACAAGACGTATGAGTTCGCCTTCTATACAGCCTCTCAAAACAATGGTTTCTGACAACCTCACGGAAATGTGGCCGTGCTCAGATATTGCCTGTGAATGTCGGGATCCTTGTAGCAGGTAGTCGAAAGGAGTGTGTATTTACGAAGTGGCACTGGAGCAGAGGGAGCTTCCGCTTCGACTTCACCATTTTGCGTCATCAGTACACTGTTGGCAAGGTATTGTACCTACCTTATGGTTGCCCTCGGACAGTATGCAAAGAAGTTCTCCGGAGATACACGGACACGGAGACGTGGGGAGATGTAAGGTTGCTTAACGTTTTGCAGCGTTGTAGCCGGTGCAAGAAACTCTGTTTTAAACTACACACAGAAGTGACCTGCAAGCTCGTTTTCTTGTGAATAATACGAACGTGTGCGCTGGTTATGTGTTGCACGGTTGCAGATGTAATAATTAGTATGTCACAGTTCTGAAATAACCTTGTCATCAGGTTAGAGGACGGGCTCTAGTCACAGTAGTGACAGTTGGGTATGGATACCACTGACGTCCATTAATTTAATGGTTAACTGAAATTACAATTCTGAAAAACTTACTTTGCTACTATCACATACATAATATTGTGGGGAGAGTAAAACAAAGACTGGGGTTTATTGAGAGAAAACTTAAGAAATTATAACAGGTCTACTTATGAGACTTGTTACACCATGCTTGTCCGCCTTCATCTGGAGTACTGCTGTGCCGTGTGGGATCTGCATCAGATAGGACTGACGGAGGACACCGAAAATGTTAAAAGAAGGGCAGCTCGTTTAGTATTATCGAGAAATGGTGGAGAGATTGCCAGTGACATGATATGTGAATTGTTGTGGCAATATCTGAAACAAAGATGATTTTCGTTGCAGCAGAATCTTCTCATGAAATTGCTATCATCAACTTTTTTACTCCATTTGCGAAAGTATCTAGTTGGCACTCACCTACATCAGGAGAAATGAGTATCATAATAAAATAAGAGGAATCAGACCTCGTACTGTGCTGTTCGAGAATGAGATGGCACAGACATTGCTTGAAGGTGGTTCGATGAACCCTCTGGCACGCACTTAATTGTTAATTGCAGAGTAATGCTGTAGATGTAGATGCAACAAAATTGTCTACTTAATAAGATTCAGGATAAGGCTCCAAAGATGTGACGCTGGACTATAGGACAGAGACAGTTGAAAGCCGTTATGAAGAGACTGTCAACATTAGGTTCAAGTCCTATTCACAAATAAAATATTAAAGAGCTGTGAAGGTCAGTGAGATCTGCCACATTATTTGGTTAAATTATTAATTATACTGAAGAAGCATTATTAGCGTTAATTTTAATTTATATTAATAAAGTGTGCTGTAATTCTAGCATATAAATTATGAAGCCTACGTAAAAGTACGTGAATCGTCGTTCATTCCAGTAATTTCCCAGAGCGTGTAAGAAGTTTTAAAAATTAATGTGATACAGTTTACAAATATTGTATTCGTTTCCTAATTTCCATATTTTTTTGCGCCCGTAATAATTGTTTGTGTGGTTGTGTCGGTTTACTCGTTCTCTGTTTAATTTGACTTATAGATGTTCCTCATGTGCAGTTTTCTGAAACGTCTCTCTTATCTGCCATATTAGATAAGTAGAGGGAATCGTTACCATCACGAAAATACTACCAAAAATGACACGGTATTCTTCAACATGACAAAGGCAAAGTCTTGAAATGCTACTGAATGTTTTCAATGTTTTGTGGTCTATAAAGAAGCAGAAACCGTCAATTGGCCTCATAATATTCCCGCAGCATGGGTATTGCATCCAAGCAAGTTTCTGTACTACAATTTTTTTTTTCAAAAGCTAGTTCCTCAGTCTAAATTTTTTCAGCAGTAATTTAGTGAAAATATTTGTCGAGGATATAACTTTCATTTAAATATTAAAACTGAGTTTTAGCTTATCGTTTGAAATTGCAAAAGAAATCCAGATTGGAACTGTGAAAAACTGCTTCCACTTCGAACACTACATGATATTTACAGAGTAATTGGCAGTCTGCAGAAGTCGCGTTAGTCTCACAAAGGATTTTTAATCTGGAGACCCGGCTATTGCGATACTTATTTTCGTGCTGATCAACATAAAACCGGCAAATATTAAATACTCTTATTCTTGTTTGTTTACACACAATGCGGCATAAACAATGCCCTATTTTAAATTGTGCGCCACTGTTGGATATGGTCAATACCCGACAACAGTCGTGTCCGGAAATCTCCGGCAAACCCTGCCATCTGCGTATCTCTGTTTTCGCATTTTCCGACATTTGTCATGCCGTTACACATATACGTTGTCGTTGACAGGGCTTCTTCTAATCTATTGCATTATAATTTGTAATTTTCAAATGACAAGTTTTATTAAGAGAATCAACAGCCTTGAGAAGGCGAATGACGTTAGCTGTCAACCGTGTAGTTTTACGTTTCAAACAATGAAGCAGCTAGGTATTATTTTACATGCTCACTGTCGCAACTTGAACATTTCGCTATACAAGACCTCTAACACGGACATCGAGTCACTGACGCCCCTTAATGAAGTGAAGACGGTATTCTGATCGAAAGTGTAAACATGCAATGTGCAGTGCTGACAATCGTCAAGGCTAACACTTGTTACGAGTCGTGTTATTCGTTACGTGCTCCACAAGTTGGGTGATTTTAAAATCTTAGCTAATTAACAGTCATTCTGTGTGCCCTTCAGTCGACGAAATTATATCTTCGCGGTGCGTGGTGTAGCCTATTCCTCCGTAAACGAAGTGTCTGTGGTATGTGAAATCTGCGCACAAAGCACTAAATGTGTTTTTAGTGCCAAGTGCCATTATCATAACATGTTATTCAGTACACTAAAAAAATATGAATGACGAAAATGTGTAATATGTTAAACGGCGACTTAGTTTGTTTTGCAAACTAATTCTTCATACACAGGTACAAGTCAGACTGATGGATGTCAAAGATCATCCTTTAAGCCTAATAGTTTCTGTAATAGCAGTTTGAACTGGAATATAATATACATAATTGTAAGATTTTAGACCGGTAGATAATGAACAATAATCATGAAATGTTACTTAAACAGTTATCGTAACGCATAAATACCCCACTGAGTTCTCCAAGAGTTTTCAATCTTTCAAATGAAAATTCATTTCAAAATTGCGTTATCATTTAATCAGAACACCAGATGTTAAGAGCGTCATTTCGAGTTAATACTTAATGTAGAAAACATTAATATTTTTTTAGACTGATAGGTATACCTGCTTAAAGGAAGTGCCTCTAACTAAGGGCTCACCTCCAGTGGATGTAATGTTTCCAAGTAGAGAAGGAATTAGCATATTTCATAAAAATATACGAGGTATTAGAGATAAAGTTAGTCAACTGCTAATAGATGTTAACTCTGAAATTATTGGTCTATCATAGCACCATTTAAATAATTTGATAATTCAGAGGCTTCCTTTACCCGGCTACTGATTAGCTGGCTGTTTCTCAAGGAGTTCCTTGTGGGGTGGGGGAGTGGCTCTGTACGTAAAAAACAGTATTTCATTTGAGTCCATAGACGTATCACGCACTGCACTGAACAGATATTTGTAAGTTGTGCAGCATTAGTTGAACCTAGTGAAACTAAACTTCAAATTGCTGTTGTTTATAGGTCCCCTATCTCCGACTTCAGAGCATTTTTGCTTAAGCTAGAGAGGTTTCTTGATTCACTTTTCATGAAGTGCCAGAAAATAGTTATATGTGGTGACTTCAATATTAATTTTGTACATGATTGTGCAAGAAAAAGAATGTTGGTAGATCTCCTAAATTCATATGATCTGATGCAAACTGTGTTTTTTCCAACTAGGGTGCAGGGGATCAATAGCACAGTCATAGACAATATTTTTATTCATTCTTCATTACTAGATGAGCATTCTGTTAGTAAAATGGTGAATGGCCCTTCAAACCATGATGCACAAATTTTAACACTAAAAGGCTTTTGTACTCAAAGCAATGTCGTATTTAATTACAAACTACATAGGATAGATAATCCAACAGCAATCAAGAGTTTTTCAAAACTTGTCAAGGAACAAGAGTGGCAAGATTTTTATAGTGCCGATAATATAGATGATAAATACAATGCTTTCCATAACACATTCCTCACGCTCTTTGAGAGTTGCTTTCCATTAGAACATTCTGAACGGGGTACTAGCAGTAATGGACAGACCTGTTGGCTGACTAGTGGGGTAAGGATATCATGTAGAACAAAGCGGGAATTATATCAAAATGTTAGAACTGGTCACAATCAGGCTATAGCAGCCCATTATAAACAGTATTGTAAGGTCTTTAAAAATGTTATTACCAAGGCAAAAAGTATGTGGAATGCAAGTAGAATAGCTAATTCAAAGGATAAAATTAAAGCCATATGGTAAGTTCTGAAGGAAGTGTCTGGTCAGCAGCACAAGGTTGATGATATAAAGTCAGTTCACAGTAATGATATTTCTGTTAATGATAAATCAGATATATTTACAGTATTTAACAACCATTTCCTGAGCATCGCTGGTGAATTGAATAAAAATTTAGTTTCAACAGGAAATCATATAAATTTCTTAGCAAATGCCTTTCCGAGATGGATGTCTGAAATACTCCTCTGTGATACAGACAAGAAGGAGATTGAATCAATAATAAAATCATTGAAGACTAAGGAATCTCATGGTTATGATGGAGTGTCTAGTAGAATATTAAAGTTCTGTGCTGCACATGTTAGCCCTGTATTTAGCCATATTTGTAATTTTTGCTTTAGGAATGGTCAGTTTCCTGATCGATTAATGTACTCAGTAGTAAAGTCGCTTTATAAAACGGGAGAAAGGGATAATGTAGATAATTTTTTGACCTATTTCTATGCCATCAGTGTTTGCAAAAGGTATCGAAAAGGCTGTGTATGTAATGTTAATTGGTCATTTTGTATCACACAATTTGCTATCAAATGTACAGTTCGGCTTTAGAAGTTGTTTGACAACTGAAAATGCTATATTCTCTTTTCTCTGTGAGGTACTGGATGGGCTAAACAAAAAGTTTCGAACTCTTGGCGTATTTTTTGATTTAACAAAGGCATTTTACCGTGTTGATCTCACAATGTTGCTCTAGAAGTTGGACCATTACGGAATAAGGGGAGTAGCTCACAATTGGTTCACCTCTTACTTTAGCAACAAGCAGCAAAAGATCATTATTCACAATGTTGATAACGGCTGTGATGTGGGATCTGAGTGGGGTACTGTCAAGTCGGACGTGCCCCAGGGATCAGTGTTGGGGCTGCTGCTGTTCCTTATTTATATAAATGATATGCCCTCTAGTATTATGGATAACTCTAAAATATTTCTATTTGCTGATGACACTAGCTTGGTAGTAAAGGATGTTGTGTGCAACATTGACCCGGTTTCAAGTAGTGACGTACATGACCTCAGTTCATGGCTTGTACAAAATAAACTAACGTTAAATCACAGTAAGACTCAGTTTTTACAGTTCCCAACAGAAAATTCAACAAAATCGGACGTTTTAATCTCACAGAACAGGCATATGATTAGTGAAACTGAACAGTTCAAATTCCTAGATGTTCAGATGGATAGTAAGCTGTCGTGGAAAGCCAACGCTCAGGATCTTGTTCAAAGACTTAATACTGCCATTTTCACTGTTCGAACGGTATCGAAAGTGAGTGATACTTCGACACGTAAAATAGTCTACTTTATTTATTTTCATTCACTTACATTGTATAGTATTATGTTTTGTGGTAACGTTTCCCATTGTAGAAGGATATTTTTGGCTCAGAAACGGGCGGTTTGGGCAATAAGTGGTGTGAGTTCACGAACTCCTTGTCGACCTCTGTTCACGAGTCTGGGTTTTTTGACGTTGGCCTCTCAATATGCATATTCCTTATTGTCGTTTCTTGTTACCAGTAGTAGTTTATTTCCAACAATAAGCAGCTTTCCCTCGGTTAATAGTCGACAGAAATCGAACTTCCATTTGGATCGGAGTCCCTTAACTCTTGAGCAAAAAGGTGAGCAGTATAGTGCTGCATCAATTTTCAATAAGCTGCCACACGAAGTCAAAAATCTTAGCAGTAATCCACACGCTTTCAAATCTAAACTGAACAGTTTCCTCATGGGTCACCTCTTCTATTCTGTCGAGGCGTTCCTAGAAAAATTAAGCTGATTCTCATTGTATTGCTGATAGCGTTTGCTTAAACTTATGGACTGATTTTCTTTCAGGTTCATGAACAATTATTTTTGTCTGTTATTACTTTTATGTTGTAAGTTCATGGACTGACACGTTCCATGACCTTGGAGACTTGCTCCTCAATTTGGTTCTACGGAACTTGACATGTAAATAAATAAATAAATAAATAAATTGTCCATCTACAATTGCTGCTGCCTCTATATAGATCTCTTTTTCTTATATTTGGATGACCTACCATGTGCCACAGTTTCTGAAACACTGTACTCGTGATTGGAAGATGTGTGGTCCAAAACGCCTGCAACTTATACAGGGCTAAATGTAGCACCGTTACTCTAAGTCACATGATGTGAATGATGTTTGAGCGTGCCCATTCCGATTCCTACACAGTGGAGTTGACCCTCCATATAAATATCAATTAAACCTTCGAACCTCCTCCATTCCCAATATATATGGTGAGGTACTTCAGAGTGGTTTAAAATTAAGGTTTTAAACCTGAGCGTTTTTTATTTTTATTTTTAATAAATTACGTTGTTTCGGTTCATCAATCTTTTGAGTGGTTTGATGCTGCCCCCAAAAAATTCACCTCTAGCAGTAAACTCTTCAGCTCACAGTTGCACTTACACCCTAAGGGTCCAATTATTTTTTGGGTGTTTTCCAATCTCCTAAACTTCCAATCAAATATGCATTATGTCATTGTACATTGGTACATGATTGCAGGGCTGGATCTAAAATGTTTTAGACGAATTAAAAAATATGAGTAAAGAATAGTAAAAAAACTGGTAAGTGGGCTCTGGTCCTGGTACAAACTAAAACCAGTTCATTAACGAATAAATGAATTCAGACGTGGTCATAAGAGCACTGGAGATTTGACACCAATATCGTATGAAATAGAAGTAGAAGACCATCCCAAGATTCGAAAGATTTTCGACACAGCTGACACCTTATAAAACCATGTCTTAATATATAGAATAGTTCTTTGTGAAGACTCAGGTACATAATTACCTTCACGAAACTAAAGCCACTTAATGTCAGTTTTACGCATCATTTTAAAATATGCTGATTATGTAGATAGGTAACTATGGATAACCAATATCTTTGACTTTTACAGACATGGTGCAAATTGGGGCTATTTTTAGTATTGCATCCGCAGTAAGTGCATGTATTGCCTCTGACTCTCACGGAAATTAGGTGACTCGACAGTTTTTTTTCTCGTTTTTGTTAGGTCGCTTTGTTGTCCGTCTGTTTGCTACAATTTTTTTTAAATTCATTTTGAACTAACTTCCTGGTGAGCTAGAAACTTGAAATTTTAAACATATATCAGAACTGGGTGACAATTCAATCCTAACTCACTTTCTTGTGTTGTGTCTGGGAGAGCGTACTTTCTTTAGCAGTTTCATTTCCCAATGAAGTAGAGTCCTGAAAGTTTCAACATGACACCTCAGTATTAATAGTATTTTGTAACTGTGTGTTCGGTAGCAGCCAAAGGCCCGTCGGATCAACGAAGCACTTTCGGGGTGAGGTAGCACTTGGTTGGGTGACCATCCGTTTGCCGAGCTCCCTTCTGAGGCAATCTGACGAGCTACTTGATTGGGAAATAGCGGCCCCCGACTCGTAGAGTGGAACACGGCCGGGAGAGTGGTGTGCTGACCTCGATATCCGCAACAACTGACGCCAGTGGGTTGAGGATGACACGGCGGCCGGTCGGTAACATTGGTCCTACGTGGCACGTTCCGGCGGTGTTTAATTTAGTATATACTAATTCTCTCCCCGTTGACGTATGTCAATACCTGTAAGCAGCTAAGTGTGTTCATTTCGTTGTAGTTTAATTTAGTGTTCGGCACTTATGGGATGTGAAGTGTTGGCAATAACTGACATCACGGCTACCAGCAGGATCAGCGCATCGTATAGTTAGTAGCGGAGTGTGTTGTAAGTGGCAAGCGAGGAGACAGACACGGCTGAGCAGAGAGAGACAGGTGTAGGAAATGAGTACAATGCCACTTTCCTGTCTGCCTTTCTGTTCAATACAGACATTGCAGTTGGTTTTAAACTAACTTCCCGACGAAATAGAGATCTGAAATCTTGAAGATGGCTCATAAATGGCTGACATTGCAGCATTAACTCAGCTACCTGTTGATTTGTGGCGGATGGTAATTTGTTTCCCAGTGTCATTTCCCGATAACCGAGAGACTTGATACTTTGAATGTCTCACTGAACTGGATTAAAATGAAAGGCTAACTCGTTTCTTGTCTGGTGTGTTGCGAAGGGTACTTTTTGTTCCACTAGCATTTCTCCCTTTTTCTGTATTAGTTGTAAATTGTTCATGGGAGACACAGTTGCTAGTAAGTATCCATGCGAACTCGAATCTCTCAAATTTTCACCATCATCGTTAGTCTACCTATATACATGGGAAGAAACCATACATATGTTGAGTGAGGTGAAGAGAAATGAAATTAACCCCAAATTTAACACGTGTCTCTATTTTAACTCCGTTAGAATGTTTCAAATCGATAGTGAAATCTTACGCTCTGAGTACTGAAATACAGAAAATAATTAATTAAATAAAAATGAATTTTTAATACATCAACTGTTTAAATTGGACTACAAGGTATAGAATAATTGTTTCTGTCTACCTACTGACACCTAACAGCATGTAAATAGTAATGAAAACTTGTGACTGTGTATTTTTATGTCACTGAAAAACTTGTAATATTTAAAACGAGAAACGTGGAGTACATGCAATACATTGTTGACGCACCAATAGTTCACCTCTTACTATTACACTACTTACTAACTCATCCAAGAATAATTCATTTCTTAACTATTATCTACTGCATGTACCGCACGTTTTTCGTTGTAAATCTTACAATCATTTTTATAACCTTTAAAAACTTACAATCACAAATTTTAAGGGCTGATTCTAAGGGGTTAGTAATCTATATAGAGCTATATTATTTTATTTATTTTCGTCTGATTTTAAAACATGGTATATGAAACGTTCTTTTATATATGTAATTTTTAAACATGATTTTAATATAATACTGATTAAATATATAGTTATGTATGTGCACATAGTTATCTTTGACTTTCAGAGAAATAGTATAACATGACACCGTTTATCAACTGCCTTAAATGGTATGCTATCATTGGATGTAGAGGAGAAGCAGATAACGGCATGGGGGTATACAGCACAACTGCCTAATTCTACCATTCTGTACTTTTTGAAAAAAAAAATGTCCCTCTTTTTAAATTGGGCTTCCATCATGTACAATCAAATGTATCGGTTTTTATTTATCAAAAGAGCCCCACTTGACTTTTCGAAATTACAGCGCCGCCTACCACGACTGTAAGACAATGATTTGAGCAAACGGTACATATTTTTTTCTTTCTTCTTTTTTTGCATAGAGTCCGAATATGAAAGAAAAGAGTTCATATTTTCTAAAACAAAATTGATCCAACCCATGCAAGAGGGATGCATAGGAGGAGGCCAGCTGTAGCACAGACATATCTCTCCTTTACTATTATTAACTTTTTGGCTAGATTTTTTTCTCATATGGTGTGTCGTTTGCGAGATATTTGCATGTCTCAAGGTGAAACAAACGTCCCGTTTGTAGCATGTTCCTCACTTTGCAAGCACAATGCGGCATCTAATACATGTAATCACTAACATATGGTGTCTAATGGCTTACGTCTGAGCCCTGATGCTCAACACCTGACAGCAAATGCACAATTTCTAACGTATAACGATCAGTGCCCACTGCAGAACGCATGCATTCTCAGTAAATACAGCATTGTCTGAGCACCTTTCGTTGCTATGAATGCTAAATTACAGCTAAATCACATATTTAAGTGATAACATAAAGACAACATGGTGTTCAGTAGCAGCACTTCATTATATCCGAGGTCATACTGGGAATAAAGACATCAGCACCACTGCGTCCAGGCATGTAGCAAGATCATGGAAGAGGGAGGGAAGAGGAGAGTCCTCGCACCCTGCTCAGCAGCCAGATACGGTACACCCAGTCCTAAGCAAAGAAAGGAAAGCAGAAAGGTGGAAGGAGTATATAGAGGCTCTATACAAGGGCGATGTACTTGAGGGCAATATTATGGAAGAGGATGTA
The DNA here is from genome assembly GCF_023897955.1 of Schistocerca gregaria. Taxonomy (NCBI): domain Eukaryota; kingdom Metazoa; phylum Arthropoda; class Insecta; order Orthoptera; family Acrididae; genus Schistocerca; species Schistocerca gregaria. The sequence goes on along the minus strand of NC_064926.1, from coordinate 294,261,380 downwards.
GATGAAGATGAAATGGGAGATACGATACTACGTGAAGAGTTTGACAGAGCACTGAAAGACCTGAGTCGAAACAAGACCTCGGGAGTAGACAACATTCCATTGAAACTACTGACGGCCTTGGGAGACCCAGTCCTGACAAAACTCTACCATCTGGCGAGCAAGATGTATGAGACAGGCGTAATACCCTCAGACTTCAAGGAGAATATAATAATTCCAATCCCAAAGAAAGCAGGTGTTGACAGATGTGAAAATTACCGAAGTATCAGTTTTATAAGTCACAGCTGCAAAATACTAACGCCAATTCTTTACAGACGAATGGAAAAACTGGTAGAAGCCGACCTCGGCGAAGATCAGTTTGGATTCCGTAGAAATGTTGGAACACGTGAGGCAATACTGACCCTAGGACTTATCTTAGAAAATAGATTAAGGAGAGGCAAACCTACATTTCTAGCATTTGTAGACTTAGAAAAGCTTTTGACAATATTGAATGGAATACTCTCTTTCAAATTCTGAAGGTGGCAGGGTTGAAATACAGGGAACGAAAGGCTATTTACAATTTGTACAGAAACCAGATGGCAGTTATAAGAGTCGAGGGGCATGAAAGTGAAGCAGGGGTCGGGAAGGGAGTGACCCAACGTTGTATCCTCTCCCCGATGTTATTCAATCTGTATATTGAGCTAGCAATAAAGGAAACAAAAGAAAAATTCGGAGTAGGTATTAAAGTCCATGGAGATGAAATAAAAACGATGATGTTTCCCGATGACATTGTAATTCTGTAAGAGACAGCAAAGGGCTTGGAAGAGCAGTTGACCGGAATGGACAGTGTCTTGAAAGGAGAATATAAGATGAACATCAACAAAACAAAACGAGGATAATGGAATGTAGTCCAATGAAGTTGGGTGATGCTGAGGGAATTAGATTAGGAAATGAGACATTTAAAGTAGTAAAGGAGTTTTGCTATTTGGGCAGCTAAATAACTGATGATGGTCGAATTAGAGAGGATATAAAATGTAGACTGGCAATGGCAAGGAAAGCGTTTCTGAAGAAGAGGAATTTGTTAACATCGAGTATAGATTTAAGTGGCAGGAAGTCGTTTCTGAAAGTATTAGTATGGAGTGTAGCCATGTATGGAAGAGAAACATGGACGATAAATAGTTTGGACAAGAAGAGAATAGAAGCTTTCGAAATGTGGTGCTACAGAAGAATGATGAAGATTAGATGGGTAACTAATGAGGAGGTATTGAATAGAATTGGGGAGAAGAGGAGTTTGTGGGACAACTTGACAAGAGGAAGGGACCGGTTGGTAGGACATGTTCTGAGACATCAAGGGATCACAATTTTAGCAGTGGAGGGCAGCATGGGGGGTAAAAATCGTAGAGGGAGACCAAGAGATGAATACACTAAGCTCATTCAGAAGAATGTGGGTTGCAGTAAGTACTGGGAGATGAAGAAGCTTGCACAGAATAGAGTAACATGGAGAGCTGCATCAAACCAGTCTCAGGACTGAAGACAACAACATCAACAACAATGAATTGCGTTTAATATCGAAAATTTTGTCTCCTATATTTGCCTTATTAACTTTATAAATTCGTGTCACATTTATTTGAATCTATATTTTATTCATAACGAAATACAAAAATTAGGAGACAGCATATTACTTCGACAAATAATTAAAAAGCAACAATTACTTACAAAATATAAATAACAAATTAGGCATTCGTATTTGTTGAAAATCGCTTTTATCTTAAGTATCATCACACAAATCAAGAAAATGAGGAATAAAAGCACGTCCCAGTCGCTCTTGTCACCACTAAATTGCTACACTGCAAAAAACGCCAATAAATGGTTGCGGTACAGAAATATGGATAGATTGATCTTTGTACCATGAGCGCCTGGTTTCCGGCACGAACCCGCCCGGCGGATTTGTGTTGATGTCCGGTGAACCAGCCAGTCTGTGGATGGTTTTTAGGCGGTTTTCCATTTTCCCCGGGGAATGCGGGCTGGTTCCCCTTATTCCTCAGTTACACTCAATGGCGGTTGCTGCGCAGCCGGCCGGAGTGGGTGAACGGTTCTAGGCGCTACAGTCTGGAACCGCGCGACCGCTACGGTCTCAGGTTCGAATCCTGCCTCGGGCATCGATGTGTGTGATGTCCTTTGGTTAGTTAGGTTTAAATAGTTGTAAGTTCTAGGGGACTGATGACCTCAGAAGTTAAGTTCCATAGTGCTCAGAGCCATTGCTGCGCAACACGTTCTCCACGTACGAGTACACCACCATTGCTCTGCCACTCAAACATAGGGGTTACACTCGTCTGGTGTGAGATTTTCCCTGGGGGGTCCACCGGGGGCCGAACCGCGCAATAACCCTGGGTTCGGTGTGGGGCGGAGGAGGGGTGAAGTCGACTGCGGTAGTCGTTGTGGGGTTGTGGACCACTGCGGCTGCGGCGGGGACGGACCCTCTCCGTCGTTTCTAGGTTCCCGGTTAACATACAATACAATACCATTAGAAGTTGCCAGTGTAAGTAGCAGATGGATCCACTGTTAAAAACACAATAGTATCGTACATTAATTGTTTACCACATATAAAATTCTGCAAAGTTTTGAATTGTCGGAAAAATATGTCGGCAGTGTAAATAAAGTGCAAGTTAATTCCCATATATATACATATTCTTCATATTAGAGCAAAAATTCTGAAGTAAATACTCGAAACCTAGTTCTCCATGCCTAATAACAACTGACAAGAAATAAGGAATCGATGACATAAAGCTAGTTTGGTCAGGCTTGCAACTGCAGATAAATACACATTAGCTAAAATAGTGTGCCATCCTGGTACGCACGCAAGCATATGTAACTAATCTATTACTGCCCACACACACAATATTATGAATAAAAAACATTAGGGTAATTAAATTATGTGTATATAGCCATGTGAAGAATTTAACAAGCATTTGCGGTTTTGTAGGAGTTATTTTTTCGAAACATAGCAAGTTTTCTGCAAACAACATTGCCCTTAGAAAATATGTGGGTGGTACAAAATGAAATAGCACAATGTCGTTCCCGTGGATGAAAAAATGGTTTCTTCGTACTTTATTTTATGTGCAATGTCTTAAAACTAAGTCTTTTTGGAACAAAGTACAGAAAAATTGCATATTTTACAGTCATATGTACCGTATCTAAGAGCAAAGGCGATTTTCTCTATGGCCCATACTCTCATCAGTGACTGTCATCTCACAAGTCGTTCCCTAGAACAGGAGTTCCTCTTATGGACCAGCTGTGCGTCCTCCCCTCCAATTCCAAACGCCTTTTCCTCTTCTATAAGCTCTGGCAACATTCCTTTGCCCCACGTAAGGAATCAAATCGTGCACACATGCTGACAAATCAGCACTTACAAATGTTTTGAAACCTCATTTCTGGAGTTTATTTTGAATATACTGATGCAGGTACTCTTATAATGCACCATCGTTCCGTCAACAGACTGTTAAGTTTCTTGTTTCAGTCGTTGCTGACGGCAGTTTTCTTCTGCAGAATGAAGATGTGGAATAGTATATCGTTCAGTTTGTTGCTAGCTCATTGTCTGCAAATTGTACATACCTACAAAGCTTCTTGATGTGTTTCAAGCTCATAATCTTCGAATTTTGTGAAGACTCCTTAACTGCCCAATAATCTGTCCAAGAAGTCATAATACATATATAAATTAACATATAGTACACTGCTCCAAACATTGCAACGTTGTATCTGTTGAGTTACTGTCACACCATAAGGTATATCAGCTGTTGTACTGGATGCCTTCCTTGGTCCAGCTGAATGCTGTGACTGTTTTCTTAATGTGTTTGCCATTTATGCAGTTATTATGCACTTCTCTGCCATTATCTGAAGTCACAACGATTCCGGAGGACGGAAGGAAAGAAGATTACGGTTAAACATCCCATCGACATCGATGTCATCAGGCTTGTCGCATATTCTCAGAGTATTTCAAGGTTGGGGAAGGTGTACCCTTTCAAAGGAAACATTCCGGCATTTGTGTGGAGCGATTTTCGGAAATCCCAGAAAGTCCGTATCTGGATGGTCGGATGCCGATTTGAACTGTCGCCCTTCCGAATGTGAGTTCAGTGCGCTAACCACAGCACCATCTCACTCGGTCGCATCAATTCACTTGTTAGTGTTTGATGAAGCTATGAATTCCTCATCAGACTTACCTTCAGCCTGGAATATTCAGAAATACATTACTGCAAGCCGTCTCTAGGTCATACTCAGGATTTTCGTCATTATTCTATGCAAGAGAAAGAGTGACTATGGTTTTCTCGCGGTATGATGGGTCTTTTCTATAAAACGCATTTGTTTCCATTTCCTGTATCATGTAAATGAGTAATCATAACAGTACTAGGAAAATTACACACTTGTTACAAAATTTTATGTAGGGTAATGCTGCCTTCAGGTAAGAACTTTTTCACGAATCATTAGTATTTATAAATTCACTAACGCATCTATATAAAAAGTCATCAAGACTTCCTCTTTCCGTTTATGTACAGTTTTCACTCTATAAGATGAACAGCATCAAAAAATTTAGAGAGAGTCTTACTTCGATAACCGATGCTCACATAATGTACCACCTCGTCTTTCAAAGATGCGCACCACCCAGAAACTTGACACCAGAAAGAACAGAATATCGCTGGTTCAGAGAGTTAAAACGTTGCTTGTAATAATCATTGCCCACCTAATAACGAGAGTTGAAAAACGTTACAGGAAACAGCGTGTAGCGTGCAATTTGACGGTGATTGAGATTGAACAACAAAGAGCTAATTGTGTAAGTCTGCAAGCTTTCGCGGCCGTTGTCACTGAAGTTAAAGTGTTCTGGGCTATTAGGTAGCGTCATATTTTCTACTAAAATGATCGACCTGTCGACTCCTCTCCTGTGATCTTCCTCAGGACCATATGGTGTCCATTACTGCTAGAAAACTTTCAGATACGAGTGTCGCGTCCTCTTATAAAGGGGAGTTTTCTCGCATTTGTGCTGGAGAAGTGATAGTATTGGTTAAAATTCATATAGCTACCATTAGTGGGCCATAGTTATAGGGCTAATATTCCCGCTCTGCTGCAGGAAGATGGGGCTATGTAGGCTGATCTCCGGTGGATACCATTGATGGCTCATCATCACTGGATAGAAAGGCACTGTTCCACACTAGACTGGAAAAGGGGATATTGGTTGAAATTCCGGCTACTGCTATTGATGGGAAGTCACCATTGGCTCGATTCGAATCTATTGTGTCAACATATCTACACCTCAATATTCTGAAAAGGTGTCAGGAAATGGCTCTGAGCACTATGGAACTTAACATCTATGGTCATCAGTCCCCTAGAACTTAGAACTACTTAAACCTAACTAACCTAAGGACATCACACAACACCCAGCCATCACGAGGCAGAGAAAATCCCTGACCCCGCCGGGAATCGAACCCGGGAATCCGGGCATGGGAAGCGAGAACGCTACCGCACGACCACGAGATGCGGGCTGTCAGGAAACGTAATGGTTAAGTCGCAGCACTATCTACTTACCTAAATGATGTATTCGACCAGTGCTCTCTGTTTTTGAAATTATAGTTTATGAAAATAATGAAACCTTGAATCAGCTACACCATATACAAACATGCACAACACAAATGTCTTATCAATGAAGGAATAATGTGCTTTATTTTAATGTACCACGAAAAATTCGACTTTTTATGAACACACACTCAGGAGAAAGAAGACCGAGGATGGTAGTGAGTCGAAGTGAAGATGATTTCACCCCCAAATCCATTAATTTATTCCTGTATAGCTGATTCTACATTCTCTGATTTACTGTTATGAAGACAATGACTGAATGGTAATAAATTTGCAGGGAATAATGTAAATTAGGAATGTGTAATGAATGAGTGGGTGAATGGTGATGATTAGAAGGATTCAGTGGTTCAAAAAGAAGTTAAAGAGGAGATGAATTTTGTGAAAGCAAATTGTGTGGATAGTTCTGAAGAGGTATTGGCAAATAGTAGCAATTACTGTAAGGAAGGTGTTGTAGCAACAAGTACTTGTGAGTCGGTGGAAAGCGTCGATGGTAGTGCAGGAGGAGTATCTTTGATCTCGCCAGCTGCATGTGAGGGTGATTGTGTTTCGGCGGAAAGCGTCAATGTTACTGAAGGAGGCTTAGCCTTGGTCTCGCCAACAGTTGAAGTTAAAAATGTATCTGAGGAGGCAGATGATTTCAGTTTAAAGGAACATGGTAATGGTAGTTTATGTAATAATGTAAAAGCTACTGGTATTGATACTTCGGAGAAGGAATTTACGCGTTTCGAGTCACGAATGAAGGCTAAACGAAACTTACTGATGAGTGTATGGATCTAAAACGTTTGTCAGAGTGTGAAAGTGAAAATGCATGTAAAAGAGGATCGGGGGTTAACCTGGAGGAAAGGTATATAAAATGGTACTATGTGCTGAATTTTGTGCGATCTCAGCTGAATGTAGTAAGTCTGGAAGTCCTAAAATTGCACGACAAAGTAGAAGCAATTTTTCTAATGTAGCGGCGTTTGACAAAGTTGTGTACAATTCACGTAAAGTTAATTTGACGACGGACGAAAGTAAGGTTTCTGATGTGAATTTAGGTAGTGATTTAAATGGTGTATCTGCAGATAAGGTTGCTGAGATGAATATTTATGGTGATGATGGCTTAGGCATCGATGTATTATTTCAGGAAGATAAGGTATTTAACAGTGAACTGATGTGTAATTTTGTTGAAGCTGTAAGTGTTTACATTTTGGAGGGGAAAAGCAATAAAGTGGTGCTTGCTGTGGGTAGCGAATCGAGAAAATGTGTGGAAGAACTAACAGAAAACTTAGAGAGCACTGAAGTAAATTTTGTGGCTGGGAATAGTTTGTGTAATGCAGTTCGTAAAAATTGGTATATGAAGGAGGAGTAGAATTCTAGTGAGACTGATAGGCGTTGGTTCAGTAGAACGCTATGGTCGTTGCTGTCACATGTGTGGAAACGAGAGAAGTTTAAAATTGCTAAGAGTATATAGAGTAAGGGCAGAAGTGAAAAGCTGTTCTAATCTGAAAATGCTGCTAGTAATTTTGGAAGGATAATTTATATGTCCATTTGGGGATTCATTAGTAATTTGTTAGTTTATTGTGGCACTGTAAATGAGCAAAATGGGGAAGTTCAGGCACTGAGGGTGCGTGGAGATCAGTGACTTCGTGAATTTCAGTAAAATATGTATTGATTTATGCTTTATATAAGAGTGTGGCAAAGAATTAAATGGTTAATTTGAAAGATATTAAAATTGCAATTGTATGTGCACGCAATTTTTGGTGAGTAGAGGTAGGACGGATTGATTAAAGTTATTTAAATAGAACTTCTGGGAATTTTGGAAAACTGTGCCTTATAACTTTGTTCCTAAAGTATCGTTTTCCGCTGGAGGGAATCTTTAGTGAGGATCCTGGTTGGTTTTGGGAAATGGTTTACTGATGAGTTTCTATTTTTGGTTTTCGTTGTGGACAGATTTGTCACGATTGTAACGTCCCCTTAGAAAAATTTATGAATGATTGTGCTGATAAACATCTTATGTTATTTGATTTTGAAACAGCTGAGCAAAACTAAACGTACTCAGACATTTACTAAAATGACTCACAATATTTTTAGCGCAACGCAATCTGCTTTCAGTAATCCCTACAAAAGAATGGCCCTGACTAACTATAACCTATACCTTTCATGAATTCTTACCTCACAAAAATCTTCATTACTCGAACTACTTCGAGCGCCAATACTGCCAGAAAATTAAAGATTCTAACTACTGAAGGTACTAACTACTGATAGGCATAGTTAGCAAACGAAAGATTTTGATAAAGAACAAACTATGTATTTACCCTAATAATGTTCAAAAGTCATTCATGACATCCAGTCTTACAAATTTATTGTCTCTGTCCAGATCATCCGCTCTCAAAATTCCGCCATCTCACTCCCCACATCCACCACTGTTGGCGGCTCACCTCCAACTGCGCAACGCTAAGCTCTGTTAACATCCAGCTGCACAACACTACAATACCAAACAACAATGCAAACCAACCACAGACTGCAAACAGCACAGCCAGTGATTTTCATACAGAGCGCTACGTGGCGTTACCAATAAACAAACCTAGGCAGCCTACTTACACGATAAACGGTGGAACTCGGAATTCATAGATAGACACGATTTCTGTGAGGCACTTGGTCAAAAGACTCATGCGAGCTGCTGAACACTTCGTGCTAAAATCCATGTGAGCGTGTGTAGTGCGACGTAAAAGTTAATGCAAGAAGGCGGCTTAACGCTGAGTGAGTGGCACAAGAAGTGCATACAAAATCGTACATAAGTAAAAGTGCATTTAAAAATTTTTATTTCTTGTCAAAAAATGATTTGAACATAAAAGAAATGCAGGCATTTATTTAATATGCCGTATCATTCATAATTTGTGTTATTTTAAGTGTATTTCGAAATTCATTCTTGTTCATACATAAGTGAAATGCAGGCATTTATTTACTCTGTGGTATCGTTCCTAATTTGTGTTAGTTTAGGTTTTCTTCAAACTTCATGCTTGTTTGGGCATAACTGAAATTCAGGCAGTTATTTAATTAGCAGTTTCGTTCATAATTTGTGTTAGATGAAGTTATTTCGAAATTCATGCTGCTCCCACACCACTACAAAACTCTTGTAAATACTGTTGGCCTCGCCTTTTAATCACTTAGTTCTGTTCTTTGAAATTTGTTTTATATTTACTTGTATGAAGTGAAGGGTGCTACTTATGAACATTCTGGCAAGTCAGAATAATATTAAGTGGAGGTGTGTGAGATGACGGGCGAGTTGTGGCGGCCTGGAAACATTGTCAAGTTAGGATTTGGCGTGGCCACGCGGGCGCCTCTCGGCGGGGCACGGCTGAGCTGCAACCACGTGGTGTCGATCGTTAGCTGAGCATGAGGAGCAGGCCCAGTGAGTGGTCCCGCCGTGTGGCCGGGAATTCCATGGTGACGTTGTGTCGATGAAGGAGACACGCCAGGAGTGCCAAGGATGGCCGACTTTGTGAAACCTTAATGGCAGACATTTCACATTTTTTTATAGAAATTAATAGTAGCCAGATGAATCGTGATACCTCAAAAAGAAACATGTATATTACCATAATTTGCACGACGATTCTGATGGTATAATCATATTTTCAATATCTTTATTAGTTTAAAGTTTAGTATCCGACTGTCAATCATACAAGTAACACACAGCAGCGAATTTCCAAAATCTAAACGTTTCATCCGATTACGTCGACCGACGTGTCTTTAGAAAGCTATTAGTGTAAACCAAAATTGGTATAAATTACAGGAATGTAACTTTAATAGTACATGAGTTAGTATGAGTCAAAGTGACAGATTACTATCGATCGCGTCAGGCCTTAAGCACACTACAGTTACACGAATAAACGCTAGAAGCACGCTTTTAAATGTATTTCTTCCTCTATGTCTTTGTTTACATCTGATATATAATATTTATGAAGAAATTGGTCAAATATTTACCGTGTTTCATTATGGTTATAAATGTGCGTTGGCTTGAAGACATGGTGGGAGTGCTCTAGCCAATCACAGTGCTCGTGAATGAGGAGACTGGATGGAAGTGGGAGAAGAGTACAGGAGCGGTGTCCAGGACAGTACGGTGCGAGGGACGCACGGTCACGGGAGACTTGGAGTGTGGAGCAGTTTGTACCTGGTGGCAAGAGATACAAATACTTCGGAGTGCAGACTTATGAACGTGTGAGATATCCGACGTTTCTACAGTGAAGACGTTGCATGCATTTAGAAGTGAATATCTCGCAAGCTATGTTGTCGTTCATTACTAATTACGTGTAGTAGGAATCTATTGTTTTCCTGTTATTCAACTTATATTTCATTTAATTGCTGGACCATCGACACCAATAAGTGTTTTGCAGATATATACCACATTCTCAAAAGTACTTCTACTATCGCACTCATAATTGTAAGTCATTAAGATAGTACCTGTAGATTTTATTTATTGCCATCTTTTATTTATAAATTTCTACGTTGCATTCGCGATTGCCGAGTATAGGAACCTTCGACGATTCGATTCATGTGTATATATATATTGTATTCCGTTTACTCAGCAGTATTTGGCTTGTAATGTGGCAACTACGAATCCTAGCCCATAGACAACGAAACCAGCCAAACATTTGAACTTTGAGTCTGACGGTACGTAGCTGAGCGCCACCGCCACATCACCATTTCTCATTTCATTCTTATTACAAGCCCGCAAGATGTCTGTTGCCTTACAGAACGCATATATTTTAGAAAAGAATCAGCCAGCGATTGTCTCTTTGCGTAGTATGGTTTTAATGTTTAACTAAATTATTTTGGTGTACTACTTGTTTTACTGTATGTTGTTCATATACACTCCTGGAAATTGAAATAAGAACACCGTGAATTCATTGTCCCAGGAAGGGGAAACTTTATTGACACATTCCTGCGGTCAGATACATCACATGAACACACTGACAGAACCACAGGCACATACAAACAGGCAACAGAGCATGCACAATGTCGGCACTAGTACAGTGTATATCCACCTTTCGCAGCAATGCAGGCTGCTATTTTCCCATGGAGACGATCGTAGAGATGCTGGATGTAGTCCTGTGGAACGGCTTGCCATGCCATTTCCACCTGGCGCCTCAGTTGGACCAGCGTTCGTGCTGGACGTGCAGACCGCGTGAGACGACGCTTCATCCAGTCCCAAACATGCTCAATAGGGGACAGATCCGGAGATCTTGCTGGTCAGGGTAGTTGACTTACACCTTCTAGAGCACGTTGGGTGGCACGGGATACATGCGGACGTGCATTGTCCTGTTGGAACAGCAAGTTCCCTTGCTGGTCTAGGAATGGTAGAACGATGGGTTCGATGACGGTTTGGATGTACCGTGCACTATTCAGTGTCCCCTCGACGATCACCAGAGGTGTACGGCCAGTGTAGGAGATCGCTCCCCACACCATGATGCCGGGTGTTGGCCCTGTGTGCTCGGTCGTATGCAGTCCTGATTGTGGCGCTCACCTGCACGGCGCCAAACACGCATACGACCATCATTGGCACCAAGGCAGAAGCGACTCTCATCGCTGAAGACGACACATCTCCATTCGTCCCTCCATTCACGCCTGTCGCGACACCATTGGAGGCGGGCTGCACGATGTTGGGGCGTGAGCAGAAGACGGCCTAACGGTGTGCAGGACCGTAGCCCAGCTTCATGGAGACGGTTGCGAATGGTCCTCGCTGATATCCCCGGGAGCAACAGTGTCCCTAATTTGCTGGGAAGTGGCGGTGTGGTCCCCTACGGCACTGCGTAGGATCCTACGGTCTTGGCGTGCATCCGTGCGTCACTGCGGTCCGGTGCCAGGTCGACGGACACGTGCACCTTCCGCCGACCACTGGCGACAACATCGATGTACTGTGGAGACCTCACGCCCCACGTGTTGAGTAATTCGGCGGTACGTCCACCCGGCCTCCCGCATGCCCACTATACGCCCTCGCTCAAAGTCCGTCAACTGCACATACGGTTCATGTCCACGCTGTCGCGGCATGCTACCAGTGTTAAAGACTGCGATGGAGCTCCGTATGCCACGGCAAACTGGCTGACACTGACGGCGGCGGTGCACAAATGCTGCGCAGCTAGCGCCATTCGACGGCCAACACCGCGGTTCCTGGTGTGTCCGCTGTGCCGTGCGTGTGATCATTGCTTGTACAGCCCTCTCGCAGTGTCCGGAGCAAGTATGGTGGGTATGACACACCGGTGTCAATGTGTTCTTTTTTCCATTTCCAGGAGTGTATTTCGTTAAAAATGTCCCACTGTGCTACTTGTCAGTCATTTAAAATCGCATGTTTATTTGTATCTTGGAATAGCAACGTGGCGGCATTTGGAGAAAAACGGTTGTTAGGATATAGAAAATATCGATGGTTGGATGGTGTGCTTACAGTAGAAATCAGTTTTTATGTTATTTATCACATTAATACCACATTACTGCAGTGGAAGAAGGTAAGGTGTTTGCATTGGTGTTACGTATCAGCCATCAGATGTTAGGATTCAGACATTAGGCGTTAGCCGTTGGGCATTCTCCGTTAGCCTTTACGTGTATTTAATGCCTCATTGTGCTTCCAATGTGTGCGAAATCTTACATGTAGTCCAATTTTTATTTTAACTCGAAATGACGTAGACTTTTTGCTTCTATTATGATAAGCATGCAATTTAATAACTAATACAGACTTCTAAATTATATCTGTAATGTTAATTGATGGGAACCGCGCAACCAGCCTTGACCGCGATTTTCAATAAGAGCAATAATTGTACTGCCTTAATCATCATCAACGTCGTAAGAATAAACCTGATGTAAACATTACACCACGTATTCTTCCGGATCTTATTGGATTTCGTTTCATGTGGAGCGGGAGCTAAGCCCTCTTGTGTAGTCAAGTACCAAAACAAGGATAACTTTTATGCCGTGCGTTACGCGCGAACCGGCTCAGCGATCTTTACTAACTCTTAATTAGTTTGGACTGTATAGTGGAGCCAACTGGTCCAACTAACCTGCGGCGATGTCAACATTTGTAGTTAAATCATAAAAAGGGGTGAGCAGAGAAACAGCACAGGTTCCAAGTCATTCAAGGCTTCTTAGAGGAGCATACGGAAAACATAACATGCTCTCGTTCTGAGCTATCATAGTAATGTAACTAAAAACAAGAGTAATGAAAAAGCGTAAATTAAAGACAGGGTAATTTTTCTGTGTGAATTATGTGTCGCGTAAAAATGTACAGCAGGAATTTCATTGCACAGTTTTATATTGAAACCACGGCAGGTCCCATGAGTCATCTACTAATCTCTGAGCTCCTTTCATATTCAGATTGCAGTGATACAGTACCAATCTAAAATAAAATGCATGACTCTGCTTCGTGTGAGACCGCATCTGACGGATAAAACAACAAACATAGTCCTTAAAAAGAGTGTTTCGTTCTAAATTTATAATGTTTTCTTAATTTAATGATGTTTAGTAACTATCTTTTTTTAAAATATCGATAAACATGATTTTGTACTTGCAACGAGAACTAGAATTTTGCTGCGATATCTAATTAGAAACAAGTAGTTGTGCATTGTTCGTACAAAAACGATGTTTGAATTTATGTTAATTGACATATATTTGATGAATGTAATACTTAAGTAATTTAGGTATTCGAACTGAACGAATACGAATCTGAAAGATGATGGAACCCAAGGAGATTCGAACCAGCAATCCACAGAACAACCAACAACACTTAACCAACGGTACCATTCACGCCACGCGTCCCGACAATAAAGCCCCCACAACTTTAGCAAACATGTGGCTCTGTAAGCTTCTGACATGTTAAAAACTTTAAGAACTTTCCGTTTCTCGCCATTTTTAACGGTGCAGCTCGTGCTTATTTGACTGCGAAGCAGGAATCAGAGTCAGCCATTTTGACAGTACGTGTTAACAGCGCAACAAAGCACAACTTTAGTGTCTACAGTGACTGCGACTGGATAATATTTTGTAGAATTAATACTTAATAACTAATTTATAATTAAGAATAGTTTTGATGACTGTTAACACATTAGAATAGGTTTTATTTACAGTAACAGAGAAATAAGATATGTACCACATAAATTTAACCTGCTTCCCAGGGATTAACAACACCAGTGTACGTACGCTCCGGCTGCTGACGAATCACCATGTTCGTGTTTGCTTACTTCAGGTTATTCTTATCAATAACATCGATAACTCGACGGATTATATGTGTTACTCCTAAAATGACGCTGGAGAACAATGTAAATGCTGAAATATTTAATGTGAGGGTGTACTGTGACTTACATCAGGAGAACACCTAATTAATTACATTCAGACCCCTTCAGTTTGCTGTATCTTACCTAAAAGCCATGGGGACACGATGACGTTGCAGGTAATCATATGATGTGCACTTAACGATCTTCAAGGTCAATCATTTCTTTGAAGATCCAGAGTCACCATTATACCCTCCAGCTAGCAACTATTCTAAATTCTTTGAAAATGTAGAACGTAAGTCAAAGGACTATGGACGTAACGTGAATCCATTTTTCCACTCTGGCGAATACACTGCCGAAACCATGTGCTATACAAGGCGAAACAACACAAAATAAAGCTAAAATTGCTGGGGAAAGGTGATTGCAGAAACTTTTTTCACTCACACACGGATATCATGATGGCTACTTACTTGACAGACACTAAAACGCATCCGCAGTCGATCTCTTCCCCATCTTCTTTATTTATCTCAATATTTGTTCTTTCTTTTTCTTAATCCGGAAAAATTTCATACAGAAAGATTAGTGTTGTTTAGGCAGTAAATGAGTATTATATAGATTTGGAATTCTTATTGCAGAAGAATCAAAGCTAGTATTTCACTGAATCAGATGTATTAAACTTAGTCAAGATTACAGTACATTCAGATATGCAGACTAAACGGAGATCATGTGCTCCAAAATTATTATAATAAAACATATGTTTCAAATAATGTGTACTTCATTGGACCACATTACATCCATTTTCCTTTAGTAGGTGTGGTTCAAAATGGTTCAAAATGGCTCTGAGAACTATGGGACTTAACATCTTGGGTCATCAGTCCCCTAGAACTTAGAACTACTTAAACCTAAAGACGTGACACACATCCATGTCAAACGCAGTATTCGAACCTGCTACCGCAGCAGTCGCGCGGTTCCGGACTGAAGCGCGTAGAATCGCTCGGCCACCGCGGCCGGCTAAATGTGCATAATAAGCCATTCGGTGTTGTAGCTTACCAGAGACAAAGCTTTTTCAACCGAAGGCTCGTTATAGCGTCAGCGCATTACTTATCATTTGGGGCAACACAGTCAGGATGAAAAGTGTAATCCGCTTAAAGTACTACGATTCTACTGCCTCGTGGATCTACTACACGCTGCTGATCTTCTTCGGTGACAATGCTCGTTAACGACGTACTTTCCTGATTCCCCTTTAAATGTAAATTCTAGGAAAACCTACAAAGTGCAAAATTACCCATATTTCCAGCTCAGAGAAACGGATACAGCAAGAAATATGCGCCATCCAGTTATATTAAGACCCGCGTTTGAGCAAAAGCAAAGTGGTATAACTTGCGAGAGTTGAGAATGGTAACATTTAATACATTTGAGCAAGGCAGTTGGCGCATTCGTACATCGGAAATCACGATACTAATGAATACCCACTATCTATCTAAGGACATCAGTTGTAAATGGACAGCTGAGACGACATTCGATTATGCAAAGGGAAAATGTTCATGGTCAGCAGTTAGACAAGTGAATGAGACTTGACGTTGTCGATCGCGAATTTCCACATGCTAATGTTACAGCTACCAACTGTCTTAGACGAAAGGTCAACATGTCTATTTACATCACACAATACATAAATCCTTTAAACGTTTATGTTTTCTTCCGTAAATCTTTAAATCTAATTTTCTTGATATGTAAAGGCTTAACACAAAACCTGAGGCATTTCAAGGGAAAATATAATATTTAATGACGACAGGGAGAACGTAGGTATGGTACAATGAAAAAATGTCACCGGTAATTACCCACCGTCTAATGCAGGGTTACCGACGTATTTTTTCGTTTGATAAAGACGTGGAACAGGTATTTTTATTTTCGATTTACGTACAATGCTTTGTGCTTATTTAACTAAATCGAATATCTATGCTTGTGGAAACAGTCTCTGTTCGTCTCCCAGTTACGAAAATGGAAAGATGTTCATTTTCTTGTTTATTTACAATTTGTACTCATGTAGAAGTATGATTGCTTCATATTGACGTCCTCCATACACAGTTTTTATACAGTCAGTAAAGAAAATATTGATATATATATATATATATATATATATATATATATTGTGAATATTGTCAATTCATTTTGAGCGCTATAGTTAAGCCTTTACATGTGACTACTATTTGCATCGCTTACTTTCACCTAAATTCCAGTCTCTTCTTGGTATTTTATTACACAATGTTCATTGTCATTTTTTTTTTTTTTTTTTTTTTTTTTGGACATCAGTCTGCTGACTGGTTTGATGCGGCCCGCCACTAATTCCATTCCTGTGCTAACCTCTTCATCTCAGAGTAGCACTTGCAACCTACGTCCTCAATTATTTGCTTCACGTATTCCAATCTCTGTCTTCCTCTACAGTTTTTGCCCTCTACAGCTCCCTCTAGTACCGTGGAAGTCATTCCCTCATGTCTTAGCAGATGTACTACCATCCTGTCCCTTCTCCTTAACAGTGTTTTCCACATATTCCTTTCATCTCCGATTCTGCGTAGGAGCTCCTCATTCCTTACCTTATCAGTCCACCTAATTTTCAACATTCGTCTATAGCGCCAATTCTCAAATGCTTCGATTCTCTTCTGCTCCTGTTTTCCCACAGTCCATGTTACACTACCATACAATGCTGTACTCCAGACGTACATCCTCAGAAATTTCTTCCTCAAATTAGACTTTTCTTGGCCAGAAATACCTTTTTTGCCATAGCGAGTCTGCTTTTGATGTCCTCCTTGCTCCGTCCGTCATTGATTATTTTACTGCCTAGGTAGCAGAATTCCTTAACTTCATTGACTTCGTGACCATCAATCCTGATCTTAAGTTTCTCGCTTTTCTCATTTCTACTACTTCTCATTACCTTCGTCTTTCTCCGATTTACTCTCAAACCATAATGTGTACTCATTAGACTGCTCATTCCGTTCAGCAGATCATTTAATTCTCCTTCACTTTCACTCGGGATAGCAATGTCATCAGCAAATCGTATCATTGATATCCTTTCACCTTGTATTTTAATTCCACTCCTGAATCTTTCTTTTATTTCCATCATTGCTTCCTCGTTGTACAGATTGAAGAGTAGGGGCGAAAGGCTACAGCCTTGTCTTACACCCTTCTTAATACGAGCACTTCGTTCTTGATGGTCCACTCTTATTATTCCCTCTTGGTTGTTGTACATATTGTATATGACCCATCTCTTTTTCAGAATCTCGAACAGCTTGCACCATTTTATACTGTCGAACGCTTTTTCCAGGTCGACAGATCCTATGAACGTGTCTTGATTTTTCTTTAGCCTTGCTTCCATTATTAGCCGTAACGTCAGAATTGCCTCTCTCGTGCCCGTACTTTTCCTAAAGCCAAACTGATCGTCACCTAGCGCATTATCAATTTTCTTTTCCATTCTTCTGTATATTATTCTTGTAAGCAGCTTCGATGCATGAGCTGTTAAGCTGATTGTGCGATAATTCTCGCACTTGTCAGCTCTTGCCGTCTTCGGAATTGTGTGGATGATGCTTTTCCGAAAGTCAGATGGTATGTCGCCAGACTCATATATTCTACACACCAACGTGAATAGTCATTTGTAACATTATAAAATGGGTTCAGTTACTGGACTTCTGGCTACATATAGGTTTCTAAACACTATTATGAAGGAGTTGACACAGTGATGTTACTGTTACAAGAAAATTTCTGATAGTTTTCGTTGAACTAATGTCACCGGTAATTACCCACCGTCTAATGTAGGGTTACCGACGTATTTTTTCGTTTCACTTCCCTTTTCGGTGTTGAAGAAATTAATGTGAAGTGGAAGTCTATTGCAGTTTCTAAACCAAAATCAATCATAGGATTACACAGTATATCTTATCCCCAGCGAATAAAGAGGTGAAGTTGTTTGAGGGTAATGATGAAAATGACATAGGTGATGTCACTAAGTAACAAAAAACAGCTGTTCCCTTATGGTAAAACGAGTATTTAATGATGTGATGATAATAATAATAACAATAATAATAATGACTTCTTCTTTTACGTATGAGCCACCGTCTTCCCATCTCGATGTTTCTTTCTTCTTCCTTCTGTCCATTTGGATCCGATCTGCTTATTGGGTTTCACACGGAAACCTTTACAATTTCATAATTTCTTTCCGAATGGCAGTCGCTCCCCGATACCCTGTACAGTAATTCATAATTCGTCCTTGTCAGTTCCACTCCTTTGCACCATATGTTATCCACTTTTTAACAACTGTGCTATTCATGATAATTATAGTGAATTTTTATAGTAACTAATTATTATAATGAATTAAGTAATTAAAATAATTATCTAATAACTGTTATTAGTGGAAGTCACCTTTAATAACTGTCATTGCCTGTTGAAAGAATATTTCTGTCGGTTTCTTTATGAGCATAAAAATCCAAGAAATTAACCAATACTCTCAAACACTGCAAATATACAACTTCATTTTATTTATGAGCCACCACAGCACATACCTTACAAAATAACAAAGGTAGAGAAACTTAATAAGTAACGTTGATATTTATAAATCTGAGTTGATTTCGTGGAAAAAAAGCTAAGTGGTACTTCGGATGGCCTGTTGCCAACATCTAACAGGTTCAATATATTACTGTAAGAAATTATAAAAAAGTTTTAATGTGCAACTTAACGTACGCATATAATTCATCTTTGTATATAACATCAATAATTAAGTTTAAAATACGTACCTTGTAGGTGAACTCGGTAGTTTAATGCAGGTTCTTAGCCAGCGTCATAATATCACGATCAAAATTTCTCGTGCTTCTCCTACTTAGATTTTCTGTCTGTAGTCACACGTCTTCGTTTCAGAAACCCGGTCTCCACATAAACAGTCGGGTTGAAAAACTGTAAGGGAGATGCTTCTAGTTTGATGAAAATTAAGTTGCCAACAGTCTTCACGTGCAGTAACGCTCTTAGTAATGTTAAGACGAGGTTCATTTGTGAAAATCCCATTTCACATTCTCTGGTTTATGTGGGTATGCAGTTTCATTTTTTTAATCAGAGGGAGTAGTTCCCTGCGACGTGCATACCTTAATACTGTGTGGTTTCGTCCTGTACTGTGTTTAATACTATCCACGTTATAATTTAGCATGTTCAGTACATGAAACGAGTGATGAACGTTCCATGTGAGATTTCTCAATTAGTGTTGTGACCAGTGACATTATGTGTAGTGGTACTATTTCTGTTTATACGACACGCTAGTGCCTCTTCAGAAAACTAGTTTGTTGATTTCTGATGATAGCCTTTAAAAACGGTTCTGAACAAACAAATTAGAAATAGCGGCTAGTTTGTTTTTCAACGCTTAACCTTGATTTCCTACCTGAAATCTCAGCTGAGTTTTAGATTTCCAGGAGACAAAAGGGCAGCGACTATTTTTAGCTAACAAATAAAATTTAGATACCTCCGGACAATAGGAAAAATATCTAACGTAGGTTTTATGAGGCCAAGTCCAAAAGTAAAAGGGAGTTTTTCAGAATGAAACTTTTTATTCGGAAAACAACATTGCGAGATCTATTTTTTCTCTACATAATTTCCCCCCCCCCCCCCCCCCCGTCCATGTACTTGGTCCATCTTTTTACGAGCTACCTGATTTCTTCGCGGAAGAACCTCACTGACATCGTGCATCTCCACTCTTGCATTGCCTCTTCAACTTCGCCAACCGACGAAAGCTTGAATTAATGCAGGTGTTCCTTCATGGGACCAAATTCTCAAAATCCCATGTAGGTGGTTCAGGAATACACAACACGGTTCCAGCAGCTCTAACTGATATCGTAGATGCGCTTGATATTTCCAGCCGTTTATCAGATCTGGAAGCTGGAGAGATCTGGAGAGATTGAATAAGAGTCTCTAACCGTTCTTTTCAGCAACATGTGGTTTTCTAAAGTTGTGTCCCCAGCGCAGAAGAGAGCTCGTCGGTCGTGGGTGGGACCTTCTTCGGCGGAGGCTGCTATGCTGTCATCTCGAAACTGTGCTTTTTATGGGACACCGTTGGTCCAGGTTAGTCTCTGTATCTACAGAGGGGTAGATCTGTAGTACTGACAATTCTTGTAGGCGACACTTCTCGTTAATGTATCCTATTTGGCTATTATATCAATATTCATACATTTTACACTGTCTTTTACAACACTCTACATAGCTTTCTTAATTGTACAGCAACTTTTCTGTCCAACTTCCGATATAGAGTACGAAACACATGTCCGCTCTCCTGAACGCCAGACACAGATTGACGCCCGAAAAATAGTGACTAGCGCAGCCAAAGTACTTCGTCTCACAGGCGCGCGAAAGCTACCCGAAGGTGTCCGAAGCACATCGTTTGTCATAGAGTTAGTTTTACGTTTCTCAACACGATTGAAATTTAATGAACAAAAACGATTGACTCATAGAGTAACCATGAGGGATTTTCATACTAAAAATGGGTTAAATACAACGAAAAGTACACAAATAATTAATTAGAGAAGCTAGGCGTTTAGGCGCCTAGAACCCTAATGTGACGACCAGTCAGACGCAATTTCAGTACAATTGGCGGGCTCTCGCTTGGGACTGATACGTATTGTACCATCTTTTGTTTGTACCGCACTCCACTTTTGTACCATATGCTACTTCAGGTGCTCCAAGCTGCATCAAGGGGAGCTTAAAGCAAAACAAAATATTGAGTCCACAGCCAGGAATGTCACAGTATGCTGCAGCTATACAACATCATCCCTCTCTTCTTCGTTTTTGTTTTGGGTTTCAGATCTCGCAGTAGCTGTAATTAACTATTCACTGTTTGAGCTTTAAGAGATTCGTGAATCAGTAATGGATCTTTCATATTCGACAATACCGTAATCGACAAATTTCCTGCATAAGTTTGGCTTCTGAAACATTTTCATGTAATCGAATTTGGAGGTTTTCACGCCACGTCGTGGCACGTACTTTACGTTTCGTAGCGTTGGATCAACGTCTAATTAGCTATTAATCTGCGACTGACAGAGACATTTCCTTTATCCGAAAATAGCCTCAAATGCGATTGCGACACTCCCAAAAGTTCCTGTCTTTGTTTTTCTGTAAACTGACGTGGTACCAAGCGATTAGAAACACTGCAACAAGTTACAGATGGTTTCGAGCTACATTACACAATACACTGCTCTATTATTAGAGCTGTGTATCGATTTCGGTCTATGGTCAGAACATCATCGGATCCATTATACCAAACAAAACCAAGACACTTATAGCAAAATGTATAAAACTAAAGTATGCAGCTGTTGCGTGAGACGACATTAAATACATCGTATCTTTCATTACTGTAACAAAATACCTACAAAACCGTCTTTGCTAAAAGTGATGTAAGATATGGTGTATTTAATGTCGTTTAACCTTCGTCACTGGCCCGTTCGTAAACGTTTGGCCATCCAGAAAGTTAATACATCGTAGTGCAATTGAATATTGTGAATAATCTCCCCAGGTCTAATCCTTCAGAGTACACAATATGTACGATTCCACTCATTTCTTTTTTGTGCATACGAACAAAGGGGTACTCATAAAAACTGATCTGAAATCACTAAAATCGCTACGAACAGAGCTATTCATTGTATCACCAGAGCCAACTCGCAAGATCAGCTCGATAAGGACTCTCATGGAGCAGGGAGAAAACTGACTGTATTTACTGATATTTTCTTCCTATTCACGTCACTCCGAAAGTTGGTAGACCGCAGAACGTTCCTTACCTGTTTGTTGACAGTCTGCTCTCGTATCAATTGCCAGGTTTAGCTTCATCCATCTACTACTAATTCAGCAGTCCACTTTTCTGCCCGTTCTTTCAGTTAGTAGGATAGAAGTAACGGAGAGGACGGTGGCAGATCATGATGCTCCCCTTAACTAGTAACTGTTTTGATTAGGGTGCTTGTGTATCCAGAATATCAACACTTTCGAGACGCAGTTAGTTCATGGTGTGTTCAACATTTTACTCCATACACGATACCTCGAGATCTTCTCTATGCCCCTTTTGTCGTCGTCTAAGTTTCTGCCCCATATAAACATCTGCACTTTAATAATCGTTTTCTGATAGTCAGCGGGACACTAATTCATATGTCTTCGTATTTTGGGTTTTGTTTGTGACCCAACATATTTCCGCACTTCACTGTCTCTAGAAATTTCTCAGTCATGAGTACATGACCGAGATGTTGCTCGTTCATGCCATTGTTAGTTTTCTGAAGTACCACTTCCTGGCCACAGCATTTATTTTTCTACAGATTAGGTAGAAGCTACAAAGGCGCAAGAATTAGTAGGCCTTACATAGCTCAATAATAATGATCGACGCAGTACCACAGTGGTTGCCGTGCAAAGAATTGATGTTGTAATAAGCACAGAACTGTAGGTAGTATACTATAATCTGCGAGTGCTGCCGTAGCTGTGTCCAACGTGCTACGTTTATGGCTGTGGCGTGTTAAAAGTATTGATCGTCATAAAAAATCAGCAGTTCTGCCTGAACATAAGAACAACTGAGAGTGCGTTCGGCAGCAAGGAAATTACAGTACGTAATGCCATTCTTCGTGTCAAACTCAAAGTAAACGCTACACATTCCGTGAGATATTGCGGCGATAGGCGTGATGGTAACGCCGAAAACGTATAAGTGATATACATATCAGAGTCATTACGTGACAGACCTGAGTCGGAATACAAACGTGAAATTTAGAAGCGTGCAAACAGAAAACGTCGATGGAGCGATTGTCACACCGAGCGTGCGCAGTAAACTCTGCTCCAAAGCCCGGCCGCGCAACGCAACAAAGCCTGCGGCGCGGCAGGCGAATAATTTATTCAGAACACACACACACACACACACGCACGCACACGCTGGCTGCGACCTGTCCGTCATGAGCGCTTACTGCAAACTTTATTTCGCCGAAATGCTGCGCGGTGCGGTTATTTAGCCGGTTTTAATCTGCGCGAACATCAGCGCCTGTCCGGCACGGTTTCCACCGCCAGCCCCCCCCCCCCCCCCTCTCTCTCTCTCTCTCTCTCTCTCTCCCCCACCCACTCAAACACACACACACACACACACACAGCAGCTTGATATTTAACGGGCAGCATGACGGTCGCAAAGAGTGCTGACAATTTGCCCACTGACAGTTAGTTCAGTCTCGTGTTATTCAGCTGTGGTTGTACCCAAAATTTTGCCATAATGTGACCGGAATTATTCTGTAACACAACTTCTCAGCAATCGAAAATGATTTGCTTGCCAGCCGCATTTTATTACTACGGAAGTAACCCATCATTTCCCACTACAAAGCTACTGTAAGCTGACTTCTGATCAGATACGTAACACAGGCTGTCTTATTGTGGAGGCCGCCATAAATAAATAATAGTCATAGATACAAAGAGGTCGGGCATGGCTTTGACTTTGTCTTCCTAACCCTTGAAGCCAACATCAGAGCGACGAGACCAATGGAATAATTAACTAGTCTCTCCATAATCCGAGGATGATGATTTCGCAACTGTACATTCAACTAATCAAAAGCTGCTCCATTTGCTACTGGGAACAATCTGTCTGCGCCTTTGCAGTAGGCCATTTTCAAGTAAATCTGGAAACTGTACTGTGGAGGATAGACATCAAAGTCACTTGATGTTACTTGAAGTGGATTAAGGCCCAATCTCTCTCACAGTAAGCGAAATTTAAACAGTGACAGTTTATCCCATTTGTAGCAGCTATCAAGCATTGTATCACGAATAAAAGACCGACAAATGTATACTAATATTACATATCGAGCAGTACAATTTATGAAGCACCTACGAAATTTCTCGTATCAGGTAAGGGTAATTTTGCTTTACTTCAGAAAAAAATGCAAGTAATGCCTGTTGGTCGGGCTTTATCCACAGTTCATTAAATACTCGATTGCCAGGTAAAAGCATTACCCATAAAATTCGAAACGTAGTACTTAGACGACTCTCTGTAATTACGTACTGTAAACGACCTGAGGCGCAGGAAGATAAACATTTTGTGACATTCCACCTGACTTCATATATCACTCAAGACTAAAGGTCTCCGTGTCGAAACATACGGACCAAAAATGTTTGCTGCCTGCCTTGTCCTTAAGTTTTGAAAGGGCCCACAATTTCCCTCAGCGAATATCCCCTTCCCGCCTCTCTGGGTGTCATTTGGTTAGGCATTTCACGCAGTGATTGCGCTAGCAATAAGCATTCACCTTAGCAATAAGCATTCACCTTTCACTCACTTTCACAGATATTAATGAAATGGTTGTTTTGCTGTCATTAGAAAAGACATTCACTTTCATCCACCACGTCCGTTTTAAGAAAAAGGTTTGTAGCAGTTACCACTGTAATTAAACCTAATGTACATACTGAGACATCGTGACTAGAAGCAGACAATATTTAGAAGACCGAACTAATTGACGAAATGTTTGTAGTGAATAAATTAGTACTGACCAACCTTCACCATTCGTCTGGCTTTTTATTTGGGAATGAAATAACACCCAGATTTCGCATAGTAGCAGGCTTTTGCTTTAACATCTAGAGAAAATTCAGCAAATGAAGTTTCCGTCCCAGAAACCTTCTTACTGAAGGTCTGATAATAATAATCCCTCATTATGCAACATTCACCGTATTGATTCACATGGATTTGTTGGCAAACAGTAGCAAACTTCAGTTAAACGTAGTTTTACTTGTAATGAGGCAATATGTTTGCGTGACTCAACTTACGCACGCCATCATATCGGTAAAACTACGATGAAAATTTGTTAGGTTTGTGCAGAAGTTCATAGCATTTTTTTATGTTGGTATTCCGGTGGCTGTGAAATTACTTATCAATTCCATTTTTTTCTTTTTCTTCTGTCTTTCACGGTTACAATTGCACTTAAGACATTGTTATTCTGCCATTTGGAGATAGGGAGAGGATAGTGAGCGAAGCTGTGAAAGCTAGAAAATGGAGTGCCCAGTGGAGAAATCGGAACATATTCCTCTGTCTGATTGTGAGTTAAATAGAGAGGTGATACCAGTTGAAGCAGCCAGAATTATTTGCGGCGTGAATAAGGGATGATGTCATTGGACAGTGCGCGGCAAGAAAATTGTTGTATCGCTTAAAGAAGGATCGTTTTGACATTAGGGAGTCTGTCGGTGTTTGATTTGATGAAGAGCGTTTAAGCGCTTTAAATCACACTGATTCACGCCGGTGTACTCTAGAACTGGCAGATGCAATGCACTGTCATCGTTCCACTAACGTGCCACATTTGAATGCAGGGGGGAAGGTTGAAAAATCGGATGTAAAGGTGCCGCCTGCTACATGCCAAAATCACAAAAATGACCTCTTGGCCATCTGTGCATCCCTGCTTGCTCTTCAGAGACAGTTCCCATCCTGAATCAGAAATGGTGTCTTATGCTAACGTAAGGAAAGGAAAGGAGTGGTTGAGCCCAAACAAAGCAGCAAATTCCCGTACAAAGATCTACGCGTATCACAAAAGGTAATGTTAAGTATCTGGTGGAACAAAGGCACTGTTGTGTACTACGAATTGCTTCATCGAGGTATAACCGTCACTGCCAACATTTAATGTCAGTAAATGGGACGTTTGGAGACGTAATCCAAAACCAACGACCAGGAACACTGCCTGAAATGAATCTATTCCATGATTACGGCGCGGGTATTCCGCTACACATACAAACACTGTACAGGAGTTGGGTTGGAAAGTCATTTCGCCCCTGTCTTTTTCACGTTATCATGCGCCCTCAGATTTTCACCTTTTCTGCCTTCTTTCTAATAACATTTCAGAAACGTCCTTTCCCGATAAAAACGTGCACCGAACATGACTCTATTTCTCAAAACCAAGTTATTTCTATAGTCACGGAGTCGAAAAGCTACCCTCTCGAAGACGGATGGTTGTAAAGTGTGCTGGAGAATATATTATTTATGAGTTAACTCGATGTTATTATCCTGACACTACATCTGGCAGTTTTAGGTGGGGAGGGGTTTTAAGTGTGGTTTCAATAGATACCCATAGAGGCTGGGCCTGAACTACCACTGCCAACCGCAGTAGACAACCGCACGGTAGCCACTAACAAATGCTTTATGTACTCCAATTTATCTACTTTGTGGATTGAGTGAAGGGACTAATCGTGGTGCACGAAGGGATTCGAATGCGTGTCTTACCGCAACAAAAGAAATCAGCGACCCCTAAGATCGTTATGTCAGTTCTGCTTTCGTGGAAATGCAGAACGCGGCCCTAGGTTAGCAGTCCTTCAGAGGGGGGGGGGGGGGGGGGGGTGGCTGTAGGAGGTTTCGGGGCTTATCCTGACGCACAACTTCTTTCTTCACGGGCGCCTAAGTCCTCGTTTGTTTAGGGTCGCGGCTTACTGCCACGATATATTGTCCGCATAATATATGTATCTGTTGTGTTTATTAAACTTAAACGGAAAAACGCAGTGAACTCATGCATCAACCCAATCAATTATACTGAATACTGAATATACCGCTGGTGAAAATGAGTGTCAGTTAAAGTGGATTTTACCTAGATAAACCCGATTAGACGAAATAACGCAGTTAAAACTGTTTTGACCTATGTTAACATTCTTTTAGATTATACGTCATGCAATAGAACGATTCTGATTGGTCGAGTGGCGCCGCCAGATCTGGGAGGGGCGTGTCTATCGACACGCTGCCCCCTCTCCGGACACCAGGTCAATCTTCCTCTAAGCACTTGTAGATCGTCTTGTAAACATTTCATGGCAGATGCAAATCAAGAAGCTCAATGGAAAGACGAATTGGCCGAGCGAGGTGGCTCAGTGGTTAGCACACTGGTCTCGCATTCGGGAAGACGGCGGTTCAAATCTGCGTATGAGTATCCTGAATTAGGTTTTCCGTAATTTGTCGAAATCGCTCAGGGAAAATTCCGTTAGAGTGATTCGTAATTATTTTTTAAACCCGTGTGTATTTGTAATTATTATTTGTTCTGCTCAAATACGTACGAAGATATGCGAAATTGCATCTATGACAATCATAAAATTCTGTTTCAGAACAAAAAGAAAAAAAAATTAATTAGTCTTCCTAGTAATCATAAAGAAATGAGTTCTCACATATCTGAGCGTGTGTTTTAATTTTTTCTGTAAAGACTGTTCTGCAGTGCTCCTGTACGCAGCTGCGTGTTGAGCTACTTGCTAATAATATTTAAAATGCAGTACCGCTATCCATGCAGAATGCAATGCATGGTTATAGTAACTGCACTAACTACTGCGATGTTATATATGAGAGAGAGAGAGAGAGAAAGAGAGAGAGAGAGAGAGAGAGGAACTGAGTGATCAGGAAGGGTCTGGTCAACT
Source organism: Schistocerca gregaria (assembly GCF_023897955.1). Lineage (NCBI taxonomy): Eukaryota > Metazoa > Arthropoda > Insecta > Orthoptera > Acrididae > Schistocerca > Schistocerca gregaria. The sequence goes on along the minus strand of NC_064926.1, from coordinate 294,234,162 downwards.
AGCCATAAATAGTGTAAAAAATGAAAGAAGCCAATAAAGACTATGCTCACAAAATAGATTATTCAAACACTGACAAACTTTACATAAACTTTTAATTATTTCACAACGTCTACACTCAATAAACACTTTTCTGGCCACAACATAGACACGAATGTTACTCTGAGTGCATCCACGCACATATCTGACTAAATCCCTCCGGTGAGCAAGCAAGCAGTAACTTAGTTCAACAAAATGCACATTACCAAACATCCTCAATTAATACTAAAGTCTCCTCCGGCGCTGGTGGCACGATCACGGCACGCTGCGACATCTCATGTCGCGCGGCTTCTCTCCACTGCAGGCAGCGTCCGATCACTCCCGTTTCCTCTCATGAGCTGTTTGCTCGCTACTACTCGCGATAATAATATCTAGGATTCAGCGTTTGTGTATGCACACTAGTAAAATCATTTGTCAACTTTGCAAAGACGTATTAACTTCCAACTGTCAATGGTTCCTTTGAAATGGCGCAGCCGATTTCCTGCCCCATTCTTGAAACATTCCTAGCCTGTGCTCCGTTTTTAATGAACACGACGCTGGCTGGACGTTAAACCCTACATTTCCTTTTCTTTCTTTAGCGAAAGACAAGCTTTTAAAAAGGGTATTACCGAATGTCGAGCACGTAAAAGAGCGAAAACACAAACATAACCACTACAGTGTGATGAAAAAAGAATCTTACCATAAAGTATTGGACGAAGCTGAAAAAGCACAGTTAGCTGCAACAAGACACAGATACAGTACCGAAGATTAAAGCTGTTCAAGTTTATTATCCTTTTTATCGCGGAAGGAGAGAAAAAGGAAGAAAGCTAGATGAACTTTCCGCCGTTTTTTTCGACGTTAGAGTTTTCATTGTGAAAACCATAACAAAAATTTACTTTTCAAAGTATTGCACATCTCTTTCTACATCGTCCTCCCATTTTCGGGCAGCATACGAGTCCCGCGGCGGAAGAACTGGGCATCTATGGAGGAAATCTATCGATAGATAAAGTTTTGCACTGGTTCATATAACCGAAAGTGATGGTCAGCCAGGCCTCGTGCTGGTGATTGGAAAAGGTGGTTCCAAATGTTCAAATATGTGTGAAATCTTATGGGACTTAGCTGCTAAGGTCATCAGTCCCTAATCTTACACACTAACACACACACACACACATACACACACACATGCCCGAGGGAGGACTCGAAACTCCGTCGGGACCTGCCGCACAGTCCATGACTGCAGTTCCCGAGTGCGCGGCAAAAAGGTAGTACTCAGAGGAAACAATCAATGGAGAACTTTTCCAGGTGTGTTTTGAAAGGTTTAAGACGTAGGGTCGAGAACTTCATGCTGCAAAATCACCTTTCCATGCCTGTTGCTGCATTGTGGCCGTTTGTCTTCTATTGCTCGGCTCAAGCGCATTAGCTTTCTATAACGATCTCCTGTGATTGTTTTGTTGGCTCCTCTCTTCCACCACCATACCGGTCTTAGTCCTCAAAATCACCTTTCTTGGTATGTTGAAGCCATTCTATGCACGTTCCTTCACTAACAGATGCTTCAACATAGGTCTTATCGAACATGTTTGAGCCTCAGTCACAGATTTATCCACGTTAAGGCATAAAATTAAAACATATCGCAAATGACGAGCACTGGACTCCTGAAATATTAAGTCACGGATAACGTTATGATGCAATCACAAATCGCCTAATATTTTTATGGCGTTATGTTTACAAACGCCTAAGCTTAGTGTACGACACGATCTACAAACGCTCCACCACTTACCACTACGACCACCTATTGCAAAACGTCGGAAGAAACGTTGTAGGCCTAATATTAATGATGTGCTGTTTGTCATGAGGTTCGAGGCAGACTAAGAGTTGAAACTTCAACTGAATATGTGAACATAACGATAGAGATAATCAATATTTATTTGTCTATGTGTGAAATTTGTCAGCGTTAGCAGAGTATGAAGGAAAGGGTTCTTCTTTTGACAGCTATATTTCATTCAGATATGAGCAATTGCTTCCCAGTAGATCTCATCGATATGCAAACGCTAGCAACTAGTGGATTTAGGTATGTAATGGTATATCAGCACCAACTGAGGCAATTTGTTGCGTTAAGCGCACTGCTAAACAAAAGAGCCGTGGAAGCGAAACATAAATTAAAAAATAACCATGTTTCCCGGCTGCAATTAGATTTACCTAATGTTCAGAGTTAAAACTAGTCTCATTTAAAATTCAAACGTGTACAGCAGTAAATTTTAGTTATAGCTAGGAGTTTCTAATTATAACAATGCCATTCGGTATAAGTTAGATTTAAATAGAGAAAACGCGCTCTTATAAAAAACTGATTTTGACTACAGCATTTACATTCGTCAAACAGACTGGCAGCGCCCTCCCACACTACCGTGTTTATCTATCGCTTGGATTGTAAACTTATTACTACATGGTTAATTAAATTAGCCTTAAGATACTAATTCATTATTAGACTGTCTCAGTATTTTTAATACGTAAAGATGTTCCTACTGTTACAGTTAGGTTTATTTCTTTACACCCTGTTAGCCTTAAGATACTAATTCATTTTTAGACTGTCTCAGTATTTTCAATACGTAAAGATGTTCCTCCTGTTACAATTAGGTTTAGTTCTTTACACCCTGTTGCATGGTATCTGTATACAGAATGGATATTACGTCTGATATTCAAGGAGCACTTTTTGGACACTAAGTCCCACATAAACATTCCCTGTCCATCAAAAATGAATAAAGCGAATTTAACCAAATGGAATCTTAACTAATAGTAGCTGTGGTCCTGAAGACTCCCGTACTTCTACAGCGCAACGTACCAATTTGTTTAATATCAGTAATATTTTATTATTGCCTGTTGGTGAACCCACCCCAATGTTCAATCCAATTTCAGTCCTTTTAGCAATATTCAATATTTGCCTAATGAGCAACATAGTAACCCAAAATTATCCTTTCATATTTTAGTTGATATATTTCCCTGAAATAACGTTTCAACCCAACATAATCACAACGCAGTAAATAAATGCGAGTACCCTCTATCTCGAAGTTCTCGAGGTAAGTTGCCGTTTATAATCTGAAAATGATTTACCAACCCATGAGTGGTTCTTTATGAACATCTACTACACACAAAAATGGTCATGACTGCAAAAGGTCATCTGAATTAGTTACCAGAGTATATCATTTAAATATTCCTTGTAGACATTGTGCTATGCCTCATATGTGCTCGTTTCTACTATGTGATTAAATCAGTACTTCATTTAACCACATTTATGAAAGATGCGAGTCTGAAATAAGGATATGAGATTTGTATTACGTTTGTAAAAATTACTGCGTTTCAAATTAGAAGAGGTCAGACCGCTTATTCAAAACACCTACTACTCGCACCGCAGACATATAAAGAAAGATCAATTCATTAACATACGCTTAGAAAGGCTGAGCAAATGTAAACGTCTCCTTGTGTTACCGAAACAGCGCGTAGAGAGGAACTGTATATCTTTTCACCACTTCGAGCCCACTGCCACTTTTAGTAATTTTATTGGTTTTCGGTACGAGACAGTACAGACATGTCAATAGCGTAATTCAGTCACTGCGATACGAACATAAGGACAACACGAGTCCTCGAGCGAGAAAATCTCCGACGTGGCTTGAAATCGAACCCGGCCCCCTTCAGTTAGCTATCTGCCTCTTTTATCGTCCAGCTGCCAATGTGGACACACATTGCCAGTCTCATAATGTGTTACTGCAGCTACACTCGTTACAACATAATATTACTCTCGAGCAAAATACATCTTTCCTCCAGAGCAACCCATACGGAATAGATTGAAGCAGATCGCAGTGTTTTCTTTTAAAACAAGCAAGCTATGTGTGACGACCACGCTTTCCCTACACTTTGGTCGAAGAAGCGCAGGTCTCAAAGACCTCAGGTAGATGCACTTTGTGACCGAAGCAGCCGTGATATACAGAAACCAATCAAACTGCCACAGATGTAATGACAAACATCGCTCGTCAGATGAAGATACATGATTGTAAGAATGATGGTCGATTATATGGACACCTCTTTTCTTGAAACAGACTTTTCTTCCTTTGACATGTTTCGATTTCCTTCCGTAAGAGCAGAAATTTTTCAATAGTGCTGTTACTAAAAAATTAATATCTAAATCGTTGAGAAATAAATTCAGTATTAATGTTTGAGTCTTTGGGTGAAATTTAAGCAGACAGTGTTATCATTAGTGTTATATGCAGGGTGATGAAGTTACAAACATTTAATGATGATGGAATAGAGTAAATGTATCATTTTAAGGCAAAAAATCCTTTTCCGGAAAGATCGAATCTATATTTAAAAGCAAAAACTATTCTGATACCTCTGAATGTAGAATACATGTACCGGTAGTGTTGTTGCTAAGACTGTAACACAGGCAACTTCGGAAGGCGGTAACATGGACCATATCCAAATAATATGTCTTGTAAACATGCATACATTGAGAGTTATGAGCACTTGCTCATCTCTGATATTGTGTAACACGTCTCTTCTATTGAATAAGTGCCCATAGATCTTAAGGTATGCATTTTAGGGCCCATGTTTACAAGATTCTTTTCTTGTTTTTGTCCGTACTACCGCCTCTGACAGTTGCCTATCCTACAGTCCTAACAATGACTTTACCGGTTCATGTCTTCCACTATCAGACATCTTGAAACAATATTCGCTAAGTAACTTTCGACTCAGGCGTTTTCGGACAAGTGTCTGTTATACCTCTTCCTTGAATATTAGTAATATCTTGTTTATCATTGTATTTATGTTCAAGAAGCAAGGAGGTAAGTTGGTTCAAATGCCTGTGAAATCCTAAGGGACCAAACTGCTGAGGTCATCGGTCTCTAGACTTACACACTACCTTAAAATAACTTAACGCTAAGGACAACACACACACCCATACCCGAGGGAGGACTCGAAGCTCCGGCAGGAGGGCACACGCAGCTGGTGACATTGCGCCTCTAACCGCGGGCCTCTCCTCGCAGATGGTAAATTGGTAATCGCGTACACTCCAGTACTGTTACAAGTAGAGTACTGTCACGCGCTACACGTACGTCTATACTCGCCACTGGATGAAGTCCCCATTTAGAAAAAAAAAAAAAAAAAAAAAAAAAAAAAAAAAAAAAAAAAAAAAAAAAAAAAGAAATCAGGACCTAAAGTATCTCAACTTGACCAGTCACGATATTCATTGGTAGGATATGTAAATTTACGTTCGCTGCCTTTCGATTCGTCGTCTGCTATTATAATCGATGATGATAATTCCGACAGTTTATTCGAATCTATGCATCCTAATTTTATTTATTTTCGATATTATCGTGCTTCAAGCTATATTTAAACCAGTAGTCATCTCACACTTGATTGATGTGACTACTACCTTTATAGCCTTACGTTATCACAACAGTAAAAACTATTCCACAAGAGCAAAAAGCAAACTTGTAGCATCGTATTATTGCGGTTAATTTCTTGTATAATATAAATACTAAAGGAGATACTGTGATAAGCGTGTTGATACTTATTCAATATCAGCTTCCCTTATACACTCCTGGAAATGGAGAAAGAACACATTGACACCCGTGTGTCAGACCCACCATACTTGCTCCGGACACTGCGAGAGGGCTGTACAAGCAATGATCACACGCACGGCACAGCGGACACACCAGGAACCGCGCTGTTGGCCGTCGAATGGCGCTAGCTGCGCAGCATTTGTGCACCGCCGCCGTCAGTGTCAGCCAGTTTGCCGTGGCATACGGAGCTCCATCGCAGTCTTTAACACTGGTAGCATGCCGCGACAGCGTGGACGTGAACCGTATGTGCAGTTGACGGACTTTGAGCGAGGGCATATAGTTGGCATGCGGTAGGCCGGATGGACGTACCGCCGAATTGCTCAACACATGGGGCGTGAGATCTCCACAGTACATCGATGTTGTCGCCATTGGTCGGCGGAAAGTGCACGTGCCCGTCGACCTGGCACCGGACCGCAGCGACGCACGGATGCACGCCAAGACCGTAGGATCCTACGCAGTGCCGTAGGGGACCGCACCGCCACTTCCCAGCAAATTAGGGGCACTGTTGCTCCTGGGGTATCGGCGAGGACCATTCGCAACCGTCTCCATGAAGCTGGGCTACGGTCCCGCACACCGTTAGGCCGTCTTCCACTCACAACCCAACATCGTGCAGCCCGCCTCCAGTGGTGTCGCGACAGGCGTGAATGGAGGGACGAATGGAGACGTGTCGTCTTCAGCGATGAGAGTCGCTTCTGCCTTGGTGACAATTATGGTCGTATGCGTGTTTGGCGCCGTGCAGGTGAGCGCCACAATCAGGACTGCATACGACCGAGGCACACAGGGCCAACACCCGGCATCATGGTGTGGGGAGCGATCTCCTACACTGGCCGTACACCTCTGGTGATCGTCGAGGGGACACTGAATAGTGCACGGTACATCCAAACCGTCATCGAACCCATCGTTCTACCATTCCTAGACTGGCAAGGGAACTTGCTGTTCCAACAGGACAATGCACGTCCGCATGTATCCCGTGCCACCCAACGTGCTCTAGAAGGTGTAAGTCAACTACCCTGGCCAGCAAGATCTCCGGATCTGTCCCCCATTGAGCATGTTTGGGACTGGATGAAGCGTCGTCTCACGCGGTCTGCACGTCCAGCACGAACGCTGGTCCAACTGAGGCGCCAGGTGGAAATGGCATGGCAAGCCGTTCCACAGGACTACATCCAGCATCTCTACGATCGTCTCCATGGGAGAATAGCAGCCTGCATTGCTGCGAAAGGTGGATATACACTGTACTAGTGCCGACGTTGTGCATGCTCTGTTGGCTGTGTCTATGTGCCTGTGGTTCTGTCAGTGTGATCATGTGATGTATCTGACGCCAGGAATGTGTCAATAAAGTTTCCACTTCCTGGAACAATGAATTCACGGTGTTCTTATTTCAATTTCCAGGTGTGTATCTTGTATACACAGTCAGAAATTGTGCTTACTTTGATTCTCAGACAGCGCAAAATGTCATATGCGACACTGTCTATAATAACATATCTGCGTCAGCCATTCCGCACGGATGGTGGCTGCAGAGGCACTTAGTCCGCACTGGGTAACGGTGAAACGAGTCACGGACGAGAGAGCGGAAAGGCATAAATGATGATAATTTATTTTTATTGACGAAATATATTTTATAACTATGGTTTTGATATCATTACTGCAAGAGAGAAATATTTTTTATTGATTTGATGAATATTTCGTAATATGATCATAATTAGTTTACTGTGTTGTAAATGGGCGCGAGCTGCCACCAGCAGATCATTGTAACAGTCTGGTATCCAGCACAGAACGCTTGATTAGTTAACATTAGTGAGAAAATATTAACTCAATAAATTCTGCCTTTTGTAGTCTACGAAGCACTTATATATTTTGTAATATCAGTTTTTGGCAGCTCTTGATTGTAATGGATAATACTTCTGTCAAATGACTTTTATAATTCTGCCAATATACTTATTAAAAGATTAAGCTTTAACGTAATTTGTACCACGTCATCATCCACTTGTCAATCTATGTCACTCACTATATAAAGTTCCACAACTGTAACTTAAAATCCAGACACATTACGTGGACTCACTGCACACGGAGATTACCTGCAGTTAGTTTGCCACCCAAAAAATGATACCGCCTTTTTATTTGCCCTAATAACAGTAATAGCAGCAATTTTCAAAGAGCAGTTGCCTGACCATTATTCATTGCCACAGGTAAGCCAAAAAGAGAAAAATAAAAATAAAAAAATACACTTCATATTTCAATGGACTTCCTTTCATTCAACAAGAAATCGGTTAAGGTTTTTTTCAAATTTTATGTCAGAGAAGTACGAAACAGAGTTTTACGATAGTTGACAGGAAGTTATGTACAATCTGGTTTTGTGTATTAGGTGATTCAGTACACCTAGGCTACCTCTAAACTACACAATAAAATGAAAGCAGCGAAACTGACGCACAAGTCGCCGAAGATTTACGTCGAATGGCTTGCAGTAGGCTAGGTGACACATGGCTTTTATTTTTCAGTAGCAAGATCATTAACTAGTATTTTTTTCGGGTAGGAAGTTAAATGCTTGATGTATGACTACTGATCTTACTCTTTCGAAGAATGCGTACCCGTTCTCTAGGATTTAGGTCTATATGATACGGTGTAAGCAGAAGGGAAACTTTTTCTTGCAAAATTTTGTCAGTGTTGTGATGAGGACAAGGTTGGTTTGGTATTAATTTATTAGTGGCAAAAATTGATCTTACGTTGTCGCTAAGATTTTTCAACTTTTTTCTTCACGTTTCCATACATTCTCCGAAGATTTCCCCTTACGATCGTCAACCATCAACATCTATACGAAGGTGTACAGGAGAGTGAAAAATGTTTTTTAGCGTTCTCCACTTTTCAACTCTTTCATTTATCTCTGTGATATTTGATCCCTAATACCAGCGAACACTGGCACATAAAATGAATCAATAAATACGTTAAAATATAATGTGTAGTTCTTTCTTTCTTGTAAACTGATGAACTGTAGACAGGAAAATTGAGAGAAAGTAGTGAACGGCCGTATGTTACAAATCGCTATTTTTGGACAATACAGCTGAAAATTCGATGTTTTCATTCCACTTTCAATGATATTGTCGTATTATGAAGTCATTTCACAACGCTCTCACAGCATAATCTAGTGGAGGGGAAACGCAGAAATACAGTTAATATGTACAGTTAAATTTGGAAAATTAGAGATGGCTGTTCCTTCATTTCCCCTAGCAAAAACGACATCTATGTTGTGAAACTTACAGCAAGCAGTTTAAATGCGCTTGAATGTGGTTCTTTGCAACGTTTTGCCAAGTTTCTTCTAGGTGTCAAAGTAAATTTTCTCAGATCCCTATGAAACGCGAATACAAGATCCATTACAGTTTTCGAAGGGATCTATCTGTACTATCTATGTAGAACTAAAGATATTTTGAATCTGCAGGCCTTTCCCATGCAGTTCTGCACCGCCCTGAAGCTTTGTGACCTATCGGACAATAACTGCAGTAAGGGATTAGAAATATCTCTAGAGTAACCAATCAATTGCTGAGAGACGCATCTATGTCCTCAACAAGCTTTGTATCTAAGGTCATGTGACTTCAGTGCGGCATAACAGTAGGGACTAGAGATCCATGATTACAGCAAGCGCGTCAGCTTGTTTCCACTGTCTTCATAACAAGGACGTTAGAATGAATGATACTTTAGTACAAATGCACTGGAGGCAGTTTTTGATGACAGCGGTCTCCTCCATCAACATACCCTAACATTCTGCATACCAAAGGTTGGACAGGAATGGAAACTGTTCTTCATATCAGGCTACATGTTTGACAACTAAGTTGCTCCGTAGCTTTTAGATATTTTTTGTTTTCTCTCCTTCAGTGATAAAGTCGAAATAGGTGACGTTTATGAGGATTATATTTGCAATAATTTGCAGGTCGTCGCCGCAGTTCCGTAAGAATGGCTGTGCAACCGTTGTCCCATGACAGATTTGGTTACTATGACTTTTGTGATAAGTGTTGAACACCTCCATCATCTTGGAGCTGTTAGATTAAAAGCGTCATCCTGAGGTATTCGTATAGTGAAATAGTTTGCATTTCTATTTTTTACACAGAGTTCTTCAAACCCATTACAGTCGAGAAACTATTTCATCTTCAGTAGAGAGCCGGCCGTTGTGGCCGAGCGGTTCTGGGTGCTTCAGTCTGGAACTGCGCGACCGCTACGGGCGCGGGTTTGAATCCTGCCTCGGGCATGGATATGTGTGATGTCCTTAGGTTAGTTAGTTTTAAGTAGTTCTAAGTTATAGGGGACTGATTACCTCAGACTTTAAGTCCCACAGTGCTCAGAGACATTTGAACCTTTTTCTCCGTAGGGAACTTTTATTGCTTATAGGCAAAAAATACACAAATGTTTGTTAAAAGTCAAACACGCAGGAGCAGTGGCCTGCAACGCCGTGTAGAACAGCGGAAACACAATAACTGATATAAATAACGAAGAGGTGGCGTGGACGTAGGCCCAACATCGCTTTCTTTTGTGTAACTAGGTTCAAAATGGTTCAATTGGCTCTGAGCACTATGGCACTTAACATCTATGGTCATCAGTCTTCTAGAACTCAGAACTACTTAAACCTGACTAAACTAAGGACATCACACAACACCCAGTCATCACGAGGCAGGGAAAATCACTGACCCCACCGGGAATCGAACCCGAGAACCCGTGCTTGGGAATTAAGAACGCTACTGCACCACCACGAGCTGCGTACTGTGTAACTAGGCAGGTCAGTGTTACACAACGCTCAGTAGGGGCGGAGGCGTCATATGAAGTGTAAATGTGTAATCAAGTGCCACTATGCTTAGCCGACATCATAGGGTGGAATATCGGCATTTGAGTGCATTCGAACGGGGCAAAATAATTGGTTTCTGGGAGGCGGATTTGTTTGTTTCGTGACATTGCGGATCGTACAAGGCACGCTCCTTCAATATTACGGCCTCAGTACTACCATAGGAGAGTAGAAACCCGTACACAACGCCGACAGGGTGTATATGTATTAAACCGGGGACCTAGAAGTGACAGCCGCGCTGGATTAGCCGAGCGGTCTTAGGCGCTTCGGTCATGGACTGTGCGGGTGGTCCTGGCGGTGGTTCGAGTCCTCCCTCGGACATGGGTGTGTGTGTGTTTTTCCTTGGGTTAATTTAGGTTAAGTAGTGTGTAAGAAATTTCTGAGGATGTACGTCTGGAGTACAGCATTGTATGGTAGTGATACGTGGACTGTGGGGAAACCGGAACAGAAGAGAATTGAAGCATTTGAGATGTGGTTCTATAGAGGAATGTTGAAAATTAGGTGAACTGATAAGGTAAGGAATGAGGAGGTTCTACGCAGAATCGGAGAGGAAATGAATATGTGGAAAACACTGATAAGGAGAAGGGACAGGATGATAGGACAACTGCTAAGACATGAGGGAATGACTTCCATGGTACTAAAGGGAGCTGTAGAGGGCAAAAACTGTAGAGGGAGATTGGAATACGTGAAGCAAATCATTGAGGACGTAGGTTGCAAGTGCTACTCTGAGATGAAGAGGTTAGCACAGGAAAGGAATTCGTGGCGGGCCGCATCAAACCAGTCAGTTGACTGATGACCAAAAAAAAAAGTGTGTAAGCTTAGGGACTGATGACCTTAGCAGTTAAGTTCCACACACATTTGAACATTTTTAGAAATGACAAAGAAGCATTATCCCGCAGTAGCCCTTAGTCGCTCACAAACCCACAACAGCCCACATCAGTCTCCCCACGCCACCTCACACAGAACCCAGTGTTATTGTGCGGTTCGGCCCCCAGTGGACCCTCCGGGAACTTCTCGTACAAGACGAGTGTAAACCCAAATGTTTGCGAGGTAGAGTAATTATGTTGTAAGCGTAATTATGGCGTAAGCGTACGTGGAGACAGTGTTCGCGTAGCAATCGCCGTTATAGTGTAACTGAGGCAGAATAAGGGGAATAAGCAAGCATTCGCCGAGGTAAATGGAAAACCGCCTTAAAGATCATCCACAGGCTGGCCGGCACACCGGACCTCGACACCGGACTTCCCACTCGGGAAGTAGCGCATCAGACAGTGTGGCTGGATGGGCGGGCCTGCCGATAGGATACTGGACGACACAATGGAACTACAGTGCAAGATGACCACCTTCTCGTTGGCTTGGTCGCCACGCACAGAGCAGCTCCGTCCACAGTATTGGTGCGACATTGGAGAACGGAAACGGGTGTGCACATGACTGCGTCGCCAGCTGAGTGCTGTATTGTGTGTAATGGACTGCTGAAAATGAAATGTCGTGTGACGAGGGCCTCCCGTCGGGTAGACCGTCCGCCTGGTGCAAGACTTTCGAGTTGACGCCACTTCTACTACTTGCGCGTCGATGGGGATGAAATGATGATGATTAGGACAACACAACAACCAGTCCCTGAGCGGAGAAAATCTCCTACCCAGCCGCGGATCGAACCCGGGCCCTTTGGATTGACAGTCTGTCGCGCTGACCACTCAGCTACCGGGGGCGGACATGGCATGCTGACAAGCACGCCATTACGCCGGTTTCCATTGACTACAACCCACCAACACCGCAGTCGGCAATGGACTTCTCAAATCTGACAGTGCCGTTATGAGTGGTGATATGTAGTGTTTTCAGAAGAGTAACTCTTCAGCTTGTCCTACATTGATTGGCGTGTACGCGTTCGAAGCCGGCGTGGTGCACGCAATCGGGCAATCTGTGTTGTTGAACGGTGTAGCGGTCAAACACCCAAATGCGATGATTTGGGGCGCCATTGTCTATAACAAGAGATCTCACCTCCTACGCCTTAAGGACAATTAGAACAACTACCGTTACATCACGGATGTTCTATAGCCCGAGGCATTTCCTCTCCTACCGTCCAACGTGCCACATTTCAGCGGGGCAGCGCCTAGCCACATATGGCGAGCAGTGTGCAAGCCTTCTTTGAAAAACGACTGCTGCCACAGTTGACGCACTGTGGACGTATCTACAAAGCGCTTGGCAGTGTGTTTCCGAGAAACAAATTCGCGCTCTTTGGTATAATGGCACGACGACTAGAGACTCTGATGGCAGCGCATAGTGGAGCTGCTCCGAATTGAGTTTCCACAGTTACAGTGCATGTATACAGCCTCCGTAATGTTAATCATCTGTTTAGTGTCGCGTCCCCAATGGATCGTATAAATGTCACTGCGATCACATCTCTCACTTTTGGTGTGTTACTTTTTCCAAACAATACCGTCATACCACCGAGCGATTTTGGAGTCCTCTAACCGATCGTTTTGATGATATCCTGTTTATCGTAATTAAGAAACTTGTTTATAACTTCCTTTTTTGTTGTAGTAGACGGCATACCTCCCAATTTCTCTAATATTCTTACTGGTTTCGCCACATTTCCGTACTACATGTCTCTTTTTACATCTGGGCTTCTCAATGGACAGTCAATCAGCTTTGCGTTTTCGATGCACGTTGCATAGTTATGATTTCTTGTGGCTAGATGCTTGTCAGAAGAATCTAGAAAGCTGAATATCGACAATACATATTTTTCCTGATAAATTATAAGGTTGATCGTAGAAATTAACTAACTGTAATGAATGCCGTAACTGTGTCTTTATAGATAGATATAAACGCATCATTTTCGGTAGAAACATTTCCAAAATATGTGCCTGTACTTATTCCTATAAGGTCTGAGGAGGACAATTTTCAAGTAATTTCAGTTGATATCTTTCTTAATGTCATAAGAATCCATTTACTGTTTCTGCTTCTGCTTTTAAAAGTATTAGCTTTCGTCATATCTCGTTCTGTGATATTCGTTTCAAGTATTGCTGTTTGTGACCGTCAGTAATTTCTATGGCTCTAACATATCTCGTTTGTACTGTTATCTATTAATACCACGTGTAATTTGCATCGTCCGCTGAATCATCGGCACCTAAAGATACATAACAGCTCTCGTCCATTATCCCGAGACAAAATCAGTTACAGTACGTTTCGCAAGTACATCAACGCCTTCAGAAGTGGATACGTCTCAGACAATATTTAAGTACTTTTGCGAAAGTTACTGCAGCATTCATTTTCAGATTGGCGGTTATGAATCTAACAGAAGCAATTGTGACTGTTATACTCTCTCCCTTAGGTGATTAATATCCAGGATTATGTGTTTCACAGTAGTTGAGAGAAATGGCTCTCGTCTCGAGCACCACCACGTCTACTCAGGACATCAGCCAATGTCTGTAACCATATGGGCTTCGATTTCTGTGCTGTTTTGTAAAATATCGGATGCTGATTGCGCCGTTTTGCATTGGGGAGTGACTGAGGTTCTCCGCTAGAATTCTTCGTGGTCCAGAAAGGTGTTGTTGACATATACATGGTTCTGCTGTAAGTTTCGAAATATTAGAGTCGATTCATAATGCTGTCGTTTATGGCAGAAATATAATAATGAAATGATTGCTTATACAAATTAAGCACGACAGATAAAGAGAGTTCCGGGTCGTTCATCATAATTAAAAAGACCTTATCAAGATCTTGTGTGCCTAGGCTGCACAGACTAGTTGCAGCTTGCACTGCTGTATGACTACGTTTTCAGTCAGATGTGTGTCGCCATCCTTTACCGTAGAAAGACTAACTGTTCTTTCTCTTCATAGTTAGACCACTTCTGGCTGTGTATACTAGAATGTGCCATTTCGACACCAATTCGTGACCATGAAACCAGGAGCTATAATACTTTGACTGAGGTATTGCACGTACTTTGGGAGGAACAACGTTGAAACCCCATTACGATACCCAGATTTCTCGGGTTTTGGTTTCCCTAACTCTGTCTGATAGGTGGGAAACTGAATATATTGATTTCAAAAATTCTCTCCTCGTGTAACGTGTAATTTAGATATCGTATTTGCAGAGCAAAAGTGACTGACGACTGTCTGGATGTTACTCATGTGAACGGTGTCGTGAAATAAATCATTAAACTTTAGGAAAGGCAAAATTTGAAATAAAAATTAGATCTGATAAATGCCAAAAGAAACTAATTTTGTACTCAGTGAAAACTATATAACTAAAACAGTACCGACGTACATTATGAACGTTGCATGATATGAAGTGCAATATGTTTATTGCACTTTACTACTTTAATAAGAATGCAAGGTGAGATCTACCCTGAAGTAAAACTGACTTACCTCTTGCTCAGCATGCAGTTTTTTTGCGTCTGGAGTACTAACGTTCTCGGCAACAAACACAAATCTTCAGATGCAGCAGCTAAACTTAGACAATCTACTCTAAATTAGTTTGTGAGAAATAACCTGTGTCTTCGTGTGGCGTAGGGTGCAATGTATTCGAGACGAAATCTTCACAACCTTACTATTATTCATGGAGATGTGTTTTACTCTAACCAAAATCGTTCTTGATAAATCAAACTCAGATTATTGAGAAAAAAGGAACACAACGTAAGGTGACCCTAACAATCAAAAAATTCTGTCATTACAAAAAATTACAATCACACCTCTAAAATTCCTCCAAAATCTCCTGTATCAGTATAAGGAACAAGAAAATATTACAAATGAGTTTTCATCTAGACAATAAAGTATTCCAAGTACTTCCTCCTAGGTTCACCAATAACACATCTCACTCTCTGAAAAACTGAACAGCTCGTAACTACGCCTCAAATAGGAATGCCACAGCGCCGCACAACTGACTGCCTAGCAAGTCAACCGCAAATAAAACTAAACACAGAGTCAAAGATTTTATTCACTACTAGTGCGCACGTTCGTCTTCGTCTCAGTATGTAAAGGTGAATTATCTTCACTAGCAGAAAATATATGGGAATATTACAACTCTTTTTAAGTTGGGTGTCGGAGCCATCCCTCTGAGAACGGCATGATCGATAAGCTGCTGCGGTGTTCCATCTTAGGACACATCGTTGTCATTATCACTCAAATCTAACTTCATTTCAAAGATGTTAAAGCGGAAGATATTTCTGTACAGAGATGGCAGAGATTATGATTGATGAAATGCTACGCTACATTCCAGAAGGACCGCAGACGTTCTTTTAGACTTACGCTTCAAAGCAGAATAATATACTGTCGTTGAGTTTCTATTGAGATATCATTTACCTGTAGATCTTCCACCGTAACTATATAGATCGTCCATCGGAAGTATACTTATACAAGACAAGAACAATATCGGAACTGTTCTTAAATGAGTTTATTGGAATATTAGGATGTGAAAAATTATGTGTCACTGCAGAAAAACGTAACACTACGAAACGATTCAAAATATTTCTTCATTTTCCTCCCTCCTCCCCCCCCCCCCCTCTCTCTCTCTCTCTCTCTCTCTCTCTCTCTCCGTTTCTCTCTCTTTTGAAAACACATTGAACCAAGGCCTAGCAGCTATAATTTGCTGGTTACTGAAGAACTCTGATCCTGAATGTCATGTAGATCTCTAATGTAGCAGCAAGAATGGTCTGCTACGTATAGTGGACGTGTGAATAAACTTTATTCTGATAAAATATCGCTCGCTGTCACCCTGTGAACATGAGTGGTTAGTGCAGGCAGGAATTGTCAGGAGACAGAATAAGCCGTGAATTGATATAGACACGTTTTATTTATGAAGGATCACAATTTAATTTTCCTTTTTCCGTTGCTGGTAAAGTTCTAACTTACAACTTCCATTGTCGATAGTGTTTTAACTGATGTATGTGTTAGCATATTAAAAAAAATACTTTCTGTCCAACATAGCTGGTTCATCCCATTTACGCCATTGGTAGAGCTGTTTGGTTCTATTTCGTACAGCTCCATTACACAACATGGGCTCATTCATTAGAATATTTTGAGAGTGATGTAGCGATGCAAACCATTATACATATCTGAGCACGCTTTACGAAATACGTGTGCGCATAGGGATAGTGAGTTGTTCATTATTATTTTACACTCATATCGTAGAGTTTTTTGCATTATTCTGAACCACCGGTAGTTTTATCTTCATTGTCGTAAACTGTAACCACACTGTTACTGCAGGTACATTCCTTTTGTCGTAGCTACACCGTGGACGGAAAAAATTTTGACGTTCCTTTAGTGCATTGTTTAATTTTTTGTCTGTAAATCTCGACCCTATTACGTCTATTGTCATTTGAGCGATAGATAAGCCCTCCCAAAATTGAATATTACGAATTTACACTTGTCTGCACGTGACCTGTCGTAGACAGTTCACGTATTCGACTGAGTCGCAGGTAGGTGAATGGAATTCTGGTCTATGCAGAAATATTCAACAGAAACGTTTTTTCGGCAAGGGCAATGTTTCTGAACGTCAGAGTTGAAGCCAATGTCCCGGCTCAGTTCCAAAGCTTCCCGAAATGTTTCATGGGTGATGGGAAGTGACACATTTGACGAGGTTTCGTCTTTCGCACGAGAGCGTTGAGGTTTGCGACCCCCTTAGAGTTACTGGAGAATAGTAGCTCATGAATTGCCCCCAGGACTCAATCCTCCTCCCTATAATTGAAGTCAACAACACCGCCACGACACTGAACTCCACATCTACTCCTTACAGTGTGATAGAACAGGTGCACTGGAGGAAATGCCCTAGGCTACTGTGAAGTCGATGGCCTAATCCTTGTATATCCTCAATACCATGCGTCGCGACAATGACACACTGACCATCTGCATGTATGGTACTGATTTGAAATCGAAAAATCTAAATCCTCGATAAATCGAAACAGCTGTACTGTTCCTTGGAAAAACCTTCATAGGACGAAGAAGTTTTACATGGCTTAATACACTTGAATAATCGAAACAATTATTATTAAAATTTTTGCATCGAAACAATTATTATTAAACAATTTGCAATTAGAAGTCAGCACCTGTTCAGTCCTCGATAACTTGAAATTTTCTTTCAGTTATTTCGACAAATGCTTCGTCATATCACACTTGAGTCACTCCTTTGTTTATTCATCAATAGATAACGTGCTATGGTCCATTTGCAAGTGATAACAAGTAAATTTCACTTTCGCAAAATATTCGGGATTCAGTCAGACACGATGTTGACACTAGTGAAGCAGAAAGATCGGGCAGCTGAAAGCGTATCATACCGACGGAGGAAGCGGACGCGGCAAGGTGAGGTCCCTCGCCTTGAAGAACGCTTACTACAATCGCTCAGAAAAATGGGAAAACCATGTGTAGACCGGCCGACGGGCGCTAGTCTTTCGAGTTGACGCCACTTCCGCGATTTACTTGTCGATGGGGATGAAAAGATGACGATAAGGACAACACAACACCCAGTCCCTGATTGGAGAAAATCTCCGTCCTAGCAGGAATCGAACCCGAGTTGTTAGGTATGACATTACTTCACGCTAACAATTCAGCTACCAGGTGCGGACATCGCTCAGCCCTTACAGAGGACAAAACGTTCCTGTCCAAGATTACATGCTTAACGAAAATGCTAAATAATTCTATGTTACACTCGACATTGAAGTGATTTCCGCCAGTGGGGGATGGCCCACTAACTTTAAACCAAAAAACCAATTGTATTTAAGCTGCTTTGTGGTGAAACTGCGAAGGTTGATAATCCTAACTTGTTTGACGTGGACAAATAATATAGGATGCTTACTGCCAAATTACGATCCATGTGACAAACTTTGCAAAAACGGGACTTCGTTAAAGTGCCTTCAAGTTCGAACAGTGACTTCTAAATGCGAAAAATGCCATAGGAAAGGTATCGTTACTACTTGCAGTTGACGTAAACGGCTCACGTAAACTAAAACCATTTTGATAGAGAATGCTGCTCAACTTAGACGTTTCATACGTGTCAGATAATGTCCTTTCTCACCGCTACAACAAAAATCGTGAGTGCCAACGGAGTCGTTCAGTGGGTGATAGTTGCGTGTAGACAAAGATAAGAAAGAACAGAGATGAAGAATTCTGCTTTCCCTGCACAATTACGAATTTCATAGTAATCCATCACCTCCGTATAACGTGAAACGTCGTGTATTCCCTTTGAACATTAATCCTCAGTTACAACTGCTTGACTAGGGAGCAATTCAGATTTCAAACCATTTTACCGCTGATAAATTTCGTCTGTGGAGTTGGATAGTAATGGAGAGGTTCAACATAGAGGCTTTGGCAGTGATGATCATGACTGCTAAGGTACGACGTGTGTGGTCCCGGCGATGAATTTCAACAGGTTCAGGAAATCCGGATTACTCAAGAAGTCACAGAATCAAATACTACAGTAACAGGCGGGCGGAGAAATTGATTTCTTCGATACTTGGGGATCTTTTCCCTGATTTAGGAGTAAATGTGACATTTTATGATCTCGTACATTTTGCTGGGCCTGTTGTGGCCTTCGATGCCCTGACTGACAGAATTTTAAACTGCTGTGGTTTCTAAGAAATTTTTTATGTACCTTTCGTTTGTAATGCTAAAAACAGACAACAGAAATACGAATGTTTTTGAAACTTCAACGTGGTACTGTTTTTGATCTTTAGTCTACATTTTCTTGATTCCATCTTGATCAGTCAAATTCCCGTTACATCGAAATCTCTATTAGTGGTCTCTGAGGTACCGTGAACTTTGAATGATCTGTGTAATACTTTCACCCCGTATCCGTCGCACCAACTTCAGCATCGCCATGGCCGTCTGGGCCGTAGTATGCTGCAAATCGCCATCTGTACTGAAGGTATTGACAAATATTTTGAATTAAATGATTAATAACGCACAACACCACTGAACAGACGACTGTCAGCTGAGTACCGTACATACGACTATCAGGAAACTGAAGTCACATCGTATTCGGGCAAATATTATTGCTTTGACTGTGACAGACTAAACATCACCGTCAAAGCTGGCTGTCCGGTTATCTTCGAAGGAGGTAATCTTCTTCATGAATCTCTAATACCACTTGACAACAGAAAATTACTTCCATCGAAAGTTTTAAATTCAACCATCTATCGTAGCTGGAAGCTCTGTGATATATTAAGAACAAAAATCGGCACGAAGCCATACATCCATTTCTTATGGATGGCTACGTCCTTTCCCCACAGTAAGATGGAAACGTTCCTGTAGGTTACATTTGTCACTTCTTTATCATCTCTACTGACCAATGTTCATTGTGCCCATACTGTCCAGATTCTGCAAAAAAACGTATTGTCGTACGACCTACGTAAGTCTAATGACAACAGCTAAACTGACGTATTCTTCGTCTTCCCTCTGTCGATAAGATACAGGCATTTATAAAGAGAGTATCATTTCTTATATGCCTCCGTAAAAGCGCTGACCTTAAGTACTAAGTGAAAGAAAGAGATAAAGGATTACACACGTATTGAAGCGGACCGTGAAGTGTTCCTGAGTAGCTATTCATATCAAGTGCTAAGAACTGAAGGCCACAGATGTTCCTGATTGAAATTACTCGTATCATGAAGTGTGAGTATATTTTGAACTCCACTCAAATAAACAAACACATTCTGGATCACAATCTTTACTAGCGGCTACCGGATTAATCTGAGCTACAGATCTTCCTCTGGCCCGGCAATGTGCAGTTTGTCAACATCAGTGTAAAAATAATGTAAAATCAACATTCCGTGCTATTCTCAATCGTTTCTAAGATCAGCGTAAGTAATATCATAGCCGCAAAAAATCAGCATGCAGACGTAACTATATTCAAATATGGATTTCGGTTACATAGAGTGTCAGCCAACATGCAGACGTAACTATATTCAAATATGGATTTCGGTTACATAGAGTGTCAGCAGAAATTAGTGTCTACGTACCATTTCTGAAAGCGTTTGCTAATTGTCCTGTCAACAGTTGCAGTTATTTATTAGGTGACTAGTTTCGAACCCTTACAGATTCATTATCCAGCCGGGCGCACTGAGGCTGAACTAACAGTGACTGATCTTAACATTGAGTGGAAACACATGTTCTATAAATCTGAGCAGGATGAATGTCACAATCTACACATGCCTGTTACCAAGTCAAAATCATTAATAAACACCTTAAGGAATTGAAATAAAGTTGCTGCTCCCTGTCAACGAAATACTGAAACTGAAGAAAATGTACCATTTGTTCCCAGTCGATCGTTTCTGTTCCGTGTAGGTGGATGGCTACGATTTCTCCTCTTACTTTCGACGATGTGCAGAGACCCGTCGCTAACAAAGAGAAAGAAGGATTCCTACGTCGCAGTGAAAGGGAAGGTAAATTCCTCACAAATCTTACAAAACAGCAGATTACCTTCATCAGATTTCAGTCAACAAAGAAAGTAATGCTGATCGGGAATTTCGATGTAGAAATGAGAAATTTTCTTACAGTACAGGATAATGAAATGCGCTGGGTAACTTAACGAGAGCTCGTGTAATGAATTCAGTTACATGATTTAAAAAAAGGAAAGATATTACGAAAAGAAAACAGTTTCGGACTGGTGATGGATGGGGAAGACAATCGTCGAAGCCCTTTCAGTGGAAATATCCAGGGATTTTTTCGAACTATTTAAGGGAACTATGGAAAACATAATTCTTGACTGCTGTTCGAAAAATTTTTTCGCCAACGTCCTGAATGAGCGTTATGGGATTTACCATCTGCGCCACATCGCTCGGTTTGGATAACGAGAAGGAAGTGCTCAAGGTGTACCGACTATACCAGTTCTCACATGATTAGTTTTACAGACGCCACAGGGTATGAAGGTAGGAGTATGGTGATTTGTGTTGCACTCCTCCAGAGGCTAAAAAAGAAAGGGCTGCAGCGAGGAAACTGCACTTCCGTTTGACGGGTGTGGGGCTTGTTGTTCTTTCAGGAATGTCACTTGTGAATTCATCCACAACCCTCGTCTGATCGATATTGCCCTCCGTGTCTAATGAAGTTGGCGTCGCTTGTGTGCATTGTTGAAACAGTATCCCAGAGGTTGGAAGCTCAGTTCTGTGGACTGTTTAACATCAAAGCTGTGAAATGAAGCAACTTCTTACTGCCTTTGCTACTGTCGTGACTTAAATTATGTGTACTGCACGAATTAGTCGACAAGTAGGGAGAATATTTAAGCAAGTGACACCCCTGCCATCATGAGCTGCGCAATAGAGCTGCAACTGCATCTACATATATACGATCTAAAAGCAAATACATTTGGGCGTGACGTAGGATACATCGTAACGATGTTATCGATTTTGCTTCTTGTTCGATTCCCGTATACAGCGAGAGAAAAACTGATGTGCATATGACTGAGTTCTAGACTCTCTACTATCACAAATATCTTTTATCTTAAATGGTGGCAGCGTATTGTCCACACTGTCTTACATTAATACAGGTTCACTGAAGTTACACAAAAGGGTTTCGCGACAATTGCGTTGTCCTCGTTTCAAGTGTAGCCCTCGACCATTCTTATTACGCTTGCGTTTGGGGTACACTGACCGCTTATGACCCTTGCAGCGCTGGTTGTATTCGTTCCATGTCTATTGTCACGCCAATTTGCTAAGGATTCTGCATAACGGACAAATAGAATTATTCGAAGTAGCGTCTTTTATGTGATTTATTTCACATTTTCCATAAAACTAGAATATGATGTTTTACGGAAGAGAACTGTACACCGAAAATTAGCGGTTCGCTTTTAAACCAGTTTACCATTGTTGTATTACTTGTTACACTCAAACATTACCTTCTGGTAAAAAATATATTACTGTCAGCGCTTTCTATGTTGCGGCATGTACTTTTACATCAACATTTCCATTTCTCCAAAACATGAAATACCTTCAACGAAGCCGTCCGTTGTGGCTGAGCGGTTCTAGGCGCTTCAGTCCTAAACCACGCTGCTGCTACGGTCGCAGATTCGAATCCTGCCTCGGGCATGGATGTGTGTGATGTCCTTGGGTTAGGTAGGTTTGAGTAGTTCTAAGTCTACGGGACTGATGACCTCAGATGTTAAGTTCCATAGTGCTTAAAGCCATTTGACCATTTAGGACCTTCAACGAAAACATTCCGTGAAATTTTTCTGTTTGTTGCAAACGTTCTTCAAATGACAAAACTGTCATCGGTAAGTACATAGCCCTATAACTCGATCTTAGTTTGCCTGCAGGGACGCTGGTATGACGTAAAAGGTTGACGAACCTTCAGTGCCCTCCCAATCCTCAAACGGAGGGGGATGAATCTTAACCCACTCAAGCGGGCTGATCCACGTTCGACGTCAACATGCAGTTGGAATACTGCAGTTGGCAGCACTAGCGGTGGAAGGTAAATAAAGCATACCGGGGGACGCAGAAAAACAGTGCTGTCCTTTTCGCAGTGCGGGCTCCGAGCGATTTATCTGAAATCCAGAAGGGCATAATCATTGACTTCCAAGCCAGCGGTGGAGGCATGTTTGAAACGGCTGAGTTTGTAAACAGTTCGCGTTCCGATTTGCCTAAACTATAACGCGCATGCCAAAATGGCGCTACCCGAAAGCGGCGCTGAGGCAACTGGTGCACCGCAGGCCATCGATGACAGGGTGAGCGACGGCTGCGGAGATGTGCACGGTCGAACAGGCTTGCAACTGTTGAGCAACTGACCACCAGGATGAACCAAGGAGCTACCAAAAGAGTCTTCTCAATGACCAGTCAGTGACCGTTGGTGTGTACGGGCCTCTGCAGCAGTCGCCTGGTTAATGCACAAATACACGGCGACGAAGGCTGAATTTGCACGCCAGTACCGCAACTGGTCGTCCACTTAATGGCCACAAGAGATCATTTCAGATGAATCTCGTTTTATATTCTCTCGTTTTATAATCTCGTTTTATAATTTGAGAGATGGCCAATAGCCTGTACGGCGTGAAACATCTGAAAGCATACAACATGCAACAATCGTCGGATAGGTCCATGCCGAAGCAGGGAGACCTATTGTTTGGGGAATGATTCCTTGCATTCCCTGGGTGATCTAGTCACTCTGGAAGCCACAACTCTCTACTTGGGCATCATGCCTACCCCTACATGCATTTTGCTTCTCCTTGGCTTTATGGAGTTTACCAGCAGGACAATTCATCTTTCACTGTAGGCGCTCAGTTCGAAAAACACTAGGATGAGTTTACCTTACTCCCATGACCAGCAGACTCCCCGGATTTAAACCCAATCGAGAATCTGTGGGACCACCTATATTGGACAGTACGCGCCATTCATACTCAGCCGTGAAACATGGAGCACCTGAACACTCCACGGGAGTCTGCCACGGCTCCAGACTGCTATCGGTACCTTCCAGAATCTCACTGACTATTCTTCTGCACGCCTCGCAGCGGTCAGCGGCGCAAAAGATCGTTATTCTAGCTTTGGACAGATGCTCACATTAATGTGACTCAACACTGCACCTTCTGAGTGGTCATGGTTCGCACGCCACTTACTTGCAGCGAGTCAGATGGATGGAAACAGGAAAATGTATCGTAGGAGAATAAATCTTCCCAGAACACATTACCAGCGAGTATCCTCTCTCTGTGGACATGTCCAGTGGTGGGAAGCAGTATGGAATACCACATGGTAAGAAGATTCTCCACCCTGAGTCTACCTAAAATAGCCTAGAGAACATTACTTACACTGTGTCCGGAACGGCAGGGGAGACGCATTCGGGTCAACACACCGCTCTTTCGCTACTAGCAGCGCCGCTCAGAAATGGTCTGCTAACTTAAGAAATCCGAGACACTGAGCATCAGGCAATGGTCAACTAAGAGTATTACATTACTCCCTAGAACTAGGGCACTGTCATTTGCAACCAGGAAGTACAGGAGAAAAGAAAGTGAAGCAAAGACTGGTATCCAAATAGAAAAGGACGAAGAATTCAGTTATCTTCACAGAGCCTACTGTAATGCCAATGGAGCCAGAAATGAACTTATGGTTTGGTGTGTAACTAAATGACTTTGATGAATATCTGCCGGAGAAACTGTTAAAATTTTGGATGGTTCTCTGTGACTCTACATCGTAACAGTAGTAGAAATAGTAATGTGGGTGACACATATATGTAGCGGTTTAGTGGTATACTGTTGGTCGAAACCTGTAGTTTCCAACAGGCAGAGAACCTGCAGAGAGCGAAAAGCCTTGAGGAGTATGCTATTACAGCTGAGCTCCACAATACGTTGAGTTACAGCAAAAGGTGTTGTGACACGCAAGGATGTAGCGCAAATTCAGAAAGATGAATGGCAAACTGAATGTGCCAAGGAATAATTGATGAGCAGAATATCTTGAAAAGGGCAATCTGGTTAAATCGGACTCGTTTATACTGGCCTTCACGGAACCCCAGAGCACGTTAAGGCAGAGTGGGGCTTTGTGACCCTAATACAATGCACTGTTTTGAATAGCAGCACTTCGGGAGAAGCAATTTGTGACGTATGTGGTAAGGCGCCCATGAAGGAGTTGATTGTTCATGTCCTCCGAAATGTGTAAATTGCTGTTGGATTTACCCTGTCTGGAGTAGGGACTGCAGCGTCTTTCTTGAAGAAAGGAAGATTCGGAGGATAAAAACAAATAAGCTTATCTCATATTGTGAGGTGAAAGAGATCTGTAACGACATACAACCCCCCACCGCCACGTTTGCTACCTCCTTCGCTTCCATTCTTAAATAGCCAGTTCAGAAAATCGATGCAGCTACCCAAACGGAGGTTGCTAGTGTCAGCGCTAGTATCTGCGTTTTTGCAGTGGATTTCTGCTGCTACGCTCCCCCCCCCCCCCCCCACCCCCACCCCCCTCGCAGAATATCATTAAGTTTAGTGATTGCCGACGTTGTGGAACTCCTTGCACCCCTCAGCCCCAAAGGTTTATCTTGTCTACCACCCAGCGCCGCCATTAACACTTATGCAGTTGTGGCTCTGAAGTGTCCCCAGGCCAAAATATCAATGGCGAAGCGTCCGTTGCTCATGGGGATGAGAAGTAAGCAGTCTGAGAATGTCGTCATCACACTCTCTCACGTCTCTCACGATATGTCTTCAGAGCTGATGGACCTTGATATCGGGCTGGAGCACTCATCGCGTCCCAAGACTGACCCATTGTGGGCTCTTCTCCCCGAGGGAGAGGCATGGTAAAAATCATACCAACGGCATAAATGGCTCCATTACTACAATGGAACATGAATGGATTCACGATTCATGTGGAGGACATGGAACTCGTATTACAGGCTCGCTCCCTACGTTTGTGTTTATAAGATATACAAAGAAACCGATGCCCCTGTGTCATGAGGCTATACCCACCACTGCAAGGATAACCTGACTGGCGAAAGAGCTAAGGGAGAGGTCATTGAGTGTGTCAGTAAGACGCGCCACTCCTCTGCTCTCCCTGGGCTGTTGATATGCCAGCTGTTACTATTGAAGTTGATGTGTGTCAGAGGATAACTGTTTTCTCGCTGAACGTAATTCCACAATAAGTGATAGATCTGAAGTTCTCATGGATCATGTAGAACAACACCACCGACCATATTTTCTGTTGGGAGACTTTAATACCCATCGTGTATTGTGGTGCTGGACCTTTACTTGCCGTAGGGGTCGTGTTTTGTAGAGTCTCATCACGTCTCACTAGTTGTTGCATAATCAACACAGGCACTCCCAGTCATTTCTGTGCTGCTGCTGCTGGATTATCCTGGGTCTTCGACCTCTCTTTCTGTTTTTCATCCCTCGAAGAGCCTGTTCAGTGGGAAGTCACTGATGAGCTGTGGCAACTTCCCACTCTGGATTCACCTACTGAATGGAGCTCTCCCAGAAACGACACAGCCACTATGGATGCTCAGCAGACTTACCTGAACGCTGTTCAGCCAGTTGGCTGTGTTTGAACGTCGTGACGGCATCCAGCTGACGTTGGAGCACTTCATACGAATGATACACTATGCCAATTACTAAGTGTAATAATACTGTACCAACAACCGTTATTTTGGTGTATTAGGTAAACAGTTTCGACATTGCAGTCACGTTATCTTCAGGCCTGTCGCTTGAATGATACCAACTCGTGCATATATCATACAAAGTATCAACAATAGTATCTGGTCCGGCGGATATCTGAATTATATGAGCATGTGCTGCAATCACATGTGTGAAGAGCATGCATGCTCATGAAGTTCGGATATTTACACAGCAAATTTGATTATTTGTGCCTTGTCCTAAAGATGCATGAGTGGTACTTGATGTCATTCATGCGACAGGCCTGAAGAAGACGTGAGTGGAATGTCGAAACTGGTTGGCTAATAAAACAATATCAAAACAACATGTACTGGTAGAGTGTTATTGCATTTCATCGACTTGTCGCTGTTCCATCCTCCTGAACCCAAGATGGAGCTACATTTAATGCCAGTCATTTTACAATCCTGAAGTCCTCATGTCATTATAGGTGTCATGGTGGACTTATGAGTGCCGATTACTAATCTGGGTCAGGTATGTGACTCTGCAACAGTTTAACTGCCCCGCACCCCCCTCCCTCCAATGGCAGAAAACCTCGCAGCCTTTCGATGAGAGAGTGCCAGGGCTTGACACATCATCAAGGAGAGCTATAAAAGGGCATGGCAAAGGTTTCTGGACACTCTATCAACCGTTCCGCTTAGTTTTGTGTCATAAGCACCAATGTCAGGACCATAGAACACGAAGATGAAAAACAAAAGAGTTAAAAGCGATTGCACATTAATCACAATTGACGGATAGTGCAGACAGGCCGCTTTCCAAACTCGTGGAGAGGGGAAATTTCGGTACGTCTCCGCAGACCCAATAAGGACTGAAACTGTCCCACAAGTTATTGGAGCTTCGCCTTGACAAGCCACGTAGGAAAGCCCTTGGAATGAATGGTTAACCACCTTTTGCTCTGTATATTAGAGGCCAGACAGTTCCTTAGTCGCTTTTAGTGCTGATTCGTGCTATGTCCATCCGCTGTCGACAACGTGACCCTCCTAAAGCGGCTATTCAGAAGGCTTTCCTATTTAAACAGAATAGTATAAGTATATTTTTTAACCAGTAAGGCGTACGATATTACTTGGTGAAACAGTATTCTAACCTAATTCCACCACAGGGACTTTCGACACCATCTCTCCATCCTCATACGGTCCTTTTTTAGGTAGCGAATTGGTGACTTGCATCTGAATAGTGCTGAACAGGGTAATGGTGCTCCTCAGGGCGCTGTTTTAAGTATTACACGCTTTGCCACAGACGTAAACAGTATCAAGTCTACAGTACCGAATCCTGTACAATGCTCCTTGTTTGTGGAAGATTTTGCAGCTTTCTCTTCTTGCTCCAGTAATGCAACAGAGAGTCATCAGTCGCAACTTATAGTTAAGACACTGAAGGAGTGAACTGCAAATACTAGTTTTACATTTCCTGCTGAGAAGTGTGTGTCTGTTGATTTTAATCATTGTCGTTATATCGTTTATTTACCAGAATTTCGTGTTTGGATCACCGTTTTCTCCTTTGAAAAATGTGTGCGTTTTATGGCCTCATATTTTTTATTCCATAACGTCTTGATTACCACACCTGAAGAAACTGAAAGGAAGACAGGTCCCAGAAGACACTGAAGGTGTTGAAGGATCTTAGCCACAGGTGTTTGGGAGCAGGTAGGCTGCGTATGCTCCAATTTACGGAACATACGTGCCATCGTGGCTGGACCGTAGGTGCACAGTGTATGGGTCAGCGACGTCTTCCTACCAGAAGATCATTGATACTGCACTCCATGAGGCAATCAGGCTGACTATGGACACTTACAGGACTAGCCCCATACCCTGCCTTTGTGTCGAGACTGGGGAAACTCTACAGACCGTCCGGCAGCAGCTTCCCATGTTGCGTCAGAAGTGGCAGTTCCTCACTACTCGCACTTCTCCAGCATACAGTTCCGTTGCTCGTCAGGATGTGGAACGCATCTTTACTAAATCATCTGCGGGCAAAGAGGCCGTTTGGGATACATGCGAAGTGTGTGCTGGAGTCCTTTGGTGTGGGGCACGTAGCGGCTCAAATCCAGGGTTCAAATGGCTCTGAGCACTATGGGACTTAACATCTGAGGTCATCAGTCCCCATAGAACTTAGAACTACTCAAACCTAACTAACCTAAGGACATCACCCACATCGATGCCCGAGGCAGGATTTGAACCTGCGACCGTAGCGGTCGCGCGGTTCCGGACTGTAGCGCCTAGAACCGGACGTCGAGAGACTGCAGCCACCCTCTGTTTTAATACACAATTTTCCGACATTTTTAATGAGCGTTACCACTAAGTAGCTGTATTCACGGATGTTTCTAGAGACGGGGTCTCTGCTGGTTGCTCTGTTGTTTTTCCAGATCGAATTTTCAAGACTTGGTTGCCTCTGGAGTTCACTGTAATCGATACTGAACCATTCGTGACCTTGAGTGCACTGGATTTTATGAAATGTGAAATGGTGCTAAATTCCTTGTCTGTTCCGATTCCCAGAATGCCCTTCAGTCTCTGCAACGCTTGTGGCCAACCGATAAAGTAGTCCAGGAAATCCAGGTCACCAACCTGCGGCTACAATGGCTGAGGAAGGAGTTGTCCTCTGCTGGGTGCAAGGGCACACAGGTATAGCAGGGAGCAAAAGAGCAGATGTAGCAGATAAAGACGCGTCTGGTGTTATTCGGTTAGTTCCGTGCGGCATTCCTCTGCAAAGTATCGTCTTGCTGTTGAGGTTCTGAGTCATGTGTCGATGAGAAAATGAATGGCTGAAAGTGACAGACAACATGCTCCGTCTAGTAAAGCCCACAATGCGGCCATGGTGTACCACCTTCCAGCCAAACAGACGGGATAAGGTTCTCCTTACTCGTCTTCGCATAGGTCACAGCCTATGACTCACGGCTTGTAGCTTCGGCGAGAGGACCCACCAATGTATGGCGCTTGAGACATATAGATCACCGTGTGCCACATGTTTTTAGACTGTGTTTCTTTATTTCAACCAGAGGGCAACAGAAGGTTTGATAACACATATTTCAAGCAGTTTCCGGACGAATGTGGTGAAAGGTTCCACGTTTTGTGATTTGTCCTACTTGTCTCCTAAAATTTTAGAACATTTCAGTAATTTTGTCGGGTTTGTTTCTTTTTATTTGTGTAATGGCATTGATGTCCTTGGCCTTGAGAACCCGTAAGCTCAACATACACACACACACACACACACACACACACACACACACACACAAACACAAACACCCCCCCTCCCCCCCCCTCCCCCACACACAAAGCCGCTACTTTCGAATCCATTTTCTATACTCTTGACAGTCACTTGTCGGGTGTTGGCGAAGAAA
This sequence comes from Schistocerca gregaria, assembly GCF_023897955.1. Lineage (NCBI taxonomy): Eukaryota > Metazoa > Arthropoda > Insecta > Orthoptera > Acrididae > Schistocerca > Schistocerca gregaria. The sequence goes on along the minus strand of NC_064926.1, from coordinate 294,204,341 downwards.
TACGAGATTGCAGTGTTTGTGATATTACGACTACGATGTAATGTTCCTTCGGTCAAGCATGCAAATAAAATGTTTCCCCTGTACTGGAATACGCATAGGTGGAAGCATTATCGGCCAAAGACCCTACTAACTAGGGCAAGGTAACACAACAACAAGCGACAAACGTCGGCAAGCCGCTGCGTTTCAGCAACGTTGAGTGGAAATATCAGCTGCTACTAAAGCTACCAACAGGCTAAGCAGTGAAACCGACGAGCTCTCCCACTGGCGCACAAACAAATTACTAACGTCACCCTACATTTGGCATCTCATATATGACCTATCGGACACAAAACGTTGATGAACCTAACTGTTACAAGTTTGCTGGCGTTGACCGAGGGATCAACACTGGCACCCAGCTGCAGCCGCCGAGTAACAGCACCGCACAACGTCAAAGGTATCGACATGCATGATACCCACTACCAACCAAGCTACCCTTGCATGACCTTGTAAGTAGGCTGTTTAGGTTTTGTTATTGGTAACGCCGCCGCCACGTAGCGCTCTGTATAAAAATCACTGGCTGTGCCGCGTACAGTCGGTGGCTGGTTTGCACTGTTGTCTGCCATTGTAGTGTTGAGCAGCGGCAGCTGGAAGCTAACGGCGCGTAGCGTTGCGCAGTTGGAGGTGAGCCGCCAGCAGTGGTGGACGTGGGGAGAGAGATGGCGGAGTTTTGTAATTTGTGAGACTGGATGTCATGAACTATCATATATATTTTGACTATTAAGGTAAATACACTGTTTGTTCTCTATTAAAATCTTTCATTTGCTAACTATACCTATCAGTAGTTAGTGCCTTCCGCAGTTTGAATCTTTTATTTAGATGGATAAGTGGTGCTCGCTGTATTGCAGTAGTTCGAGTAACGAAGATTTTTTGTGAGGTAAGTGATTTGTGAAAGGTATAGGTTAATGTTAGTCAGGGCCATTCTTTTGTAGGGATTATTGAAAGTCAGATTGCGTTGCGCTAAAAATATTGTGCGTCAGTGTAAGCACAGTCGTGTATAATTTTTCACAGTGGACGTTTCATATGGCGCACAGGGGACGTTTCAACCTGTCGCAGGCAGCAAGACATCCGCTACTGCTCTTATCACGGGACCTAATTGTTGCAGAGGTTTTATTCCCTTCACTCTTGCCTTGGCATTTTCTTTCCTCTGCCCTTTAAACCGAACTCTTCGATCGACTTTCGACTCAATCTATCTTGAGATAAGCGCATATTAATTGCTAATCTTAACTAGACGTACGCAAACATCGCAGTACCCACATCCAGCGACACCTTACTTAAGTGAACACTGACCCTTTATGCAGAGATGGCAGTAGACCTTTTGAGTTGGCCATCATGCCGGCGTGAGCGTTGAGGCTATAGACACATCGTTGACGACATATTAAGTGTAGGTTTTCCCGTGAGTCGTGCTCGGAGAGCCTAAACTTAAGTACTAGTAATAGTGTTCCATAGATTTCGTGTTTCTTTTAATACAGTCCCAGAGAGAGTTAGTGCTAATTTTATTGTTTCCAGCAAGAACTGTCTAGTAACCACAGTTTAGTCAACTAGCTGCCGCCTTTAGTGAATTTGTAGTCTAGTTAAAAGTTCATTACTTAATTCTCTACAGTAAATTGTTGATTTATTAGGATGGATAGGATGTGTCACTGCTGTGTACGGACACTGTTTGCGAACAGCTGAACGTGTTGATGGCCACGGTCAGCCGTCTTCAGGCTGCTGCCTCGGAGTGTAGCGGCAGTGGGGAGTCTGGTGCGTTGCATGGTACACCCCAAGTGTTACAGGTTTCACCCACGGTCCCTGCTGTCAAGACATTTTCGCGGGTACTGAGCGCGGTTAGGCCACCCTCTCCCCAAGGGGAGTGGCGGGTTCAACGGCGTTTGCGTAGCACGAGGCGAAGGGTCAATGTGAAGGCTGGCCGTCTGCCATAGCTTGCTCAGAGGCAGTGGACACGTGACCACTCCTTCAGCAACGTCCGAGCAGGCACACAGAGGAGGATTTATTAGTTATTGGGAGCTCCAACGTTAGGCGGGTGATGGAGACCCTTAGGGAAATAGCGATAAGGTCGGGGAAGAAGGCCAGTCAGTGTTCACTCTGTCGCCGAGCGGGATTAGCCGAGCGGTCTAGGCGTTGCATTCATGGACTGTGCGGGTGGTCCCGGCTGGGGTTCGACTCCTCCCTCGAGCAAGGGTGTGTGTGTTTGCCCTTAGGATAGTTTAGGTTAAGTAGTGCGTAAGCTTAAGGACTGATGACCTTAGCCATTAAGTGCCATAAGATTTCACACACACTAGAATACTTCACTCTGTCTGCTTGCCGGGAGTCTCATTCGAGATGTGGAGGAGGCCCTGCCGCCGGCAATAGATAGCACTGGGGGCACCCGACTGCAAATTGTTGCTGATGTCGGCACCAATGACTCCTGCCGTCTGAGTTCACAGGTCATCCTCGGTTCCTACAGGCAGTTGGAGGAGTTGGTGAAGGCGAAAGCCTCGCTCGAGGGGTGAAATCTGAGCTAACAATTTTTAGTATAATTGCAAGAACCGATCGCGGTCCTCTGGTTTGGAGACGAGAGAAAGGCTTAAACCAGAGGCTCAGACGATTCTGCGGAGATCTAGGGTGCAAATTTCTCGACCTCCGCTTTCGGGTGGAGAAATATAGGTTCCCCCTGAATAGGTCAGACGTGCACTACACTCAAGAAGCCGCTGCAAGGGTAGCGGAGTACGTGTGGAGTGCACATGTGGGTTTTTTATGTAAGAAAATTCCCTCCCTATGCCCGACAAGACGCCTCCTGAGACGCGACAAGGTATCAGTAGGCAAAACGCAACAGGGAATGACAATATTAATGTGCTAACAGTAAACTGCAGGAGCGTCTATAGAAAGGTCCCAGAACTGCTCTCATTAATAAACGGTCACAATTCCCACATAGTACTAGGGACGGAAAGTTCGCTGAAACCAGATGTAAACAGTAATGAAATTCTAAACTCAGATTGGAATGTATACCACAGAGACAGGCTGGACAGTGAAGGGGGAGGCGTGTAGTATCGAAGGAAATTGATTGAGATCCGAAATGTGAAATTATTTGGGTGAAGGTCATGGTTAAAGCAGGCTCAAACATGGAATTGGAGTCTCTATAGGCCCTCTGGCTCAGCAGCTGTTGTGGCAGAACACCTGAAGGAAAATTTGGAAAATATTTCGAGTAGATTTCCCGACTCTGTTATCGTTTTGGGTGGAGATTTTAATTTAAAAAATATAGACTGGGAGACTCAAACGTTTATAACGGGTGGCAGGGACAAATGATCCAATGAAATTTTTAAGTGCATTATCTGAGAACTACCTTGAGCAGTTAAACAGAGAACCGACTCGTGGCGATAACATGTTAGGCCTTCTGGTGACAAACAGACCCGAACTATTTGTAACACTTAACACGGAACAGGGAATCGGCGATCATAAACGGTTACAGCATCGGTGATTTCAGCCGTAAATAGAAATATTAAAACAGGTACGAAGATTTTTCTGTTTAGCGAAAGTGACAAAAAGCAGAATTCAGAGTGCTTGACAGCTCAACACAAAAGGCTTATCTCAAGTACAGATAGTGTTGAGAATCAGTGGACAAAGTTCAAAACCATCGTACAATATGCATTAGTTGAGTATCTGCCAAGCAAGATCGTAAGAGATGGAAAAGAGCCACATTGGTACAACAACCGAGTTGGAAAACTGCTACGGAAGCAAAGGGAACTTCACAGCAAACGTAAACATAGCCAAAGACTTGCAGCCAAACAAAAATTACACGAAGGGAAATGTAGTGTGAGAAGGGCAATGCGAGAGGCGTTCAACGAAATCGAAAATAAAGTTCTGTGTACTGAGCCCGCACGGTTGGCCGTACGGTCAGCCGGATGGAGTGGCCGTGCGGTTCTAGGCCCTATAGTCTGGGACACAGCGACCGCTACGGTCGCAGGTTCGAATCCTGCCTCGGGCATGGATGTGTGTGATGTCCTTAGGTTAGTTAGGTTTAATTAGTTCTAAGTTCTAGGCGGCTGATTACCTGAGAAGTTCAGTCGCATAGTGCTCAGAGCCATTTGAACCTTTTGAACAGTACGGTCTAACGCACGGCTTTCCGGGCGGGAAGAAGCGCCTGGTCCCCGGCACGAATCCGCCTGGCGGATTTGTGTCGAGGTCCGGTGAACCAGTCAGTCTGTGGATGGTTTTTAGGCGGTATTCCATCTGCCTCGGCGAATGCGGACTGCTTCCCCTATTCCGGCTCAGTTGAACTATGTCGGCGATTGCTGGACAAACAAATTCTCCACGTATGCGTATACCACAATAATCTACCACGCATACTTAGGGGTTACACTCGTCTGGTGTGAGACGTTCCCTGCTGAGTCCACCGGGGGCTGAACCGCACAGTAAACCTGGGGTCGGTGTGGGGCGGCGGACGGGTGAAGTGGACTGCGGTAATAGCCGTGGGGTTGTAGACTATTGCGGCTGCGGCGGGGACGGAGCCTCTCTGTCGTTTCTAGGTCCCCGGTTAACATACCATACAATACATACAATACTATGTACTGACTTGACAGTAAATAGTAAGAAATTTTGGTCTTATGTCAGAGCGGTAGGTGGATCAAAACTAAATGTCCAGACACTCTGTGACCAAAATGGTACTGAAACAGAGGATGACAGACTAAGGGCCGAAGTACTAAATGTACTTTTCCAAAGCTCTTTCACATAGGAAAACTGCACTGTAGTTCCTTCTCTTGATTGTCGCACAGATGACAAAATGGTAGATATCGAAATAGATGACAGAGGGATATGAAAACAATTAAAAAGACGCTCGAAAAAGGAAAGGCTGCTGGACCTGATGGGATGCCAGCTCGATTTTACACAGAGTAGGCGAAGCAACTTGCCCCCGTCTTGCAGCGGTGTACCGTAGGTATCTATAAGAGCGTAGTGTCCCAAAAGGTTGGAAAAGGGCAAAGGTCCTCCCTCTTTTCAAGAAGGGACGTCGAACAGATGTGCAAAACTGTAGACTTATATCTCTAATGTCGATCAGTTGCAGAATTTTGGAACACCTATTATGTTCCAGTATAATGACTTTCCTGGAGACTAGAAATCTACTCTGTAGGAATCAGCATGTGTTTTGAAAAAGACGATCGTGTGAAACCCAGCTAGCGCTATTCGCCCACGAGACTAAGAGGGCCATAGACGGGAGAGCATATGGGCTATCAGACCAATTGTGTGATTGAATTGTAGAGTTCCTATGTAACCTAATGCAGCATGTCATTCTCAACGGAGAGAAGTCTTCGGTGCGGATTTCATGTGTGCCCCAGGGGAGTGTCGTCGGACCGTTAATATTCACAATATATATAAATGACCTTGTGGATAACATCGGAAGTTCACTGAGGCTTTTTGCAGATGATGCTGATGATATCGAGAGGTTGTAACTATGGAATATTGTACTGAAATGCAGGACGATCTGCAAGGAATTGACGCATGGTGCAGGGAATGGCAATTGAATCTCAGTGTACACAATTGTAATATGCTGCGAATATATAGAAAGAAAGATCCTGTATCATTTAGCTACAGTTCAGCAGGTCAGTAAATGCCAGACTGAAATTCATTGGAAGAATCCTAAGGAAATGCAGTCCGAAAACAAAGGAAGTAGGTTACAGTACACTAGTTCGCCCACCGCTTGAATAATGCTCAATGGTGTGGGATTTGTAGCTGAGAGGGTTGATACAAGGCACAGAGAAGATCCAACGGAGAGCAGCGCGCTTCGTTACAGGATCATTTAGTAATCGCGAAAGCGTTACGGAGATGATAGATAAACTCCAGTGGAAGACTCTGCAGGAGAGACGTTCAGTAGTTCGGGACAGGCTTTTCCTGAGGTTTCGAGATTATACCTTCACCGAGGAGTCATGCAGTATATTGCTCCCTTCTACGTATACCTCGCGAAGAGACCATGAGTATAAAATCAGAGAGATTAGTACTCACGAACAATACGGGATTGGAACAGAAGGGAGAACCGATTGAGGTACTCAAGGTACCGTCTGCCTCACACCGTCAGGTGGCTTTCGTCCGTAAGGGCTGTAGTCGCCTCAGTTCCAGCATTCCCGAAAGAACATTACATCGTAGTTTGGAGTGTCACGGGCTCTGCTGTCTCGTAATTATTTCGTAATGTCCGAGAATGAGCGACAAGAAATATATACTGCGCATGTAAGTACTTACTGTTAAACAGGATGACGGTCGTTTTCTTTTTAATTGTCGGATTTATTAGGGTGTGACTTCTCAGTAAAGACTACATAGCCACGGGATGTCAAATCAAACATCTTCACCATCATCTCATGAAGTTGTTTGAAGAGATCGCTATAGCTAGCATTATTTTATTAATAGCAGTATTTCTGGCCCCTAATTCACCAGAACCGAGGTGGCCTCCTCCTACACGTCTGTCAGGAGCCTGAAGATTGCGTAGTAAATCGTCGACACTGGTAGCCAAATAAAAAATGTTTGGAAACTAGGCGAATGAAAAGTGTTTGCACGGCGGAACACGGGACGTAGCACATTTCTCGAAGACACAGTGATCTACTTCGAGTGTGAGTTCATACTTTAACATTTCACTTCGAGTGTAGGAGCAATCAGCCTGAGCGTTGCTTTATACCCTGTTTTTATGATGTTTTTATGAGTGTATAGGAATTTGTATATTTTTGCAGTCGGCCTTTGTTTCATTCTCAGCGCTCCCTTCCGCATTAACTGTCGCACATACACTCCCTGAAATGGAAAAAAGAACACATTGACACCGGTGTGTCAGACCCACCATACTTGCTCCGGACACTGCGAGAGGGCTGTACAAGCGATGATCACACGCACGGCACAGCGGACACACCAGGAACCGCGGTGTTGGCCGTCGAATGGCGCTAGCTGCGCAGCATTTGTGCACCGCCGCCGTCAGTGTCAGCCAGTTTGCCGTGGCATACGGAGCTCCATCGCAGTCTTTAACACTGGTAGCATGCCGCGACAGCGTGGACGTGAACCGTATGTGCAGTTGACGGACTTTGAGCGAGGGCGTATAGAGGGCATGCGGGAGGCCGGGTGGACGTACCGCCGAATTGCTCAACACGTGGAACGTGAGGTCTCCACAGTACATCGATGTTGTCGCCAGGGGTCGGCGAAAGGGGCACGTGCCCGTCGACCTGCGACCGGACCGCAGCGACGCACGGATGCACGCCAAGACCGTAGGATCCTACGCAGTGCCGTAGGGGACCGCACCGCCACTTCCCAGCAAATTAGGGACACTGTTGCTGCTGGGGTATCGGCGAGGACCATTCGCAACCGTCTCCATGAAGCTGGGCTACGGTCCCGCACACCGTTAGGCCGTCTTCCGCTCACGCCCCAACATCGTGCAGTCCGCCTTCAGTGGTGTCGCGACAGGCGTGAATGGAGGGACGAATGGAGACGTGTCGTCTTCAGCGATGAGAGTCGCTTCTGCCTTGGTGCCAATGATGGTCGTATGTGTGTTTGGCGCCGTGCAGGTGAGCGCCACAATCAGGACTGCATACGACCGAGGCACACAGGGCCAACACCCGGCATCATGGTGTGGGGAGCGATCTCCTACACTGGCGGTACACCTCTGGTGATCGTCGAGAGGACACTGAATAGTGCACGGTACATCCTAACCGTCATCGAACCCATCGTTCTACCATTCGTAAACCGGCAAGGGAACTTGCTGTTCAATCAGGACCATGCACGTCCGAATGTATCCCGTGCCACCAAACGTGCTCTAGAAGGTGTAAGTCAACTAGCATGGCCAGCAAGATCCCCGTATCTGTCCCCCATTGAGCATGTTAGGGACTGGATGAAGCGTCGTCTCACGCGGTCTGCACGTCCAGCACGAACGCTGGTCCAACTGAGGCGCCAGGTGGAAATGGCATGGCAAGCCGTTCCACAGGACTACATCCAGCATCTCTACGATCGTCTCTATGGGAGAATAGCAGCCTGCATTGCTGCGAAAGGTGGATATACACTGTACTAGTGCCGACATTGTGCATTCTCTTTGGCCTGTGTCTATGTGCCTGTGGTTCTGTCAGTGTGATCATGTGGTGTATCTGACCCCAGGAATGTGTCAATAAAGTTTCCCCTTCCTGGGACAATGACGTCACTGTGTTTTTATTTCAATTTCCAGGAGTGTATGTGAGCAGGTGCAGTTCAGGAGTTAGTGTGCAATTAATTTATATATGTAACTGGTAATGTATGATGAGATAAAATGTAGTGAACGGAGACGAAAATTTAAGTCATGGGTGACTGGAATTCAACAGTAGGAAAAGGAAGAGAAGGAAACGTAGTAGGTGAATATGGATTAGGGCTAAGAAATGAAAGAGGAAGCCGCCTGGTAGAATTTTGCACAGAGCATAACTTAATCATATCTGACACTTGGTTCAAGAGTCATGAAAGAAAGTTGTATACATGGAAGACCCTGGAGATACAAGAATGTTTCAGATACATTATATAATGGTAAGACAGAGATTCAGGAAACAAGTTTTAAATTGTAAGACATTTCCAATGACAGATGTGGACTCTGACCACAATCTATTGGTTATGAACTGTAGATTAAAACTGAAGAAACTGCAAAAAGGTGGGAATTTAAGGAGATAGGACCTGGATCAACTGAAAGAAACAGAGTTTGCACAGAGTTTCAGGGACAGCATAAGGGAACAATTGACAGGAATGGGGGAAAGAAATGCAGTAGAAGAAGAATGGGTAGCTTTGAGGGATGAAATAGTGACGGCAGCAGAGGATCGAATAGGTAAAACGACGAGGGCTAACAGAAATCCTTGGGTAACAGAAGAGATGTTGAATATAATTGATGAAAGGATAAAACACAAAATGCAGTAAATGAAGCAGTCAAAAAGGAATACAAAGGTGTGAAAAATGAGATCGACAGGAAGCACAAAATGGCTAAGCAGGACAAATGTAAGGATGTAGAGGCTTATCTCACTAGGGGTAAGTTAGATACAACCTAAAGGAAAATTGAAGACATATTTCGAGAAAAGAGAACCACTTGCATGAATATCAAGAGCTCAGATGGAAACCCAATTCTAAATAAAGAAGGGAAATCAGAAAGGTGGAAGGAGTATATAGAGGGTGTATACAGGGGTGATGTTCTTGAGGACAATATTATGGAAGTGGAAGAGGATGTAGATGAAGATGAAATGGGAGATATGATTATGCGTAAAGAGTCTGACAGACCACTGAAAGACCTAAGTTGAAACAAGGCCCCCGGAGTAGACAACATTCCATTAGAACTACTGACAGCCTTGGGAGATCCAGTAGTCACAAACCTCTACCATCTGGTGAGCAAGATGTATGAGACAGGCGAAATTCCCTCAGACTTCAAGAAGAATATAATAGTTCTAATCCCAAGGAAATCAGGTGTTAACATATGTGAAAATTACCTAACCATCAGGTTAATAAGTCACAGCTGCAAGATACTAACACGAATTATTTACAGACGAATGGAAAAAGCCGACCTCGAGCAATATCACTTTGGAATCCGTAGAAATGTTGGAACATGTGGGGCAATACTGACCCTACGACCTATCTTAGAAGAAAGATTCAGGAAAGGCAAACCTACGTTTCTATCATTTGTAGACCTAGAGAAAGCTTTTGACAATGTTGACTGGAATACTCTCTTTCAAATTCTGAAGGTGGCAGGGGTAAAATATAGGGATCGAAAGGCTATTTACAATTTGTATAGAAACCAAATGGCAGTTGTAAGAGTTGAGTGGCATGAAGCGAAGCAGTGGTTGGGAAGGGAGTGAGACAGGGTTGTAGCCTCTCCCCGATGTTAATCAATCTGTATATTGAGCAAGCAGTGAAGGAAACAAAACAAAAATTCGGAGTAGGTGATAAAATTCATGGAGAAGGAATAAAAACTTTGAGGTTCACCGGTGACATTGTAATTCTGTCAAAGACAGCAAAGGACTTGGAAGAGCAGTTGAACGGAATGGATAGTGTCTTGAAAGGAGGATATAAGATGAACATCAACAAAAGCAAGACGAGGAATGTAGTCCAATTAAGTCGGGTGATGCTGAGGGTATTAGATTAGGAAATGAGACACTTAAAGTAGAAAAGAAGTTTTGCTATTTTGGGAGCCAAATAACTGATGATTGTCGAAGTAGAGAGGATGTAAAATGTAGACTCGCAATGGCAAGGAAAGAGCTTCTGAAGAAGAGAAATTTGTTAACATCGAGTATTGATTCAAGCGTCAGGAAGTCGTTTCTGAAAGTATTTGTATGGAATATGGCCATGTATGGAAGTGAAACATGGGCGATAAATAGGAGCTTTCGAAATGTGGTGTTACAGAAGAATGCTGAAGATTAGATGGGCAGATCACATAACTAATGAGGAGGTATCGAACAGAATTGTGGACAAGAGAAGTTTGTGGCACAACGTGACTAGAAAAAGGGATCGGTTGGTAGGATATGTTCTGGGGCATCAAGAGATCACCAATATAGTATTGGAGGGCAGCGTGGAAACTAAGCTGATTCAGAAGGTTGTAGGTTGCAGTAAGTACTGGGAGATGAAGAAGCTTGCACAGGATAGAGTAGGTTGGAGAGCTGCATCAAACCAGTCTCAGGACTGAAGACCACAACAAGAATAACATGTAATTGGTAACTCGCCGTTTATATCCATCTACGTCAGTCCAACCTTGTGTAAGTTTTGCAATCTGTCCCTTTATTACATAGCCGTGTAGCAAAATACCTTATTTCGTTAGCAACGCACAAGCAGCTAAGCTGTTGAGCTATTGTCAAATCTCTTACACGTTCAATTAGATGACGTATTTGCGGTAACGTCTCTTATCCTGGAGTCGTGACCACTCTGTATAGTCACAATTATTGGTTCTGTTGTACTGTACGTAATGAGTTCTCGACAAAATGCACAGTGGGTCGAATGGTGTTATGTACCTAATAATGGTACAACTTCGTGTAACCATTAGTGTATGTATTCTTCCATTGTAAGTAATTGTAGCTAACTTAAAATAGCTTGCCTTTAATGTTGTTTACAGTATATGATAAGCACTACTTGTCTTAGCTCTTTTACATTTTTAAAAAACGACGTATCTCTTGTAATAATTCACGATTGTTCTAAGAGATCAAAATCATCGTTCGTGATTTGTTTTACACAATTATTCTGCAACAGTATTGTTTTATTCACTTACTGTCATATACTGATGTGATTTAGACTAAGTATTGCCATTCATTTTTCATCGTTCTCGTTATATTTTTAGGTTAACTGAATTTCTTATGTGGGACACCATTCCCCTTATTAAGGACTCAGTGAAGCTTCTATGCCTCATTTTGACACCAAACGGTCGTGTTCACAAGATATTGCATCCCATCGTCTGTTTTCAGTACTATATTTTCCGACATTTTAGAGAACCACAAGAATATAGTTGATATGACGGGTAGGTCCAAACACGGGGATTCTGTTGGCTCCTGTGTTGGTTTCCCTCATCGTGTCTTCAAGATTCGGTTGCCTCCAGGCTTAACTGTCTTCGATTGAGAGTTATCAGATATTCAGGGAGATGGAGCAGATGAGATGAGTAGTGTCTTCTAAATTCGTCGTTTCTTTCCACTCCAAGAGTGACCTTCAGTCTCTGTAACACTTGCATCTAGCTGATAAGACAGTTCACGATATCGAGGACTCCCTCCTTCAGCTACAACGGCCGGAGAGGGAGGTGTTCTTCTTCTCGATACCATGTCATGTGGGTATTATGAGGAACTGAAGAACGGTATGGCAGCGTAGAAGGCTAGTGGTGATTCCCACTTAGATCAGTGTGCCAGCTCCCTTCGTACTATAACCTCGCTGTTGAGGTACAAAGACATGCGACGATTGCCTAGAAGTGACAGACAATAAAATGCGTGTAGTAAATTCACAACAAGGTCGTAGCGTGCCTTCTTACGGCCACGCAACAGCTCCGTGCCGCATGGCTTCTTGCTTCAGAGAGGAAATACGCAATGAGACAAACAGAATTGACACTTTTAATCAAAGAAATTGTTTCATGGAAGTCACGGTGACTTATGATGATTTCTTGGACATTAAATGTGGCAGGAAGATTCTCATCACCACCGACAGCAAAGCGTGCTCAACGAACTGTTTCTGGCCACGAAGTTGGTCAGGAGTTCATATGCCTAGGCGTTTCATTCCTCTGCCAATGCGGATGAAAACCGCTGGATGGTCGCTGATATATTTGGACGGGATGTTATACGTCTTCTCAACACTATCCACATGTTGATCTATGGGATTTAATTCAGGGCAATGGGTAAGCCAGTTCATTCGCCAAACATCCTCTCGTTCCAAGAGCTCTTCCATCTGCGCTGTTCGATGCGGTCGCACATTGTCATCCATAGAAATGAACTCAGGGCCGACTGCATCACTGAAAAGAGGCTTATGGGGAATGAGTACAGTGTCACAATAACATTGACCAGTGAGTGTGACGTTGCAATAATTTGGTCGTCAGTACGGCCATGCGACATTATGTTCCGCTACACCTTTACACCTACACCCTAAAACGGTTATGTTCGATAACGTTGATGTGTACATTAACTGTTCTCATCTCTCACCGTATAATGATACGTGCAGAATCAGTACTCAGACCATAGGGATCTGCTGTCATCCGAGAAGAGCACGAGACCCCATTTCTCGATTGTCTAGTCTCTTGGCAGCATCGTAAACGGTTCCGGCGGAGTGAGAGTGTCAACGAGACACAGAGTATTGGTCGTCGGGCAAAGCGGTCGCTCCAAAGCTGTGCCTCTCCCATTGTCCAGAGTGAGACTGATCTCCTTGCAGTCCTGTTAAAAATGGTTTTTGCTATTACACCCGAAGATACGCGTGCGTCCCTTCTAGCCCCTTGCACAGTGCCGAGGGCATCTGCTGCCGCAGTTGACCGCGGTAGATCACCTCCTCTCCTTCGGGCACCTATGCTATTGGTTCGGGAAGCCCCCCCCCCCCCAATACGTGAAAAAATGCTGTGAGAAGGGAAAAACGCTTGGGCTGCAGTCGTCACACTTCGTTCATCATTGAGATTCCTGATGATTCATCCAAATATTGTTTCCGAATCATATTGTAATGAAGAATACCACCACACTATAACATAACTGTTCGCTGATTGGAGCGCACTGCCTTCTCCCGTAGCTCCAATAGCTTCGTGTTGCGGGACCCGACTATTTCGCGCTACAGTCACTCTCACCTCACATGTGACCAATAATAATACTTTCAGTTAATATCAACAGAGTAAGAACACAATATTTTTTAACTAACTCTTCGTTAGGTTTTGCTGAGATGTTTCTTTATGCGAAAGAAGTTTTTTACTGTAAATAATAGATTTCAGCTATAAGTCGTCCTTTTAAAATTTTACTGGAGGATCTAGATTTCAGCTATAAATCAGCCATCCTCAATGCACTATCATTTTTGATCAATGCATGTAATGCGTGTTGTTCGGGCTTCATCCACAGTTCTTTGAATAATCATTTGCATTGATCAAAAATTGTACTGCATTGTGGATGGCTGGTTTATAGCTGAAATCTAGATCTTCCAATAAAATTTTAAAAGGACGACTGATACCTGAAATGTATTTTTTAAAAGTCAATATAACAGTCGCTGAGTGCAACGGCCTTCTGAGTGGAAGGTAATCTGATGAGCAGATTTGTAGTACGAAGTATTTCTCTTTTTAAAACATGCCTTTTAGCTCCGCAATAATGCCGTGTGTTTCATTATGAATATCGGAGTTTTAAGGCTTTATATCATTTACAAACTTCAAAAAATTTTTTTTCATTATTCCGGTTCCAAGAACTCCTGAAGATAGACGTTGACTGTTGATATTGTATCACAGACACAGTCCGTTTGACTGTTCAGAGATATGCCTAAACCCGCACAAAGATTTAAACAACCATGCATGAGCAGCGCCTATTAGACGGAGGGGGTCCGACAGCCGATCAGTTCCAGTCATTCCACCGGTGGGTGTAGTTCAACCATGCCTAGACGGTCAATACTGCGGTTCTATTGCATCCGCATTGTACCTTAGTGCCAGGAAGGGCTCTCAACGAGGGTGTCTCGACGTGAGCCAAAGCGATGTTGTTCATACATGGACGAGATACAGAGAGAAAGGAAATGTCGATGATATGCCTCGCTCAAGCCGCCCAAGGGCTACTACTTCAGTGGATGACCGCTACCTACGCATAATGGCTCAGAGGAACACTGACAGCAACGCCACCATGTTGAATAAGGCTTTACGTGCAGCCACAGGACGTCGTATTACGACTCAAACTGTGCGCAGTAGTCTGCATGATGGGCAACGTCACTCACGACGTCTATGGCGAGATCCAACTTTGCAACCAGACCACATGATAACATGCAGCGTGGTACAGATGGGCCCAACAAAATGCCGAATGGACCGCTCAGGTTTTGCATCACGTTCTCTTCACCGATGACTGTCGCATATGCCTTAAACCAGACAATCGTCGGAGACGTGTTTGGAGGCAATCTGTTCGGGCTGAATCCCTTAGACACAATGTGCCGCGAGTGCAACAAGGAGGAGGTTTCCTGCTATTTTGGGGTGGCATTATGTGGCACCGACGTACGCCGCTGGTGGTCATGGAAGGCGCCGTAACGGCTGTAAGATACGTGAATGCCATCCTCCAACCGATGGTACAACCATATAGGCAGCGTAATGGCGAGGCTTTCGAGTTCATGGACGACAATTCGTGCCCCATCGTCCAATTTGTGAATGACTTCCTACAGTATAGCGACATTGCTCGATTAGAGTGGTCAGGATGTTCTCCAGCCATGAACGTCATCGAACATACCTCGTATAGGTTGAAAAGTGCTGTTTGTTAACGACGTGAGCCACCAACCACTCTGAGGGATCTACGCCGAATCGCGCGCTGATGAGTGGGACAATCTGGACCAACAGTGCCTTGATGAACTTGTGGATAGTATGCCACGACGAATACAGGCATCCATCAATGCAAGAGCACGTGGCACTTTATATTAGAGGTACCGTTGTGAACAGCACTCTGGACCGCCAACTCTGAAGGTCTCACTGTATAGTGGTTTTCATGAGCAATACAAAGGGTGGAAATGATGTTTATATTGATTTCTATTCCAATTTCCTGTACGGGTTGCGGAACTCTCGGAACCAAGATGATATGTGTATTACATTCGACCTACAATTACGAATAATATATCACATGAAAGAACAGCACAAGTTGTTTTGTATGTATACCTGCAACGAGTTCTAAAGCCTGCAGACTGTGGTTGACTTTACAGCTTCACAAACGCAAAGTTGTTGCATATAGGTTGGGTGATGAATCGATCTCGCATTAGAAATATGAACACAACGAAGTGCGCATCTGCATTCAGAAAATTTTGCTCTTGTCTCCTGCTTCGATTGATTTTACGTTCTTGGCTCTTACAACAGACAACTAAATTGAATGTAGTGATAATATCGATAATAGTACGAAGATCATACACTGAATTTGTCGGTATCTCAACGCTTTTAATAGCTGCGACGGAATGTTTGTAGTTTCAGCAGATAGTTTGAAGCGCTTGTGGAACAACTTACAGACTCGATAGATGAAAGACTTCCTTACGGTCATTCCTAAGTAAGGAACATATTTTTACGTAGTCGTCTAGCTTTCGGCATTTCTTCATAAACCCTATTTCTCTTAGCTCTTAAATATGCAAGACAGTAACAGAAAACTACTGAGGAAGTATCAAAGCTGCCCATGAGACCATCTTGTCCAGCATAATCCAATATGTGGACCGTAGACATGTGCAAAATCAGTTGTCACGGCATGCGGTAAGGGCCTCAACATCGTTACAGAGTAAATGAAGCAGTTAAAAGTGTGATCAGGGGTACAATTCCATGTGTTTCTTCATTAGACACAGTTCGCTTTATTGATGTAAAGAATCTTCAGTGGTCCATAGTTCAGTTAGTTACTTTTTAATTTGCTTTAAGATCGAAAAACAGTTCGTTAGCAAAACTTTGGTTATTGCATCTGGAAATGCATTGTTGATGTTTTCTTCTTTAGACACTGATAGTTGTAGTGTAATTTTTAATTTCTCTGCAGAACTAGGCCTTTTTCTGTTTTACACGCACAAACTTTCGCAAACCATTGTTCTGTGTTTGTTTTTATACTTCTAAATATGTGCTGAGGTTTGTGTCTTATAGTGTTGGCAACATAACATTGCCACTAGTTTGTGTTTGACCTATACCGTTTTTTTTAGTTTATGATATGTGTGTAATGCTATTTAATTATTTTGCTATGTGTTTATACAATCTGTAAGAATGGTGAAGAAATAGTGATAGTTTTTTTTTGGGTGGGGCAATGAGAAGCCATGATGGAGGGACATAATTGTATGGTAGTGGGGTGGTGTGTGAGTTGGAGGAGAAGGTGAGGAACAAGAAGTGAAATAAAATACGGGGGGGGGGAGGGGGAGTTGTGTAGGAGAGGGTCAAGCATGGAAAAGGTTCTTTTCTTTTTCATGTAATTTCATCAACTATTTTATATAGAGTGTGGTTTCCAGTATTTATTTGGTCATTAAGCAACTGCTTATTTAGTGTTAATGCTCTGTGTATGTGGAAATTTTATTGGAAGGTGTTGAGGTGTCCGTCTTATGATGTTCACATAGTTTTCAATATTAGTTGGTCTATGGTGCTCTTGTTTTAGATGATCTGCAAATGTTTAATGGTTTGTACTACACTCAGATACTCCGACATGTTCTTTATATATTGTGTCGATTGTCTTGCCAGTCATTCCAGTGTTTACTTCTCACAGTCTCTGCCGCTGAGCTAATAGGTACCAGATTGTTAATATATGATTAATATTAGTTTCAGAGTATTCGTCCGCAAGATGCCTGTCTCCTTGTACAACAAACGCCAGCTATCTTTAAGACAGCCCAGCAGAAATTCTTGTGCTGGTGCCGTGCATACATCGCATATATCGAGAATTTCGATCGTCGCTTTAAGCAATTACTGTGAGCTACATTTTTATCATGTAGTGTACGCTGTGTATGTCCCCAGCACAGTAAATATGCATATCCAATCATTAGTTCCCTGTCCCACTATATTCAGTTGAGGACTCACTATCATCTGTTTCAGTTCGCCAGACACCCACTATTGGGGAGTGGACGAAGTACTACGTTTTCCATTATACACAACACATTCGATGATTGGGTATGTTTTGTTATCTCATCAAAATGCTAGAAGATCAGTAATTATCACTATACTGTCTTTGAACTACTTTCTGTTATTTTTTTTTCTCGTTCTCAATGGTTTCACTACTCGCTCTCGAGGTAACACCAGGCGGTAGACTGTACTAAGCCGTACAAAAAGTATACAAGGGTTGAGGGCATGAAAGTTAAGCAGTGGTTGGTAAGGGAGTGAGACAATGTTGTAGCCTCTCCCCTATGTTATTCAATCTGTATATTGAGCAAGCAGTAAAGGTGACAAAAGAAAAATTCGGAGTAGGTATTAAAATACATGGAGAAAAAATAAAAATTTTGAGGTTCGGCGATGACATTGTAATTCAGTCACAGACAGCATGGGACTTAGAAGAGCACTTGAACGGAACGGACAGTGTCTTGGAAGGAGGATATAAGATGAAAATCAACAAAAGCAAAACGAGGATAAGGGAATGTAGTCGAATTAAGTCTGGTAATGCTGAGTTTATTAGATTAGGAATTGAGACACTTTAAGTAGTAAAGGAGTTTTGCTATCTTGGGAGGAAAATAACTGATGATGGTCGAAGTATGGAGGATATAAAATGTAGACTGCCAATGGCGAGGAAAGCGTTTCTGAAGAAGAGGAATTTGTTAACATCGAGTATAGATTTAAGTGTCAGGAAGTAGTTTCTGAAAGTATTTGTGTGGAGTGTAGCCATGTATGGAAGTGAAACGTGGACGATAAAGAGTTTGTACAAGAAGAGAATAGAAGCTTTCGAAATGTGGTGCTACAGAAGAATGCTGAAGATTAGATGGGTAGATCACATAACTAATGAGAATGTGTTGAATAGGATTGGGGAAAAGAGAAGTTTGTGACACAACTAGACTAGAAGAAGGGATAGGTTGGTAGGACATGTTCTGAGGCGTCAAGGGATCACCAATATAGTATTGGAGGGCAGCGTGGAAGGTAAAAATCGTAGAGGGAGACCAAGGGATGAATACACTAAGCAGATTCAGAAGGATGTATGTTGCAGTAGGTACTGGGAGATGAAGACGCTTGCACAGGATAGAGTAGCATGGAGAGCTGGATCAAACCAGTCTCTGGACTGAAGATCACAACTGCTAAAACAGATCACTGAAGCATCAGTCACAATATTGGCACTACTGCAGAGTGCAGGCGTGATAAAACTGAACTGAAATCTTCAAATAATGGAAAGTTGAGACTGGAATAACAATAGTATTGTTGTACTCAAACAATGTATTGTTGTGTGACAAAGTGTGGGCCCAATGGCGCCGAGGGAAAAGATAATAGAGTATCAGAAGCTCTACAAACGTGAACAAATATCAAAACAAGGCAATGCAAGTATTAAGAGAGACATTTTTTGTTATTTCCCGGAATTTTAGGGAAAAGTATCTACAGCCAGCCGCACATAGAAGATGGGATGATTCAAAATTCTTTGAACCTAGCGGCATAGAGGGTGCAGGGGTACAGGCAAGAACACAAGTAACTTAAGATAAGCATAGTAAACCAACAATCTAGAGTAAATGCATTTAATTTCTAAGGAAATATAACAGTTATATTCGTGTATTAAGTAATGAAAGAATTATGAAGCACCATCTTGATTAAAAGGCACACCGACTGCGGAACACTTCTCAAAGGCACGCAATTTTCCGTTGATCGCCTTTATCACTGGTGTGTGTGTGTGTGTGTGTGTGTGTGTGTGTGTGTGTGTGTGTGTGTTTGTGTGTGTGTATGTTGGGGGGTTGGGTGGGTGGTGGTGGTGTGGTGGTAGAGTGGGTGGAGGGGGAGGGTGGGGGGGGAGAATGAATCAATTTGCAGTTTCATTCGATGGACGATGTCCCTTACTATCTACTGATTTAGTTTAATCCCAGTAGGCGTCGTTGTTATTTATACATTCTTTTATAGATCCAGGCTGAGTTATCATAACTTAAAACCATGTACTATGCACTGTATGAGATTGGTGCCTCCTCTCTTGGGTGAGTATTGTATTCTACATCACTTCACACTTGGCTCTCTGTTCTGAATCTCAGTAACCTCAGGAAGACAACCGCTAGCTATTTATGAGAGTTCAAATACTGACTTACACAATGATTCAATTTTATGTTGTTTTTATTGTTACACATTGCCTGTTGTGATCTGGTGTGTTTACAGTATTATGTAATGTGGTAAGCGAATGATTATTCTTGCTTCACGCATTATTCTGAATCTTTTGACAACTGAAATGTCTGTTCTAGTGATACCTGAATGGTAACTGCGCCTAACTGAATTTGATTTGTGTCAGAACCTCCGACTGATGTGAAGCTCTATTCAAGGTCAGTATTTCAAATTGTTAATTAATGTTCATCATCTTTGAAAAGCTAAATCTCTTTACTGATTTTATTACAAGGTTAGAAATAATTACTTTTAGTTGAGCCAGTCATATTTCCATATTTAGAAGAAATTCGTAAAAACATTTTGCATGACTCGTTACATAGTGTTAATAGTTTCTTTTGGGTGACGTGTTATATTTTTTGTGGTCTGACAACCTACTATTCCCAGCTCTTGGCTAGCTAACGATTTCATAATGCATTCAGAAATAGTCTTCACTGTATATTTTTAAATATTAGAAGACTCTTCTGTCTGAAGACGTGAAATAATATTAATAGATTTTTTGGGAACACATGGTGTTTTTCTTGTTTTTTGTTTTCTTTTGTAGTTTGGAAACTTACCATTCCCATCTCTTAGCTTGGTAAAGATTTCCCTGTACATTTAAAAATCATCTTCGTTGCATGTGTTAAGGTCTCAGAAGATGGTTTTTGTCTCACAACTTGTGAAAAAAGTTTATTGATTTTTAGAGTAACATATTTTTTTTTGTTTGACATTTTACCACTTCCACCTCCTGGCTAGTTATCAGTTTTTCTCTGCATTCAGGAACCATCTTGACTTTAGATGTTTAAGTATAAGAGGGCGTTGTTTTGTCTCCACCTACATTATTCACTTATTATGAAAACCAAGTTACGTTGGAAGACGACAATGCTGTGTTAGCCGTAGTACAATTGGCGGTGTTTTGCTCTTGTTTTTATCCGACATTTGAATTGATGAAGCCAAACAGTTATACGTGTTTTTCAGTTATACAAATCGTTGATAATTATGAAAGAAGCAACAAGTGACAGAAAATAATTGTATTCCAGACCTTTACATTTGTACTCTGGCATACAGCTGGTTAGGCAGCTGAGCTATCACTACTTATAGACTTAAAACAAACTTGTGAATGATAGCGACGTTGTGAATAAATTTGAATTTTGTTACATAAACTGAGCTGAGAGGAACAATTTAGTTTAAACATATTTCTGCCGTTTCTCCACAGTGGATAAGATGAATAACGGTCCTTTTTTGTTTCAGATTGTTTCATATTCTATTTTTGGAACATTTTCAAGTGAACTAATGTTTCCGATTAGACCCCATTTTGGTTTGCGTCACTCATACGGATTCAAGTGTTACGATGGGCCACTGCAGGCTACATAGTGACACGCAGTTAGTGGGCATAGAGTACATGCTTCATCTGCTTATAAAGTTACATATTCGTTCTGGTTGTTGTGATCAAAGGACAAGATAAATGCGCTCGGTCCGGGTACTGGAAATTGGCTTCACGGAACAGGCTACCGTGTTCGGAATAATCAGCGGAGGCAATAAGAGACAGACGATGCAGGCGGCCTTTGGGACCTGCCGATCGAACTTTCGACAAAGGGGTTCCAAACACGACAGCGCGACGGCCAAATATACACAAAAGAGCTCTGAAATCGGCAGCAAACCGCTCAAATAAAGTCCACCGCTGGCGTGTTGGTATGACAGGCGGCCCTTCCACAGAACGAAACCACACGCTCCCAACAGAGGTCCACCGGAGAATAAATTCATTTCCGTTGTGTGTGTGTGTGTGTGTGTGTGTGTGTGTGTGTGTGTGTGTGTGTGTGTGAGTGAGTATTTTCCACTCCTATTTTTTTCATTTTTAGACTTGAAAGCAGTTAATGGAAATTTGTTCAGAATGGAACTGAAATTGACGGGATCAGCAAGAAGCATGTTGTGGTTTTGGGATGCGTGTTCTGCGCACCAAACGAATATACGAGCCCTGTGGCAAAACGCAAGCAGTTAGCCTATACACGTGATGCGGGTGGAGAGCAGATTTAGAGTAATGTGCACATATTTCGTCACAACGAAGTCTCTCAGCTGCCAAACTATATGCAGTAGGTCGAATCTAAATTAGCTTCTAACATGTATGTACACTGACATAAGAAAATCGCAACGTTAAGAAGGAATTTACCGACATAAACGAAAGTTGGTGGGCATGTTTCTACGTCTGAAAGATGATGTCTATGCGAATTTGACGCTAGTCACGTAAGAGTTGCGCTAGAAGCGCCATTTTGAGAACTCAAGTCAGGTTTACTTTAAATACACGCTGTAACGGTCTTAAGCGTTAGTTACCTTTGAGACTGTACGTGGTGAGTTGTGTTAGTCAACAAGTTCCTTAAGACGACAAAGACGCCATTATGAGCACCTTACAGAGTTTGAACGACGTCGTCTGAAAGGAATACGAGAATATGGATGTTACTTCAGAGATATTGCAGGAAGACTTGGTACAAATGTACCCACTGTACATGGGTTATGGCAGCAGTGAGCATGAGAGTGTACGGTCGCAAGAAGACCGC